>NC_134575.1:123167705-123486768 GCF_050947875.1 Dermacentor variabilis | reverse complement strand
CGCCGCTTCAGGTAGACGCCACCCCTAGGACTGACCCGTCCGTGGGAAGTCGGTAGTCACCGTTTCCTGTACTCATCTCCATGCTCTTTTTCAATCTCTCCCACTTTTCCATCTTTCCTGCGTTATACTGGCTTCTTCTCGCTGCCGAATCTGCGTGTGGCAAAGGTTAGCTTTGTGTTGGAGAACCAACCTTGGTTTTACATATTTGGTTATTGCAGAAACGTACAGTTAGCGGTTGAAGGATTTTTTATATTTTTTACAACACTTGCGACGTCCCCTTGTTGGTCTCCGGGGTTGATGGCTGGCGTTACTGCCTAATTTCGTATGTATATTTATGGATAGCTCTTTCCCCTAACTCCTTGACTGGCCTCAGAAACAAGGGTGCACCAAAGAAGTATTCAAATTTTTAGGCAACAAAATAAATTTTCCCCGCTAACACTAGTCCACAGGGAGAGACAAGAAAATAAGGAGAGAGTAATCTCACTATTTTTCGTTGCCAAGTGCTTCACTTCGACTATAGGACCAGGCTATAAAGCTGCCAAGTTGGCCAGCGGTGATCTGCTCTTATAGCTCCGCGATAAAAGAGAGTACGCAAACCTACAGAAGTAAATATCATTCCGACAAGTACCAGTTACAGTGATCACACACCGCACCACGAACACCGTCGCCGGTGTCATTTCTGACGACGATTTGATGGAACTGACGGAGACAAAATTCCTAAAAATTAAATTATGGGGTTTAACGTGCCAAAACCACTTTCTCATTGCGACGCACGCCGTAGTGGAGGACTCTGGAAATTTAGAACGAAAGGGGTACTTTTACGTTCACCTAAATTTAAGTACATGGGTGTTTTCGCATTTCGCCCCTACCGAAATGCGGCCTCCCTGGCCGGGATTCGATCCCGCGATCTCTTCTTTCTCAATAGCCTAACACCATAGCCACTGAGCAACCACGGTGGGTCAGAATTCTTACAGGGCTGGACTGAACAGAACGTAATTCATGTGAAACGAATCAAGATGAGACGTGAGGTTAAGCAGATCCAAACAAAGCACTCAATTCTATCTTTCGAGTCCAGTGTGCTGCCAAGACCATCGAGGCAGGGTAAACAAAGGTCAGGTTCAGTGCATACATCCCGAACCCTTTGCGGTGCATGCTTCAAATTCGAAAGCTTCGGCCACAGTTCCTAGAACAGCCGAGGTCGATTGACTTGTGACAAATGCACTGCCAATGAACATATGGTTGAAACATGTGAGAACACTGCACATTGTGCAAGCTATGATGGGGAGAACGCCGCGTACTCGCGCTGGTGCCCATTTTGAAAAAGAAAAGGAAAAAGAAATCATTAAAAGCAAAATAAAAGAAAATACTTCGTTTAAGGACGCATGACCGCGGCTGTCGTACCTACCAAAGAACAGTTTGCCGAAGTGGCGCGTCAGGGGGCAGCGCCACACATGCTTTCGGCGTCTGTCCGGTTCAGGCGCCGTGAGCCTGCGGTGACGCCACCCGCCCCCTTGTGGGCTGCAGCAAGCGCAGCTCCACCGTCCCAGAAGGCGTCGTCGTCCTCCGGGCTGGTGGACCTCAAGGTTCTCGTCCCTGGAGACGGGGCCTTCACGACAACTGCGCCGCTCGCATGAGCGCGGGCCGGTGCCTCACAAGAGGGGATGGACGCGACTCCCAGTCTAAAGGCGCCTACAGCGCCTAAGAAGCTGCGAGAATTTCTCGACCGCTCCAAGAAGGAGAAGCCCCGCATTACAAAGCCCCAAGAGCGCCCTGTGATGCGGGGGTTGTTTTAGCACTAGAAACACAGAACAAACATTTCCTGCAATACGAACACACAGGTCTTGCATGGAACTTTAGGGGCTCCATTGTAATCTAGATTATGTTTAAGGTACAAAGGTACGTTTAGGTACAAAGGTGCTGGGTGTTCAGAAAACTCACCTAAAGCCTACACAGACAAACTTTCTTACAGATTATGCCACTTTTCGGAAAGATCGCAACGACGCTCTCGCTTCGTGGGTGGTGCAGCCATAATATTAAATGAAGCTGTTTCCTGGCAACAATTGCAACTTTGAACGCCCCTTGAGGCAGCTGGTGTCTCAGCTGTGCTGTTCAATAAGCTGGTCACAATCACTTCCACGTACATCCTTCCCGACTATAGACTTCACAGAACTGAATTTCAGAGCCTTATCGATGGACTTCCTGAGACCTATATAGTAGTTGCAGACATTAATGCACTTAGCACACTTTGAGGAGACTCCCGTAGTTATATGAGAGGCCGCTTAATATAATTTTTTTTTCTTTTTTCCTCGCTTGCACAGCTCCTTAATAAGAAAGAACTTAAATTATATAGCGTTGCACATAAAACATCCTCTTCCATAGACACAAGCCTAGCATCAGCTAAAGTGATGTCGTACCTAGAGGGAAATGTCAGAGAGAATATCTACGCCAGTGGTCACTTTACCATGGTATTAAACCTGGCAAATCCAGCTAAATGCTCTCCACAATTTCTCAGATGTAAAACTGATGCAGGCAATTGGGCGCCACTTCGCGAACTTGCGAAGGTGACCTTGCATAACGTCCACGTGCTCAGCACTGATGAAGCAGTGGCCTACCTAACAGCGTTTGTAATTGAGGCCGCTTCAGTGTGTATCCCACGAACTAGAGACTCGGCTTCTAAATGACGCATTGCTTGAGGGAATGAGGGATGTAAAGAAGCTCGTAAGAAGCAAAAGGAGGCGGGGTGTCTCCTTCGTAGCTCGGCAACAGCAGAAAACCCCATCAAATTCAAACATATTAGGACTCAGTAAAGACGTACCCGACGTACTGCTAAGAGAGCTGGCAAAAGTACATCTCAAACATGAATTCCTATACCCAGGAAGGAAAAGTATGGATCAGGGTAGCAAAAATATTAGGTCGGCTGTCTTACCAATTGCCGTAGGTGAATAATCAAGGCCTTTAACACTAAGTCAAAGCTTTTGGTGAACATTTGGAGCATGTATCCTGTTCTGCAAAAGATTCGGCATCTCTTCTCACGCACAAAGTAATAGCAGAAAAAGTAAGGCACTGAACTGGAAAAGTAGTGAAGATGAACCATGCAGCCATCCTCTTAGTGTTTCCGATTTCAGAGCGTCTTGGAACAGTTGAGAGGACTCTGCTCCGATAGCTGATAAAATCATGTACTTAATGGTAAAACACCTTCACCCTGATACACAACTAATAATTCTCTCTTTTCAGTAATATCTAGGCAGCGGGATACCTTCCACTGGCATAGAAACTGGTTATTGTTGTCCCTGTCTTGAAAAAAAGGAAAATACCCATCCGTATGTCAAGGTACCGTCCTATTGCTTTAACGAGCTGCCTCTGTAAGATATTCAAAAAAAAAGAGAAACCGTCAATTGTTGCGCATTCTTGAAACAAACAAATTGCTCGACCTATATCAGTGTGAATTCCGAGAAGGCCGATCCATAACCAATCATCTGGTAAGGATTGAAGTGTACATTCGTGACGCTTTTCCTCACGGGCAATTTTTTTTCTAGGTGTGTTTCCTTTCCTCCCAGAGAAGGTTTTATATCTGCTTCTTGAGATGGAAACGGCCTGTGACATTACATAGCGTTTTGAAATTTTACGAGGCCTTTCAGAAATGGGTATCCGTGTCGATATGCTTAATCTAATAGGAACTTACTTATGAAAGCGTACATTCTGCGTAAGAGTTGGAAATGCCTTGTCCAGGTCATCTATGCGGAAAACTGGGGTACCTCATGGTTGAGTGCGTAGTTGTACTCTTCCTATTGTAATGATGCACTCTTTCAGATCACTCATTCCACGAAGTATCTTTTCCCCTGTATATGTAGATGACTTGCAGTTAGGTTTCCGCTTGGGATTGTCAGTTTTTCATTATGAACGTGTAGTATTCCACGTAAAAGACGCGAACAAAAGAAGGACCACAATTTGCCATGGAGCGCTATTTAGTTAGGGTTTAGGTCATGTAACCACGAGATATGTGAAAGGCAAGTGTAGCTTGGTCTGAATAAGGTGTCTAAACTGGCCAACGCAAATGTTTTTAAGCTAAATCCCAGCGAGAGCTCACGCATCCTTCTCTCAAGAAGGAGAGGCTCGATCTCAGATCCTGACATAGAGCTAGATCCATTCATTCATTCACAAAACTTTATTAGAGTCGTGAAGCCCGGTCTTTTCAGACCGAGGCGGGCCGCGTCCACGTCGCCACCGCCAGGCCGAGCCTTATGGCGTCATCGTGGACCCTTTGGACAGCCCGTAGTTGATCTTGATATGAAGAGCTTGATAGCGTCTTGTGCCAGTAAAGCCATTTTTCTTCGGGGTCGGCGAGAGTCGCGGCACAGCCCGCCAGCATGTCTGATGTCAATGATGCCACCGCACACGCTACATTCTTTCCTAATTTCTCTTTCGGGGTGAATTTCATTTATGAAATGCGGAGTGGGGTACGTCCCGGTTTGCAGTAAACGTAGCGTGACTGCCTGAACCCTGTTAAATTTTACGTATGGCAGTGGGAATTGCCTACGCCCCAAGTAGTAATATTTAGTGATGTCGTTGTAAGTTTGTAAGTGATCTTTATGCTCCCCGGAATAGTAGTGGGCGTCTGTTCGGTTCTGGCCGGCACGGCAAGCAAGTCCTCGTGCCAGGTCGTTCGTCACTTTGTTGAGGTTGGGCCGAGTCTCGTCCACTTGTCCCATATTTGCAGGAAACCATCAGATTTCAGTTTTGATAGTTTCGACCTTGTAGATAATTGTAGCCGCAGTCCCAGCGACATAGCCTTTGCCAAAGCTCTTAATTGCTGCTTTGGAATCACTATAATCGCTATAAATGAAAGACCATTTACGGTTCCTGATGGCTAGTGCAATCGCGGCTTGCTCCGCCACCGTGGAATCCTTAGAGAAGATGGTGACGGCGTCCCGTACATCACCCCGGCTGTCGACCACCACGGCCGTGTAGGCCTCTTTGCCTTTGACCCAAGCAGCGTTACAAGGGCTGCCTGTTGTCTTAACTGTTCAATTTCTTTCAACAAAGCTTTCGCTCTCCCTTTTCTCGTGCTAACATTCTGTTCCGGGTGCATATTTCTCGGGAGGGGGGTGGTTCTGATCGCGTCTCTAAGGTTCGCTCTCAATTCTCCCTCGGATTCCTTCGGGTTCATCGATCTATTGGGGTCTGTCCCTATCGCCTTGAGTATAAGCCTGCCCACTCGCATTTTCGTGAGTCTTTCCTGCTGCACCATCTGTTGCGCTTCCGCCATCTCTCCTACCGTATTGTGCACGCCTAGGTTTATGAGCTTCACGTTCGAGGTGCTGATGGGTATACCTAGGGCAGCCTTGACTAACTTTCTGATCATAGTGTTGAGCTTGTTCAGCTCGGCCAGGCGACCATTTAAGTAGACCTGCCACGTAGGTGAAGTGACAGAGAGCGAAGGCGTGCACTAGCCATAGAGCGCTGTCCTAACCCAAGCCTCTGTGTCTGTTGCTGATTCTCCTTAGTAACCTTGGTCTTGGTCTTGATGACTTGGTCGGTCTTGTTTGAAATGTGTTGAATGGCATTGAGCTTGGTACCTCCCGCTGCTACATGGAAGCCTAAACCTCTAATCTTTTCCATCTGCTTGATCACGGATCCGTCGTGACAGCGTAAGAGAATCTTGGGTTCCTCCCCGGGGACGTAGCCCCTGGGTCTTCGACTCCTGCGCCGATGTTTTAGGACCAAAAGCTCCGACTTTGCCGCCGAACAGTTGAGTCCCATCTCGCCTAGCGTGCTTTCCACGGTGTGTATGCTCTCCTGCAGTCTGGTCTCCGTTTGGCCTACGTTACCGTTGGCGCTCCATATGGTTGTCATCGGCGTATATTGCAAAGTGTATAACTTCTATACACTCCAGTTTCCTCGCGACTCTGATCTTCGCTGGATTAAATAACATGGGCGAAAGTACGGCCCCTTGCGGACACCAATTACTGTGAACATACAACACAAATTTTGGCCACACTCTCGGACACGGAATAAATACCGCTGTCACACGGGTAAACTATGTGCACTTTGAGCAAGTGCACTTCAGCGCGCTGAGTGTCATTTTGGCGTCGCTCTGCTACACGAGAAAGAAAAGTGTTCTTTGAAATTGGTTGCGATGGCGATAGGGAGTCAAAGCAAAACGCATATGTTTCTAAACAGCCCAAAAGCGAGAGCAGTTTGTTGCTATCCTTTTTCTTTATTTTGCAGTGTGGCACCATCTATTAGCTTGTAACTTTAGCAATTAAAAAAACGTTATCAAAAATTATGCAGGTCCCACGCACTGTGGGAATCGATCTAAGCGAAGCTTTCTTTGTTGGTTGCTTTGAGACGACAATTAGCGATGATGTTGACGGCGAACGCCTAATTTCGACAACTTTTAGTTTAACATGCGAGTGGGGGGTTGATGTTAAGCGTTACCATGCGTGCACCACTGCTGCTTGTCTGCGTATACACAGAACACACACGGGGAGGTGCTTGCTTGAGGCGTTGTTGTGCGCCCTATTTCATAACCTCTGAGAAGGTTGAGCATTGTCATTGCCTCACATGACACATCCCACCGGGGCAGAAGTATTAAACTTGAATTGGATTATGGGGCTGTACGTGCCAAATCCACAATCGTATTAAAGACACGCCGTAGTTTCAGACTCCGGAATAATTTTGACACCGTGATGATCTTTAAAGTGTCCCAAAATCTAAATGCACGTGCGTTTTCTATTTCGCTCCGTTGAAGTGCAGATGTCGGGGTCCAGATAAATTGGCGATCTCTACCGATACCATAGCCGCAAAGCTACCGCGGTGGGCACAGAAATATTGATTTGACGGTTGACCACTTCCGTAGTGTCAGCTCGACCCTGCGGTGCTCTTAAAATAATGTTACTCTGCTTCTGCACGCCCTGCGCAATTGGTCCGCTTGACATACTTACATGGTATTTATTTTAGAGCGCAGCTCTTTGGCGTCCGTTCCTGGGTTTCGCGTCGTCGTCGGCGTTGTCGTCGGCCTCGTAACCAGCTCCGCCCCCTTTTCATCCCCCCAGCGCTAGCAGCGACCGACTGATACCGCTGGATGCCGCTGTCGCCGCTAGAGAGCCAAGATAACGTGACTGCATAGAACACCGTCGCCGCCATGCAGAAAGAGGAGGAAAGGGTCCCCCCCCCCCCTGTTCTTGTGTGGCGGATAGGGTGCTCTTCAGTTGCATCAGTCAGTCGCTGCTATCTCTTCCCTCCTCCCTTTATCGTGTTGTCCGCTTGCTGCGCGCGCTTCTGCCCCCATCGTTTGCCGCTGGGTGTACACGCCGCCCCCCTCCCCCCTCTTCCTGCGAGTCTCCGGTTGTCAAAGCGCCGGCTCGAACTTAATTCCTTTCTTCGCTCCTCCTCCAATGCAACCCCTGTGCGGTGGCAATCAGAGAGCCAGATCGGTGGCGGCGGATCTGTATATGTGCACCGCCCGAGCCGATATTGCCGCTGCCGTTCGCCCTGTGCGGTGGCAATCAGAGAGCCAGATCGGTGGCGGCTTGACATAAAGACAAACAGCAATTTCCTAACACTTATGCGGGAGAACATCCCGTTCCTCTCGCTCGTAACGCGTCCCACGGCTGTGACAACCTCGCGAGGCACTTGTATAGATCTCGTCTTTGAGAATCAAGCATTGGTGTACCAAGTCGAACATATATCAGTCTATTTCTCCGACCACAAAGCTTCCTTCATGACTGTCAAGAACTGTTAGTGGAGTCTTTGTTAAAGGAATACGTCTGAAAAAAAAAAGTTCTGTGATAGCGCATACATGTGTTGCTCGATTTCTTTGCCTCAATCTATCGAAAAGGTGAAACAGCTTATTTGCTGCGCTCAAATTTCGCATTAGGAAGTAACGTAATCGTCGATAATTTTTTTCAGAAATAGTAGAAACGTACTGTACCGTACCTTGAACTTAAGCTTATCCAGTTTCCGCGCAACCGCTGTCGTGTCTATCATCATCATCATCATCATCAGCCTGGTTACGCCCACTGCAGGGCAAAGGCCTCTCCCATACTTCTCCAACAACCCCGGTCATGTACTAATTGTGGCCATGCCGTCCCTGCAAACTTCTTAATCTCATCCGCCCACCTAACTTTCTGCCGCCCCCTGCTACGCTTCCCTTCCCTTGGGATCCAGTCCGTAACCCTTAATGACCATCGGTTATCTTCCCTTCTCATTACATGTCCTGCCCATGCCCATTTCTTTTTCTTGATTTCAACTAAGATGTCATTAACTCGCGTTTGTTGCCTCACCCAATCTGCTCTTTTCTTATCCCTTAACGTTACACCTATCATTCTTCTTTCCATAGCTCGTTGTGTCGTCCTCAATTTGAGTAGAACCCTTTTCGTAAGCCTCCAGGTTTCTGCCCCGTAGGTGAGTACTGGTAAGACACAGCTATTATATACTTTTCTCTTGAGGGATAACGGCAACCTGCTTTTTATGATTTGGGAATGCCTGCCAAACGCACTCCAGCCCATTCTTATTCTTCTGATTATTTCCGTCTTATGATCCGGATCCGCCGTCACTATCTGCCCTAAGTAGATGTATTCCCTTACGACTTCCAGTGCCTCGCTGCCTATTGTAAATTGCTGTTCTCTCCCGAGACTGTTAAGCATTACTTTAGTTTTCTGCATATTAATTTTTAGACCCACTCTTCTGCTTTGCCTCTCCAGGTCAGTGAGCATGCATTGCAATTGGTCCCCTGAGTTACTAAGCAAGGCAATATCATCAGCGAATCGCAAGTTACTAAGGTATTCTCCATTAACTTTTATCCCCAATTCTTCCCAATCCAGGTCTCTGAATACCTCCTGTAAACACGCTGTGAATAGCATTGGAGATATCGTATCTCCCTGCCTGACGCCTTTATTTATTGGGATTTTGTTGCTTGCTTTATGGAGGACTACGGCGGCTGTGGAGCCGCTATAGATATCTTCCAGTATTTTTACATATGGCTCATCTACACCCTGATTCCGTAATGCCTCCATGACTGCTGAGGTTTCGACTGAATCAAACGCTTTCTCGTAATCAATGAAAGCTATATATAAGGGTTGGTTATATTCTGCACATTTCTCTATCACTTGATTGATAGTGTGAATATGGTCTATTGTTGAGTAGCCTTTAAGGAATCCTGCCTGGTCCTTTGGTTGACAGAAGCCTAAGGTGTTCCTGATTCTATTTGCGATTACCTTAGTAAATACGTTGTAGGCAACGGACAGTAAGCTGATCGGTCTATAATTTTTCAAGTCTTTGGCGTCCCCTTTCTTATGGATTAAGATTATGTTAGCTTTCTTCCAAGATTCCGGTACGTTCGAGGTCATGAGGCATTGTGTATATAGCGTGGCCAATCTTTCTAGGACAGTGTTCCCACCATCCTTCAACAAATCTGATGTTACCTGATCCTCCCCAGCTGCCTTCCCCCTTCGCATGTCTCCTAAGGCTCTCTTTACTTCTTCCGGCGTTACCTTCGGGATTTCGAATTCCTCTAGACGATTTTCTCTTCCATTATCGTCGTGGGTGCCACTGGTACTGTATAAATCTCTATAGAACTCCTCAGCCACTTGAACTATCTCATCCATATTAGTAATGATATTGCCGGCTTTGTCTCTTAACGCATACATCTGATTCTTGCCAACTCCTAGTTTCTTCTTCACTGTTTTTAGGCTTCCTCCGCTCCTGAGAGCATGTTCAATTCTATCCATATTATACTTCCTTATGTCAGCTGTCTTACGCTTGTTGGTTAACTTCGAAAGTTCTGCCAGTTCTATTCTAGCTGTAGGGTTAGATGCTTTTATACATTGGCGTTTCTTGATCAGATCTTTCGTCTCCTGCGATAGTTTGCTGGTATCCTGCCTAACGGAGTTACCACCGACTTCCATTGCACACTCCTTAATGATGCCCACAAGATTGTCGTTCATTGCTTCAACACTAAGGTCCTCTTCCTGAGTTAAAGCTGAATACCTGTTCTGTAGCTTGATCCGGAATTCCTCTATTTTCCCTCTTACCGCTAACTCATTGATCGGCTTCTTATGTACCAGTTTCTTCCGTTCCCTCCTCAGGTCTAAGCTGATTCGAGTTCTTACCATCCTGTGGTCACTGCAGCGCACCTTGCCGAGCACGTCCACATCTTGTATGATGCCAGGGTTAGCGCAGAGTATGAAGTCTATTTCATTTCTAGTCTCGCCGTTCGGGCTCCTCCACGTCCACTTTCGGCTATCCCGCTTGCGGAAGAAGGTATTCATTATCCTCATATTATTCTGTTCCGCAAACTCTACTAATAACTCTCCCCTGCTATTCCTAGTGCCTATGCCATATTCCCCCACTGCCTTGTCTCCAGCCTGCTTCTTGCCTACCTTGGCATTAAAGTCGCCCATTAGTATGGTGTATTTAGTTTTCACTCTCCCCACCGCCGATTCCACGTCTTCATAAAAGCTTTCGACTTCCTGGTCATCATGACTGGATGCAGGGGCGTAGACCTGTACAATCTTCATTTTGTACCTCTTATTAAGTTTCACAACAAGACCTGCCACCCTCTCGTTAATGCTATAGAATTCCTGTATGTTACCAGCTATATTCTTATTAATCAGGAATCCGACTCCTAGTTCTCTTCTATCCGCTAAGCCCCGGTAGCACAGGACGTGCCCGCTATTTAGCACTGTATATGCTTCTTTCGGCCTCCTAACTTCACTGAGCCCTATTATATCCCATTTACTGCCCTCTAATTCCTCCAATAGCACTGTCGTGTCTATAATAGTAGGGTTTCCTTCCCTTCTCACGTCACCTTTTCCTTTTCCCCACTTGTATAGGAACTGCACCTTCTACTCCCTCCTCTCTACAGTCTATCTACGTCCGCTCTAGACTCGCACGTTACCAGAAAGGGAAGGGCTGTAGTGTCGGCAGTGCTTTTGGGGGAGGTCACGGATAATTACAGCTGTCAAGAGGCTAAAATAGCGACTCCCTGGCAGCTCCTGAGGGCATTGTGCACATTCAACACGGTGGGGTTCAAACCAGTTTCTTGTGTCGCCTTTCCTCTCTGCCTCGCTCTTGTCATGTATACACACGCTCTGAACCACCCCCTCACGTGGTATGCCAGACAGCAGCACCCACAGCAGCAGCAGCAGTGGGAAAGTTAAAGGAACAGGCAAAGAAAGCTTCGCTTTAAAATGACTCCTGACTCGACTTTCAATACTATTTTACTTATTTTTTACTCATTGCTAGCGAAGCTACCCACTTTACCGCAGTGAAGAGTCTTCGCCGAACTCAGTCGCCGAGAGCGCGCTCTGCAGCCTCACTAAGTGTTCCCGCGTGGCAGACTGCGAATGACACTAGCGGCAAAGTGCACTCGCTCAAAGTGCACTTAAGTTTCGCCATGTGACTAGGGTATAACATCCATATCACACATTAGCATCTTAAAAAACGCCTGAAACATGTAACATTCTAACCATTTTGTCGCGCATAGAATGGAGTAGTGATTGGGAGTGTCTAAGAAATTTTAAAAAAAGCCTTATTGTTATACGATTACTTTACGATGTCATAGTGTACCAGTCCGCTACACCAAGCACCCTAAATATGTTGGACACCGTTCTCCACCTAGTTATTCGCCTGACCAACGGTGCCTTTAGGACAAGTCCTGTGATAAGCCTCTACGTAGAGGCAAATGAGGGATCACTCCATCTGCAACGTTCATACTTAAGCTTCACATACTTTCTGAAAGTGAAGCAAACTCGGAACATCCGTCTTATTCAACTGTAAACGACATGGCCTGTGCCACACTGTTTATTAATCGACCGGCAATGAGAGAACCCTTCTCACTGCGTGTAAGAAAACTTAGTGAAGGAATGAATGGTCCAGTCTTTGAATGTAGCCTGATGGCCTCAGTAAAGTCACTGCCGCTGTGGAAGCTCAAAGAATGTGACACATCGTTTGTAGAGGTGACAAAACACGCTCCTGAGGCACATATTAGAACACATTTGCTGGAACTTCAGTCGAAGTGCTCGTGCACAGAGCTTTACATTGATGCTTTTAGGTCAGATTCCGGCTTTTCCTATGCAGAAGTCGGTCTATCATTCACGGAATCAGAAAACCAACTTCTGGAAACAAGTATCTTTATGGTTGAGACCTATGTATTAATATTGGCTGTGAAACCTTCAAGCAAATCAGAACTTAATTCAAACACAATTGTTATTATAGCCTTCCCAAGTGTCGTAAACGCCCTAATGTCCGTCCGTAAAAAGACAAAAATCCTGTACTTAGTGAGCTCTGTTCCGTTATCTGTACATTATATATGTCTAACCGGGACGTCATTATATGGTGGGCACCTGGCCATAGGGGAAACGAAGGTAATATGCTAGCAGTACAACTTGCCACACCAATTGCACCGGAAGGTAATAATCCTACTGCTGCTGTCCCTGTCACCAATCGAAGCCTCTCTTCCGAAACAAACTGAGACGTCTCTGGTAACGCCTACAGGATAATAAGTTACACGTAATTAAGCCAGGGTAAAGGGTCTAGCCCTCCACAACGAAAACACAATGAACTGAAGCCGTATTTTGTCGACTAAAAATAGGACACACGTATGTCACCCACAAATTCCTCTGACCGGTAATAAATCACCACACCAACCTTTGGTAGATGTGGTGAGAGGCTGACCATCCTCCACGTCCTCTTGGATTGTCGGGAAGCAGAATTTAGGAGAAACACACACTTTTCTCAAGCACACTGCCAACACCTCCCTCTCCATCCTGTAAGGTTTCTTGGTGCAGAACTGTTTTTTTATAGCAAAGTAGCTCTACATTTCTTGGGTGACGTTGTGTTACATGTTATTAGAGCAAGACATTCGTAGCGCATCCTGTCGCCACAGGATGCTGCTGCGATAGTATTGTTCTGTATAGCAGGTGTCTGCAGGCTCTTGGGTTTCAAGGGCTCTGTCAAGGCAGTATTGATGTCACACTTCTAGAATGAACCTTTCTTGCTTATAGTATACATCATTAGTCATTGTCATAATCTTATTACATATACATTTTACGCATTTTACAGTCACTGCTTTAAAACCCTTCTAAAACCACATCATATCTACTTCTCGCAATTCACTTTCACATTTCCAGCTTGTAACCTCCAGCCTGGCGCTATTCGGCCATATTTGACCCTTGTGCGCTAAAACCCTAAGTATCATCATGAGAAAGCAGGTGGAATCGCAGTTTTCTGTGTGAGAAGCTTCTTCGACGTAATATGGCACTACCTTACAAAACGACTTTAAAAAGAAATGCGTTCGTGGTGAGCCAATAACAGCATCATTACTTGATATTCTCAACACCAAATTATCCAAATGTAACGCAGCTCAGAGCAGCCGCAAGAACAGCCGTTCGCTCAAACCTAAAAGGGTTTACTGCCCTATATTGCTCCCGCTAACCAGTGAAGTGATGGTTTCAAGCAGAACTTCAAATTCAAGACCGGCGAAGAAAGCAAGACACTGAATAAACTGCAGCGTAGATGCGCGAGCAGCACGCTAGCGCTACGAATTGTGAGCGTCTGGCCGATCCAAAGCTATTGAAGGCGGCAGAAAGAAAGGAGAGTTATAGGAAACGCAGCAAGATGGCCCAGTTCGTTACGGCGAACACAACAGCGGAGGCCCTCTCGGCAAGCAAAGCTTATTGGAGAGCGTTACTTCCGGTGTCCGCGAAAGACAAAGGCTAGCGAATTCTATAAGGCATTCGCTATGTGTATTTTTTTTTTGCGCATGCTTAAATTTTTTATCCTCGTCAAGGCTGTCATGAAAACACCGCGGTAAGCGTACTAGTGGAACTCATTTTAAATTAGTTTCGTTTCATGCGACTGATATGACCCAAAAATAGTAAAAAGCTACGCGTTCGTTTCTAACAATATGAAGTACTGATTTGAAATTGAATGCAGAAAACCTTGTTTGCATTTTCTTAGTTTGGTGAATTATATCAGCTTTAAAGAACATTGATACGGCGGACAAAGAGAGTGAAGCGCAAGTATGGAATAATAATTACCTGAGCGCCATCCAATGATTTCTTATAGAAAGTAACACACCTGCCTGAGCATTCCAATGGATCGAATTTCGGAGGTAGGAGCGCAATCAAGCATCTTACAGAATAGCTTGTCTTGCAACGTTCATGCTGTTTTCGGCTGCTTCAGCACATAAGCACTTCAATCTGGGGACGGAATTCACCAGCGAACTCTTCGAAGCAATGTTACGCTAAAAAAACGTAATCAATGCTCAAACTGGGGGAGCGGCACTTCTCCATAAATTATATTATACTTTACTGCAACTGAGCATTCTGTCTGATGAAAAGTTGAAGGACTATTGCACTAATGCTAAAAATTAAAAATAGTCACTGTGCCACACTGTAATATTAAACATGCGTACTACGTATATTTACTGCGTTTCTCAAAAAACAAAAGAAGTGCTCAGATTTCACTTGCCAAACGAAACCACAAATTCAGTGCAGCTATTCGACTGTACATTCCTTTGCAATAGAATATGTTTACGACTTCGAGAGTAAAATTAGGCGCTTCTTGTCTTGTTGTTGGCTTACTTTACGAAGCCGGTTTGGCAAGCCCTTCAATACGATAAGCCCGTAGTGTGCACGCCCTCCTATTTGGCGCACTATTTATTGCACATCATCTTTCTCCAGAGGAGAAAGCCATAAGAACCACGGGAAGTTGCGTTGATACATCGAATAGCGCATGACGTGTAAAAAGAGGGTTCTGAGACACGGTGCTTGCGCATGCTCTTTTCCTGCAAAAAAATTTGCTCAGGATTTTTGAACTCACACACACTCTGCAGGCAGCCTTACAGAATAACTGCCGCAGCAAGCACACGTGGCTACGTCTGTACTTGGTCCTCTGGGGGGGGGGGGGGGGGTGAGGACACCTATATCATGCCTTTATTCACCTCGAAAACGCACTGCCAACAAGCAGTACGTTGTCTGATCGCATGCATAAGGGAGCACTTGGCTGCTTGTGAGGTATACACGTGATCAAACCTGCCCACCCAATGCAACGTTATCACCTGCCATGCCCCTTTATGATAAACAAAGATTGTACTTATTAGAAAGAACTTGTTAAACTGGCAGCTAGTCGCGGTGCGTCACAGTTACAAAGACTTTGCCACTCATTCGCTGCGTACACTTCGATTGCAGTGCACGCCAAACAATCACATGGTCACATGGTTAGCCGATAAGTATTCATTTGCAATTAAATATTTTGCATGTATCACGCAATTCTCTGCGTGCGTATTGCATATATATAGCTGTTAGTTGTAGTAAACCTTACGTTTAGAATCCATCGCCCATGTTGCCTTTTTGTTGTGGCTCTTATCCTTCGCGCTGTTTTGTTTGAAAAACAAAACAATCAACGCCACTCTCGCTAATGAAGTCAGAGTGACCAAGGTGTGTAGGCGGCAGAGCTAGAGTAGGGTAGCATTTGTGAGAGCAAAGAATCAGTGAAATAGCATGAACACTAGCATTCTAGCGTGTTTTAATTAAACCGTAACACAAAAAAATAAGAGGCATGATCACATAGTTGTGACGTGGCTTTGTATACCACAGCGCTATCGGAAGCCACTGTCGGCAGAAAGTTTGTCATTGGTTCCACAGATCCTCAATGCATTAGGCTATATAAAACCAGCAGGCACTAAGCAAAGGCAAGGATAGGGCTAATTAGCTATGGTTGAAACTGAGAGGTAGAAAATGATGCTGGGAAAAGTTGAAAATGAAAGTGGGCAAAAGGACAGTTTGTCACCAGCGGGAAATGAAACGACAGCCTTCGCATTACGCGAGCGTTGGACTACCAGTTTTCCTACGGGGACGGCCACCAATCCGTCCACTACCTTCGCCATTTATGTTTGCCACATCTAGCGCTGGAAGCGTTAGCCAGTGCCGCTCAGGGCCATGGCGGGCAGAAGTGAAACATCCTTTTCAACAAAAATTGGGCTCTTCTGTTACCCTAATTCTTGTCCTTTATTCATAGCGACGGTCGCGAATCTGGCAGCCTTGGTGCTTTTAAGTAGCGCACGAGGTTTTATTAGCGAAGTGCCAGTTCTCCTAAGTTCGCACGTCACGCTACGCCATCGCACAAAAAAAAAGACCTGCTCTTGAAGATCTCTTAATGCTATAGCATTACAGGTGAACTTGAGCCACTTGGAGGTATCGAACAGGGAGCATGGGCCGAACCCGTGCAGTCTAATACAGCGTCTTAAAGTGCTGCCTATCATGATGAAGTGATGCGACAAAAAAAAAGCTATATATTGACTTGAGAGAGCCACGCGTGCGATCGTGGCCTAACGGTTACTGCATTGGTCTGCTGTGCTAAAAGACGGGGTCCATGGCGCGTCTCTTGCAGCGCGATGCACCGAAGTGCGGAAAGAACAGAACGAAAGGTTTTTGAAGAAGTACCAATACGAGCGCTGACGACTAACTCGATTTATTTGGTCAAGAACATACAGATATATACTCGAGGTGATAATGTTATCAAGCACTGTGTCAGAGACGCTAGTAGCACAGTTAGATCAATGAACCAGCAATACAAACTTGTAAAAACTTCCGCATGGCAAGAATATTGGATAGATTGAAAAGCAGGCTACCAGACTAGGGTACAATTAAGCGAAAACCACGCCATCAACTTAGACCGGCTCGCCGAAGTCTTTGTTCTCGTCTATCGGCAGAGGTCGGCTCGCACCACCGGTCAGGCATTCTTTAATAGCATTACAAACGGGCTTCACTCACCTCGGCGGTATCTATCCGAAAAATCGATGTGCGTCGTGGGCACGCGAGCGTCCCAGCGTGCACGAAACCGCAGGGTTTGTAATAGATGCACGGTATAGGAACGTCCCCTTGATAAATGTCAGCGTGCAAGTATGCACGCGCGTGCAGCTACGGTGATGTCACAATTCAAGTATGCTTGAGCTTTAGCGGCATCAAGTTCTTACCTATAGTTTTCTTTGTTTCCATTTTCATTGTCGATGCCATGACGCCCACACGCTCCCCCTGTTTAAAACTTCTTGTTCGATCAGTCCTCTCCAAAGCCCGATCTTCATCCGTGCTTCGGGTACAGAAAAAAATTGAATTGTTCGGTTTGCAGCAGTTCGATAACCTAGCACGGCCGCCACGAATTACCATCGATGGCAGCCGCACATCTGGCTATATGGGGCAAGCGCGATTGGCTATTTCTTGTACGCAATGAAAAAAAAAAGCGAGTCAGTTTACAGCCTTACGCAATGATGAACATTGAAGACCGCTATTTCGAAAACGGCAACGTGTTTCTCACGCCACACACACCGCGATTCCAAGCGCGTGCAAATGATTCACAGAATGAAATAGCCGCACGTAGGACATGGTCCGTAACTGTGTTAGCACAGGCGCGGGGTGTTCAGAACGGGCTGCAAAATAGATTACAATATTTGTTTTTCAAACAAGAAATGCGCTCTGTGCACGGTATTGCGACAGTCGCAACCACCAAACGACCATAAACGCCCATGCAAGCATTTCTTTCCTGCGGCTTTTTTTTTTTTGACGAACTGAATAAATTCGATATCTCTACGCAAAAGATTTTTTGTTCCCGAACAGCGCGTGGTGTTACTGAAGACACGTCTTATCTGCTCTTTGTTTATGTGTGCGGGAGGGGGTGGGGATAATGTGCATTCCGAGAACGCCCTCCTGTTGTTGTAGGCAGTCAGCGAGCAAAATACGTTGGCCGCGTGAACCCAATTGGAATCTGATGCAGTAGAAAAATAAAGCCATGTGTCAGCGGCCCTGAGTGCCGATATGCTCGGACTGAATGCGAAATCGTGGCCTTTTTCTTCTACGAGCGCTATGCGGAAAATAGTTAGAAAATGGAGCACTGTTTCACGGTTGCCCCAACTTTCCCATGTTTTGTGGACGCGAAAGCTATCGGCAGGGCTATTGTTTCCTAATGTCCGCACAAATTGCCGCTGCTGTTATATTACAACAGATCCAAAGGTGCTAGCGATATAGGCTCAAGAAGCGGCAGCCTAAACGGGAGCCAAAACATCAATTAATGTTCAGTTATCTTTGTCGGTGCATCTTTTCGCGCTTATTCAAGCGGGATAACAATTAAAAAAGAAACATTACAATGTTGCACAAGAAGAACGCAAAGAATGCCGTAAGAATATTAGGTGCTCCGATCAGAACAGTAAACTAGAAGGGTGAGGGTTTGACTCGAGCTTCCGCGATACACGGGATCAATGTGGAGGCTGCAGGGACAGGTCTTTGTTCTGCAGTGCATAGAAATAGACTGACAATGGAAGCGAAAAAAAAAACTGGCAATTTAGCGCGAAGGCTTTCAGTGCTCAGGAAGCGTTAGCTCGGCAGCTCCGTCCCAAACGCAACAAAATGCACAAATCGTTTTTCTCGGCAACTGCTCTGCCAATTTTGATGGTGTTTGTTAAAATAATTATGGGGTTTTACGTGCCAAAATCACTTTCTGATTATGAGGCACGCCGTTGTGCATGACTGCGGAAATTTCGACCGCCTGGGGTTCTTTAACGCGCCTATAAATCTAAGTACACGGGTATTTTCGCCCCCATCAAAATGCGGCCGCCGTGGCAGGGACTCGATGCCGCGACCTCGTGCTCAGCAGCTCAACACCATAGCCACTGAGCAACCAGGGCTGGTATGGCGTTTGTTCCATGTAAAAAAAAAAGTTAAAATATTGTGACTGATGAAAGAGCATTTGTGATTTACGACGTCATGTTCTTGCAATACAATTAGTGTTGAATCTTGTAAAATTGACAACGAAAGCACTACAACAAAAGTGACATGTTTACAATCCTTGAACGAATAAACAAATAATGATAGCACAATTATGTAAATTAGACGTTACGGTACATATAAATTGAACACGACCGACGTATTATAGACTCTATGCTCAAAATTATACCAGTAATTTGCGAATAGCACTTTCGACAAATCCTCGTAAACATTGCAAAAGCTTCAGGTAAGCCGTAAACTCATTTACCAAATTTATTCGCTGTACTTTTTCTTACACATACAGCCTACCAAATGCGATATCTGTTTCTTGGGCAGAGTGATAGATTTTTAAACTCCATTTTTCAATGTCATTTTTTTTATTGCGGCAATATCTGAAGAAAAAAAATGCCCAGGCTATAAATGAAAATTCTGTAGGCTACATTTTAGCTGTATTTCTCAAATACAATTTTTATTCCTATTGGCACAGCCGTTGTCCCGTAAAAACATTTCTGCGTTCTACATGTTAGTGAATAGGTGGAATCCGAGTAGCCACCGAGTTAAAGCTCTCACCTACATATTGCCACTAAAAGCGCATTCAAATCACCGGGCAGGTGTAGGAGCACGGCGATCGCATGGCAGAACAGACAACTAAAAGAAAGAAAGAAAAATTGTAGTACATTAACCTTCTAATTTACGCGAGAAGCCAGTACTTACAGGGAGTAGGGACTTCGTAAAACATAAATACGCGAAAAACCAAAAACGGGCTACGTCGTCGACTTGAAGTTCCCGCCCTAGCTCCGCTTGACGCCATGGATTTTTACGACGTCTTCATGCATAAAGTTCTTTCTTTAGCAGTAAAGAAATATTGCGCTGTACTCTAAAGGAGTGGAATACCCAACCTAATAAGTTACGATAACCTTTAAACAGCCTCAAGCGTTGAAATACGAAAAAAAAACATATATATATATATTCAAACCCGTGACGTCATCTTAAGAAACTTGTACACGTTGTGGTTACGGCTTCAGATTAATGACCCGCATTTTTTTATTTTATTAGCCAGCGCATCATCGCGAAACTTACGAAACTCTGGTACTCTGATACTTTATCAGAATTTAAACTCATTTATTTTTTCTATTTAGTGTCCCTTTAAAGAAGACATTTGTGAGACTTAGCCTCGCCTGCCTGATAAGGCTGAGGATCAGGTAGCAGCAGATTTGTATAAGGATGGTGGGCAGATTGTTCTAGAAAAACTGGCCCCCCTGTATGCGCAATGCCTATGACCTCGAGCGCACCGGAACCCTGGAAGAACGCCAACATAATCCTAATCCATAAGAAAGGGGACGCCAACACTTGAAAAATTATAGACCGATCAGCTTACTGTCCATTGCCTACAAAGTGTTTACTAAGGTAATCGCAAATAGAATAAGGAACACCTTATAGTTCTGTCAACTAAAGGACCAGGCAGGATTTCGTAAAGGCTACTCAACAGTAGACCATATTCACACTATAAATCATGTGATAGAGAAATGTGCGAAATATAACCAACCCTTATATATAGCTTTCATTGATTACGAGAGAGCGTTTGATTTAGTCGAAACCTCAGCAGTCATGCAGGCAGTACGGAATCAGGGTGTAGACCATCCGTCTGTAAAAATACTGAAAGATATCTACAGCGGCTCGACAGCCACCGTAGTCCTCCATAAAGAAAGCAATAAAATCCCAATAAAGAAAGGCGTCAGGCAGGGAGACACGATCTCGCCAATGCTATTCACAGCGTGTTTACAGGAGGTATTCAGAGACCTGGATTGGGAAGAATTGGGGATAAAAGTTAATGGAGAATACCTTAGTAACTTGTGATTCGCTGATATTGCCTTGCTTAGTAACTCAGGGCACCAACTGCAATGCATGCTCACTGATCTGGAGAGGCAAAGCAGAAGGCTGGGTCTAAAAATAATCTGCGGAAAACTAAAGTAATGTTTAACAGTCTTGATAGAGAACAGCAGTTTACGATAAGTAGCGAGGCACTGGAAGTGGTAAGGGAATACACCTACTTAGGGCAGGTAGTGACCGCGGATCCGGATAATGAGACTGAAATAATCAGAAGATTACGAATGAGCTGGGGTGCCTTTGGCAGACATTCTCAGATCATGAACAGCATGTTGCCATTATCCCTCAAGAGAAAAGTATATAACAGCTGTATCTTACCAGTACTCACCTAAGGGGCAGAACCCTGGAGGCTTACGGAAAGGGTTCTACCTAAATTGAGGACAACGCAACGAGCAATGGAAAGAAGAATGATGGGTGTACCGTTAAGGCATAAGAAAAGAGCAGATTGGGGTGAGGGAACAAACGCGAGTTAAGGACATCTTAGTTCAAATCAAGGAAAAGAAATGGGCATGGGCAGGATATGTGATGAGGAAGGAAGATAACCGATGCTCATTAAGGGTTACGGACTGCATTGCAAGAGAAGCGAATCATAGCAGGGGCCTGCAGAAAGTTACGTGGGCGGATGAGATTAAGAAGTTTGCAGGGACAACATGGCCACAATTAGCACATGACCGGGTAGTTGGAAAAGTATGGGAGAGGCCTTTGCCCTGCAGCTGGCGTAGCCAGGATGATGATGATGATGATGATAGGAGACGCGTTGCCGCGATACCATTACACGTTATGACGACTGCGCATGCGTATCGCACACCGCTTATTGTCCCGGCAGAAAAGCCCAGACACGCCGCTTTGATCTGAATTCATCCTCGCTACTTGCTTTCTGTCGTGACAGGCACGAATGCATTGTAAAAAGGCCACCGTTTACTCCCGTCTCACAATCGCGACAAAGAATGAGCTATATTTTGTCGTTATTGTTGAAATGAGTAATTTGTTTTCATGCGGCTCGGTTTCGAGAGACAACACCGAGCCGGGGAAGGATTTTGATTTTCATCTGGCATAACGTTGATGCCTTGGCGAGGAGAATCACTCTACAAGACTCATTACTAATTGCATCATTTTTAATTACATGTACGGGCTAGCACGCTCCTCTACGACCGTATGCTGAAACGTTGATCTCGGGGTGACTTTTACACCGGTAGTGAGGAGATGTGGCGCATGCGCAGAGGACCAAATGTACCACGGTTTAAAGCCTACCGCAGAATTAAAGCTCTGTGTTGTGTCAAGTCTGATAAAAATTTAAATGCCTCAAGCTATTTACATCCCCTGATTTCCAACCGTCTTGCGCAGGTCGTAAACAAAGCAACATCAGGCGCACGCGACACGACATTTGGCCGTACCAGGTTTCCATTTGCAGCGTCATGCCTTACCTTTTGCGAGAATGTGCAACTAAAATGTCAAGGGTCATCTCAGACTACAAATATGACAGTGAATTGCCTTCAGCTGCTCAAATGCAATTCTATTTGGGAGCAGGTTCGTATTTTCCATTCTTTAAATATTTTTCCTTTATCAAAATCACAGCCCTTTGGTGAGCTTTTGTCCCGTACTTCTCCATGCTTTCCATCATTTTTTGTACAGTCCGTAAAATGCACGAGAATGCTTACGCTATATTTCTGCCTATTGTTTACATCTCACCTACTAGAGAATCACCGAACTCTTTAGAATATATTCTGAAGCGTATAAGAAGAGCGGAGGTATAACTTAGTGCTTTTTGGCTACTCCTAAACCTTGATGCTACTCAATTATCGAGGAATCCAGTAACCCAATCATGCAGACTTGAGGTTCTCCTCATCATTACTATCAGTGAGAGCCTTTGGCGCTGCCGTTGTGGCATCCTACGAGTTTCTCAGAAACAGTGTAGCGAGCGACCGCAATTTTGGACCTGTACGAAGAGCAAAAGATAACAATTGGAAATTTAGTTTACAATTTCAATACATCAGTCTCTATTTGCCCGTTTCCACAGAACGTGTCCGGCGCAGCTTCGAAACTTTCTATGTTGACCGCCACCAGAGGACAAGGCGCATTCAAGCAAGGGAAGCCGCATCTAGAAACAAAAAAGGTCGCGTATCAGGCGAAACCTCCAGGCCTCACGCGTCTCTAAGGGCGCGTGTACAATTTTGTGTACGTTACACGACCAAGCAGACACGCGCTTCAACGCAAAAGGATGAGCCCCGTTCGCCGCTGCGCAGGTAACTGGGTGCTTATCCTATAATCAACGTGTTGCGTGTGCGAACCGAAGCACTAAGAAAAGACCGTTTTTATTTAACTTTTTTTTTCATTCTTACGTAAGCTCATCTCGACTGAATTCAATGAGGATGGCACTGGAACCCTACACAACACCGACACTGCAGCGATGATCAATGGCCCGAGCAGCTTGCCGATACAGAAGCTGCCACACCATTATACGTTCGAAACTGCACATGCTCCTGCAAGTTACTATACCTCGAGGCTATCCGCCTAGTGAGCTGCAAGCGGAGAAAACTGCTCCGTGCAGTAGAAGTAGTGGTTATTGCTTTGCAAAGACCAACATTCCAATAAAGATCACTGCAGAGCGATTGCCCACTGAAGTATTCTTCTGTGCTGTGCACTAATGTTGTCACGTGGACGCGCCATGAAAATAAAATAAATTTAAATAGATGCAAGATGCGTGCCACAGCATCGCAGACAAGGCGAAAGATTCGTATAAAATGTTCACAAAAACAAAAAACTTAGTCTGACGACAAGCAGCGAGACACCAACATGAGGTTATAGCTCGTAGGAAGTGCAAAGTCCAAGAAGGTTTGCAAAAAAAAAAAAGTCAGCTGTAGCATGTTCACTGTACACTATATGTCGTGCGTCCGCAAACAATACCCATCTGATTTTTTTTTCTGCCAAGCAGGCAACGTGCCAGCAGCGCACGCAGGGGCAGAACTGATTCATCTGCATATGCGGCGAGGAAACGAATTTGCTACGTCGTGATGTTTCTTTTGTCTACTGTAGGCAGCTATAGCATTGTAGCGTAGTGCGCTGTCACTTTCACGTAAAACAGCGTGAACGCGACAGACCGTTCAACGAACAGCTGTGCAAGTCAGCTTGGGTTTATGGCGAGCATAACCCACATAATCCAAACTGGTGTCCTAGCGAAGTCAGTGGGCAGGAACTAAAGAAGAGAAAGCTAGATCGTGTGATGTACGACCTTATCACGAGCCCTATCTTATATCGAACTCGAGACTACAAAAGTAGCCAAACCAGGCCCGAGGAACAAAGACAGGCGGACAGTATCGCGCCTTCCATTTTTCCAACGTGCACAACGCTGCATTGCGCTGCTTCACCAGACAGGCAAACAATGAATATCAATGTTTCGGTGCAATGGAGCTTCTGCGCCGTACAGTGATGGATAGTGGGCCTCACTCTAAGAACGTCTGGCTTCGTAGCGCGGTTTCGATTTCAGTCAGCCGGCAAAGCGCGCTTTCAACATTGTACGAAGCCGCTATTACGCCAACGCTACCAACCCACGGTGACCCGCGCAATGTGCTCGAGGCTGATTCAAGCAATGAGGGCGACGTTTTCGTAACCCATGATCCACAGCGATTTAGGCGAAGACAGACTGCTCCTCTGATAAAAGTTCTGGAAGTTTCACTTTATGAAACATAGTTCTGCACACAGCATACGAATGATATGCGGCTCCCCTATAAGCATAAGGTTGCCATTAAAGAACAACCCACCGTTGTTGCTTAGTGGCTATGGTGTCAGGCGGCTAAGCACGAGGTCGCGGGATCGAATCCCGGCCACGGCGGCCGCATTTCGATGGGGGCGAAATGCGAGAACACCCGTGTACTTAAATTTAGGTGCACGTTAAAGAACCCCAGGTGTTCTAAGTTTCCAGAGTCCTCCACTACGGTGTGCCTCATAATCAGAAAATGGTTTTGGCACGAAAACCCCTATAATTTAAAGAATTAAAGAACAGCGTGGAACAAGGGCTGTATTCTCAAAATATGTTTACCCAAGAATTGTTCAGAACAGCAAATTCTAGCCAATGCTGGGCATATTATTAACCGAAGACCCATCAATGGCAAAGTTAACTTACAAACAAGAAGCTTTGCAAGTTCAGATTATTACCTTATATAACGAAGTCCTATGGTTACGCTTAAGGGACACGCTAAATGAAAGAAAAGCAATATGTTCAGACAAATAAAGCGTTATTTCAAACATCTATTATTATTAATTTCACCGTAAAACGCTGGTTGCTGGAAGAAAGAATGAAGCTCGAAGTTTTTCTTCCAAAATTTCCTACCGAAACTACAGCACCTGCACGTCGGTGTGATGTCATGAATTTCAGTGTTCATTTTTTGCAGCGAAGCCGTTAAGTGCTAGTTCCCCCAGGATCGTGCCCCTGTGTAGACACAAAACCCCCCATACCTGGGCCGATCCCGAAGATAGTGCAATACCGGGCCGACCAGCGGCGGAGGTGCCGTTCGCCATCATACAGCTTCCCTGGTCATTCTTCTTCAAAGAGTGGACGGGCACTGATTCTTTTTTCTTGCATTTAGGCAATTGTGGATCAGTAATTATTCGTGAAACTTGATGAGTTCCCCTTTCGGCTCCTTTAGGATACAGTACAGTTTCTCTCTAGCGATAAAAAGTTGAATAGACCAATGCCAACGACGTTGAAATCCATGACATCATGGCGAGTTGGTTCGGTAAGTTCCATGAGTCGTCGTTACGCGCCAATCGTTCTTGTGTCTTTTCTGGCTCGCCATGCCGTTTGTCACGCTTATATTATGCTGCTATTTTTAATGCTGATTTGCTATTATAGCTAAACTAATATTTCGATTTGCAGTCCCTTTAAGCGATACATTGTTCTCTGACGTTATACCATAGTGCACTTCGAATGATACCCCAGTATTTAGTGTAGTAGCTGTCACGGTTTCATGTCTTCGCTTTGATTTATTTGCTTCCTTCGATCCATGTGAGCCCAGTAAGACAGGGTGATTCGATACCGTATTATGCAGTTCGCGTTCATTTTTTTTTTCACTGAACGCTAGCCGAAACAGGCGGAAAACCCCAATCCGTTTAGTCTGCTTGCTGAACGGCCCGTGTAGACAAAATGACCGACCGGCTATCGAACGGCTTGAGCAACTGCAGAATTCTCTCTCTCTCAATACTGAATATACAAAGTGCTCTGGTAGCGCAACGTATCCCGTCAGACATTCTTTAGATTTCTTGCTAGTGTCCCCGTTGTTATATTCTTAGCTTATAGTTCGGCAAAACGCAGTGGGGAGGTCTGCTTGTGTCGCTTGTGCTTGTGCTGCTTCTGCTTGTGTTGTAGCGTATTGATGATATTTGGATGCTGAACTATTTTATCCAGGAGACAATATTGTATTTGCGGTGACCCTTACAAAGTACGCTGCGTGAAACTTGGTGCTCCGCATTGCAATAAGAGTGTGCCATTTCAAGACGAAGGATATTTTAGTTTTTCTTTCCAGGCGTAAAGCAAGAATACAGGGCGCAGCTTATTAGGTTTTCCAGTTTCCCAACTCGTGCGTCGTGGCCGCAATACTCTTTTTTTCTACATTTATGGAAAGCACTAGCTCATTTTTCGAGCACGAAATCATATTTTCGCTCGTCGACCTTCGTACGTGTCGTTTGGTAACGTATGGACCTCTATTTTCTATGAAAAATGGTGCCCACACCCTTGCCCGACTGGCTCTTGTATGAGCTTTGCATGGACGTAATATTGACAGATCACTCGGTAAAGGACAGTGTGTGCTGAAATGCAGTCACGCACGCACACAGCTGCACTGGCACACACATACGCATGCACATAATTCACACACACACCCACACGCATGCACGTATGCACGCATACGCGTAAGCGCGCAGGTACGCAGTATAGCGCACGCTTATGTGCGAAGGATGACAGGAAATTCTCAAAAGGGTACGCACCACATTGATAGAGCATGCTACGATCTCCACCGACCGGCAGTGACTATACCAAATTTATTCTGACTTTACAAGGCCGTTTTTCGCACACAGCAAATAAAAATGCTACAATAGCGACAGAAACTTTGTCTGATGATGCATTGAATAGGTCGCGAGAATCCGCATTCTTTATGGCAAAAAAAAAACCGCAAACATACATATGGGCATGCTAATACCTACACGAAATCATCGTATAAAATTGTTTGGTATATCTGGTTGTGTTTAAATGTTTTCAAAATTTCGGGAATGCGCAACGTATGAAGCAAAGCCAAATGATAGCACAACCTAGTCATTCAAGCTGAAGAAACAAGCAAATTATGAGCAATGAACCACTGGAGCCAATCGGGAGAGTGGGCTGTTCGATTAGTTGGTACCTCTCGTCACGTTTCAGGCAGTTTGTGTTCTAAACTACACTCGAGGTTATTATTGGCGGGTTTACGGTACGAATCTTAACTGCATTATATATATATATATAGGGAGCTTCTTCAAAGTTCAGCACGCAAGGCCTGACGTAATATATGCAGGAAAGAGAGTGTACTGGGTAGAGGCAGAGTACACTATGCTCTGACGAAGGCGGGTCCCACCAGCCGAAAACGTTAAATACACACGTCTTCCAAAAGGTTTGTCGCCTCTGTCCTGCATATATATATATATATATACATATATATATATATATATATATATATATATATATATATATATATATATATATATATATAAGAGGGGGCGCACTGACGCTGCTTGGCGTTGAGCGCGTTAGTTCGTGCGCATACGTACTGCGCTTAGGTATAGCTAGAACTAAATACGATCCAACTGGAGAGGTTGAAATTACTACGCCACCCGCTACAGCTGGTTATTTCTATCTAACAAAATAATGCTAAGCGTGCTTCGAAAATGAACAAGAAGAAAAGAAAAAGAAAAAAGATAATGATATTGCAAAGGACACTTTAGCGTGCGGGTATATGCGTGCGCCAGACTGCGCGTTTAAATGCGTGCCTCTTGGAAGTGCGTGTACTTGCCATACTTTCTCCACCTTGTCTGTGCGCACCTATACTCCATCCATCTTTCACGAAGACACCAGTAAAAAACTTTCCTGCGATACATCAGATACCTAAGTTACACGTCTTCTCTTTTTCCTTTTCTTTTTGACGCTTTAGATCTGCATGGTGTGACATGTTGAATCACCCCAATAGTTTGTTGATGGACCAGCAGTCAGTTCCGTAAATCGTTGAGCGAAATGCTGCCAAGTTTTCGTCAATTTATCGCCACTAATGGGCATTCATGCGCGGCATTCGTGAGTCCGAGGCATTGGTGACATTGCAAAGGCAGTTTCAACAACAATTGCGTCCGTTTAAGTACTAGTTTACACTCGAATGCCACGCGTGGCTTCACCTTGCAAAGTTCGTTGTTCTTTGCGTGCATCTTAGCAGTTATTGGCGGCGAAACTTCATATTCTCAACACCAAACCGCGTCAACGTGTCATTAGAGGCACACGCGTTGTGGAATGAATGTCGTTCTCCACGCAAACAAAAACTTTCAGGTTGCCTCATGATGATGACATCATTGCCATTGAAGCACATGCAACAGCCCACGTAAGCAGCGTCGTTCGTTTTACATTGTGACTGTGCTTTATTAATAAACGCATTTTACAATACGCTACTTTCTTTATTATAAAACATTCGCTTGAATGCTGTTTTTTTTATTCTTTTAAGTCAACGATCTTAGGACCATATTTTACGTCAGCATCTGCTACGCATGCAATAATTCTTCTCCCGACTGTCCGCAAAACAGATACACCGCTGGTTAAATGCACACACATTTAACAGTGGCTGCGCTTTGTGACAGTCTAAATATTCTCCATGGTCTGTGATCTACAAAACACTTCCAGATGCTATACTACGCGCACAAATTTTCTTCATCTGAAAGTTTTACGTTACGATTCTCCAATTGTCAGCATCCTTATCTGGCTTCGAACAGTGCGCTGCACTACGTCATTCATCTCCCTCCTTCTGATTTCACTTTTTACTGCTCGATATTCACCTCCCCGTGCATAGTGCCTATCCAGCAGATTGTTTAGGCCCTGGTGCCTTGGCATCTACGAACATTATCTCAGCCAGTGTCCACAGTTTTCTTATCTTGTGGTGTTACATTCGCGTGATTTCTTTTTCTTGTTTATGAGTCACCGTTCCTCCTACACAGGTACTTAAACAGCCTATGTGCCCATCTATTTCAGTTTGGATTCATTACGCGTTTTCTTTTTCTTAACTAAATATGCTCTGAGCGTCTCGCACCAGCAAAGAACATCCAGCCCGTGCCTCACTGCAATACCTGTTTCGTCGTAATGGTATTACGACTAATATTAATCATACAACAGAGGTTTACTTAATCTGCAGTTCCACCAGCATTTCGGATTTTCTAAACAACACTTAGCAAACCTACGCCCAGGAAGTGCTACCACCCAAACTCCTCCCCCATCTTCCCACACAGACACACACCTCGTATTTGATTTTAGTTGTAACATAATCGACACAGGGTGTCATCCATTCGGAAAAGCTCGTTGCAAGGTGGGCCCCCATATGGTCACAACACGAGAGTCAATGGCAAGCAGCTCAAGTTAAATATTTAAAATCACCGACAACCTAAACTGTGACTCCAGTAACGCAGTGTGCAAGCTACACTGCAACGCTCTGGGCAAGGATATTTTCGGCAAGCTGACGTGTCGTATGGCTTGCGCTTTCATAACCACAGGTACCACGCCTCTTCAAGCCGAACCTCTCCTTATCAAGTGACCTACACGGCTGCCCAAACACAGTTCGCACCAAATCTCATTTCTCTTGCTGTATTCCGGCCTTTGCAGCATCCGTGAGCGGGAAAAGCGCGAAGGCTACAATATTTTGTAAATTCCGGACATTAACAACTGGCATCAACGAGGACCCTGGAATTCACTCTCCTGCCCCAGTGAAGTTACATAAGGGGAAAGCTGTATCTGGCGAACAACGTCGCAAGCTCTAACCATAACTACAATGGGACCACGCCCATTGAAGACGACCGTACTCGTAAGGAATTTTCAAATGTTTTCTACATATAAAGATTATCATCATGTTCACCCTGTATGCTTAACGCGCTTCACTTACCCAGACTTTAAATAACAAAAAAATAAATAAAGAGGAAGTTCATCAGGAGGCTAAAATAGCAAGAGACGTCCATGGCCCCTCAAGTCCCCATTCCGCTTCGCGTTTACCGCCGTGCGTTCTTCGTGTACTCCCCTTGAGGTGGTAATAGGCGGTGTGGTTGGGCGCCCGCCCCTTAGAGTCTGCGCAGTCGCTGAGGGCCACCGGGCCTTCGCATACGTAGTACGAGTTCACTGTCTTGACCGCCGCCGTTACGCGCTTGCTGTATTTTTTTCACCGAACGGCGCTGTTCAAGAAATCCAAGCGATGCGCGGCCGCACGTGGCTCTCGCGCCGAACGCGGGTTCCCTCGACACCGGCTTTACGCTAGCTCGAGATGGCTCGGGGCCAGCCGTCCTCGGAGATGCCGTCTACTGGCTCTTCATCAGCGACGGTTCCCCGCCGCTGGCGCTGAAACAGACGTTGCGCCGAATCGTTGAAATTTCCGTAGCGGCCTCCAGTGTAGAAGCGGGCCAGTAGCGGCCGGGTGGGCAGACTTCCTTCTCCTTCAAATCTGCTCGGCGGTGAGGGGTGTCGCCTCTGCGGAGACACTGTGCTACCTCGACGAAAGGCTACGGACGCTTTTAAACTGCCCTGACAACAAGAGTTCCGCTCTCCGAAAGGGTTGTCATAAATATACTTTAAAATTTTTCGTTTTCCCATCGCCTATATTGGGCCATCGTTTTTTTTTTTCAAATACCAACCGGCCCTTGGATATGCTACCTTCTTCTGTATATATATATATATATATATATATATATATATATATATATATATATATATATATGTAGAGAGAGAGAGAGAGAGCAAGTGATGGTGGTGAGCTCCTGGACCACACTCCGTTGTTCTTTCCTCGAACAGGCAGGGCGTGTGCTATGTGACCTCCTGAACAACACTTTTGAAGAACACGATTTAAATGATGGATCCGGAACTTCAAATAGGTGTGACGAAATGCTAACGAACTTCTTTCGCATTTAGCTTGGAATCTTTACGGAATACTGTTGTAGTTTCTTTTTCTGAACTGTACCTAAAGCCTACAGTTTCGTGCCCGTCTGTATAATTATCTCTGCGAAGCCTTGTACCAATCGCTGACTGTTTACTATAAGGTTAATGTAAATTGCGTGCGTCAAACACAGCAATACATGTTGCATGAGATATTGTCCGGTATATACAACAGATTGCAAACTCTATTTTTTATCGGTATACATTATCTTGCGTCTTTGCACGACGCGCTGATCATGTGCTGCTGTGGCACAGACACTTGAAGATATTTATCGTAGCTTCACTAATTATTCCTTCAATGTTGCCTGAACACTTATCCCTGTACGCCCCCTGTTTTCCTTTAGATCCAGCTGATTTTAAAGAAGCTCGCCCGTTACAAATACAAGTGTTGCCCTTCTACAGGTCGACTTCCTGAAACGCAAAAATTAACGTCTTGAGAAATCTGAGTTACAAGAAATCCAATTCAGGAGATCCCGTTCTTACTTTCTTTTATTTGTTCATATTAAACCCCATTTTACAACTCATAAATTGAAGCTGAGCCATAGCGAAATCTCTGCCCAGCGGAAGTAGTAAGATTATCAGCGCTTTCATGATATCTGTGTCCAAAATCTTCTAAAAACGGCACTGGCGCTCCAGTTTATGATACTCCTAAACTGCTATAGGGGGGTTCTGGGAATGCGGCCGACAGCTATGTTGAGGCACAGGCAGGCTGAACGCGAGTGTATTTCATAGCAGACTTTTAGCACGGATGTCTAGAACGTTGTGGTAGCATTACAATTCTTGCCAAGTAGGCACGACTTCCTCCCTGTTCTGTTTATATTTCACGTTTGCAACAAAAATTACTCTAAATTTCTTCATTGAAATATTCATTAGGGACTCTTTTTGTTTATCTATTTGTATATTATGATTTGTGGTGGGAGTAACGGCTGCCTGCTTAGGCGCCATCCACCCGAACATGTCCAATTGCACAATAAAGTCGAATACAAGTTTTTAAATAACTTCTTGCAAGCTGATATTGCAACCTGGCATATTCCTTTAGCATTGTTCACGAATGCCTTCACGATTAAGGATCTTCCATAGTATCTCGCTCTTTAAATTTGAAAGTATAACCGTAGAGGACGTTCTTCTTTCGTGGCTATTTCTGTGAGATGTACTGTTATATAGTGTTTTTATGTATGCGCCAACCGAATGTTCCATAGTTCGCCTACTGAATACGTCGGTTCCGCTTGTGCATATTTGGATTGTACGTATTTCGTTAGCATGCTGTATTTTACTATACAAGAGATGTTTCAATTGGCCTGCAAAATTTAGTGTTCGTTTCGTCTCCGCTAACTTCCAAAATAATAGTTCATCTGTGCCGTCCACTTTCTATATTTATTATCCTGCGTGTCTTTTCTCAATAAGTTCAAAAGTGATACCTTCGTCTTTAGCTTAAGCTGGGCCGAGGTTAATTAAAACTTCCAGATATTTCATCCATTTTCGTTGTGATGCGCTGCTTCTGTTCCTTTGTCGCTTTAGTTACTTTTATTCGCGTTCTCACGGATCCTTCCTACGCCTTCATTGAATGACTGGGCAAAAACTCCTGTACAGCAATTCAGAACGTCTGCACCCTCCATATTGCTTACGTCTGGAACGAGAACATTATACAAGCTTCCGTCAATCTATGTATGGTTGAAATTAGACATGTATCTGAGATTATTTTTAGAATCCCATTGATATTTTAGTCACTGCAGGTTTCAGGGACGCCAGACAAAAGGCTACAGTCATACTTGAGTGGGTTTGGCGCGTGGTTACATAGCGTATATCGTGGAAGGCAGGATATAACAGAGATTGGGAAGCAACTAAATGGTATAAAATTAGCAAATCGCATAATTGAAAACTTAACAAATTTAGTGATCAGCGCTCACAAATAGATGCTTTCAATTTTGCGGTGCGCCCAGTGTTAATACAGCGTTTTTTGAGCCTACGACACCCGACGACGTTTACTCTGTTTTTTATGCTTGAAGAACAATAAGGCACGTGACATTGATAATCTCCAGATTAGACCAGCAAAATTTGCGATAGACTTCTTAGTGCCCGCTTTCACCGACGTATTCAATATTTATTTGTTCTCTGTCGTTTTCCCCGCAGGAATCCTATGGGCAAAGTTGTTCTTTTCAAATCAGGTGACAGAAATGACATGTCAAATTCTCGGCTGGTGTCAGTGCTCCACATCATTTCAAAAGACTTGGAGAACGTTTTCTGTAAAAAGTGCGTCATTTTGTGAAAAATATAAATTATATGTATGCATCAATTCAGGTTTTGTAGGGGCAGATCGATTGAATTAGCTCTATTAACAAAGAAGGATTTAATTTTGAATGGCCATGAAAAAAATAACATTGGGCGTATTTATCTATTTTTCTAAAGCTTTTGACAGGATCAATCATATTCTTTTTCTAAAAAAACTCGTACATCATGGATTCCGGTGACTACCTCTTGACCTTCTTATTGTCTCACTTAATGCATAGGAAACAATGCATTCGCATCTCAGAATACTCAAGTCCCTGAATTTAGAAGCCGGTGTTGCGCAGGAAAGCGTGTTAGGGCCTATACTGTTTAACATATATATAAATAACTTAACATACATCAGTAACGTACCACACTATACAATATACGAAGACGATACCAGCCTTCTTTTTTTCAGTTGTGTAATGCTGATAACTTATCACAACTAGCTAACACCGTCCTTGATAAGCTCTGTTGCTGGAGTAAAGCAAATTCCTTGCAGATTAACCTTAAAAAAACCGAAGCTGTTGTTTTTGCACTCGCCCAAATACATGTATATTGTAGTCTAAACATAGTTTATCGATCTGAGCGGACTGACGTAACCGCGGACGTGAAAACATTGCGAGATATTTTTGATCAGCATTTAAGGTGGGACAAACACATTTAGCGCACGGCAACAAATATGGCAAGAGTATACGGCGTGCTTCGAGGTGTTCGTCCAATAAATCTACGGCTATTTCTGTATAACAATATATTTCCTTGCCATGCAAATTACTGAAGTCTTGTATGGGGACTAAGTCACAAAAAATATTCAGACGTTATCTCTCTCTTTAAAAAATAAAGCATTGCGCCATGATGCCTGTATTTCTTACGACAGTCATACAAGCACATTATATTCTAAATTTAATGTTCTCCCCATTTCATTACAATCATCAGTTTAATCTTGCTATGAAATATAAAAAGCGCAAAACGAGGCCACAGGAGGTTTGCTGATCCTTGTAATCTAAGCAAACCTCATCGCTTCAAGCACGACATTCGGAAGAGAGAAAATTGGGCCGTGCTTTTTCCACGAACTAATCATGCGAAGGAAAGACTACCCTGCCGAATATCAGTATTACTGAACAATCTTAAAAAAGAAAACATGGATCTTAATACTACTGCATGTGAAATTCTTGAGGAATATTTCATTAGCCCTGTGATTGCATGTGAATAATGTACGTTGTATTTGCGTTTGCTTTTCTTGTCTTAAGTGTGGAAGAATGTTTCGTTTGTCGTGTATGTGAAAGTGCTTTTATATATTATTATGTACCTGGAAAAATGTATTCTTTCGTCACTTTATATATGTCTGTGATTTCTTTTGTGAAAAGACGTGCATTTGTTGGTAAAAAAATGGTGGTCGCAGTCTATATATTCAAAAACGCCTGTTAATTTGGGCTTCGAATTGTTGTTGAAAATATATTTTATGTATCGATGTAAGAAAAGAATTCACAAACTGTCTGCTACCAAATGATGTAGGAGCAGAGGCCTTTGTCAAGCCGCTAATATAGCGGCTTTTCTACTTCTGTCGCAGCATTTGTACTTTCAAAGGCGAATGCTGAAATATAGGAATGAAATGGAATGTAAACATAGATAACAGCGAAACGAAATGCATAGACAAAAATAGAATACTGTATTACATAGCATTTTCACGCATGTATTCAACTACAATATTAAGATATGAACACACATGCAAAATACACAAGGCTACAAGAAGCAACAAAAATCCAAGCAGAGAAGCATATATACCATTCTTTATCGCAAAATACGTATGTAAATACAGGCAAAAACGATGCTTTGAAGAGCAAACAAATTAAATCACAGTAAAAGAAAAAGAAGCACATACACACAACCACAATGACAATTAACGAGGCAAGTAATATAATTTGTAGCAGTATGCGCACTGTTTGCTGAACGTCGTTCTTAAAAAAACCTTTTCATACAAAAGTCGCGGTAAGCAATTTGTAATGCTTGTCCACCCATTACAGCTTCCTCTCTAGGAACCACGTATTGCCACGTTTTAGGAAAGTTGTAAAATGTATGTGACAGACCTGTTAACCTACAAAATGTTAGGAAAATGTTGTTTTATGTTACGCTGTTTCAGTATTTGAGAGCAAGGATAAAATTGCACAACTCCAAGTCCTTAAAATATTAAGACAGAGAGAGAGAGAGAAAGGCGAAGGAAAGACAGGGAGGTTAACCAGAGATTATCTCCAGTTGGCTACCCTGTACTGGGGGAGGGACAAGGGGATGCGATAGGTGAGAGAGAGAAGGATAAAAACATAAAAAGAAAAGAAACCCCCCACACACAAAAGCCCGTACACACGAACTGTTTCTGTGGGCACTGTCACGCAGCCAGCAAAGGCGTTCCTAGTGTTGCGTAGTGTCAGCGTACAATCCTAAGTCACACAGTGTACAGTCACAATTTGTCCCAAAGTCCCGTGTCTTTTAAGTAACCCAGAAACGCCTTCATAACGGATCGCGCTGATGTTGCCGTAGGCCAATTTCCAAGGACGTTGTTTTCCGTTAGTGGGCGCTTGACCAGTTTGTCTAGGGTGGCTGAGAGGACTGCTATTTGCGGGTTGAAACGAGAGCACTGACAAAGAAGGTGCTCGATTGTTTCATTGCACCCGAAGAAGTCACAAAGTGGGCTGTTGGCCATTCCGATAAGAAAATAGTACGCATTTGAAAATGCTACTCCAAGCCATAAGCGGACTAGAAGGGTGCAGTCGCATCGTGGAAGCTCGGGCGGAATACGGAGCTGTAATTTAGGATCCAGGGTATGAAGGCGTGCACTTGTGAACTCAGATGAATTCCATCGAGCTAATGTCAAGTCATGCGCAAGTGCGGAAAGTATTTTCGCTGCGTCAGCTCTCGAAAGCCGAATGGCAACGCAGTTGACGCCGTCATGGACAGATCGAGCAGCTGCGTACGCTCGATCATTGCCATGTATGCCACAGTTACTAGGCAACCACTCATATATCCTGTCCTTCGTTAACTATGAGATGATGGTCTTCTCTTATCTCTGCGACGAGCCGCTCATGTGATCCATGGCGCAGTGCTGAGAGTACACTCTGTAGGGCTGCGTTGGAATCACAGAAGACTGACGATGCATGGGGTGGTTCCTCCTGAATGAAATGAAGAGCCGCACACACGGCTACCAGTTCAGCAGCTGTCGTTGATGATACATGTGACGTCTTTACCTGTATTTTTACGGATCTTGTTGGTATCACCACAGCAGCAGCTGAACTTGCAGATGTGACCGAGCCATGTATGCAAACGTGTATGCGGCCACTGTGCACCTCATGTAAAAGTTCTAATGTGGCCTGCTTCAGCGCAAAAGACGGCATATTAGCTTTCTTCATGATTCCTGGGATGGTGAACCGCATTTCACGTTTCTGCAGGCACCATAAAGGCGAGGATGGTCTTGCTGCAGGCACGTAGTTCGATGTCAACGAGGTACGATTGGCAACAATTAGACGACTGAAAGTTGCGTGTGGCCTTTCTGTGGGTAGAGCGGCAAGATGGTGAGAAGGTAGTCGGGAAACGTGTCGAATATGCGCCCTGAGAGAGTCGGTTACCAAGTACGTTGATATTGGATGATCTCGAGCTATGACAATCGTTGCCGCTGCAGACGCACACCTCGGAAGACCGAGACACGTCCTCAGGGCTTGAGCTTGTAGTCCCTGGAGGACACGCAGGTTTGTTTTGCAGGTGTTACCAAGCACAGGAGGCTGTATCTTGCGAAACCGAGGAACAAGGCGTTATAAAGCTGCAGCATTGACCGCACCGATGTGCCCCATTACTTTTCGCCGAGAAATTTGACGAGATGTATTATTGTCATTAACCTCTTCTTTAGGTATGAATGTTCACGCTCCATGATAGGCCGCGTTCGATAATTACCCCTAAGAAGCGGTGTTTCCTTGCATTTACAATTAATTGGCTATTGAACCTTGCAGAGTTACGCTTCATTGCCTTCCGAGTGAATGTGACAAGGCAGCATTTCTCTGAAGACAGCTCTCAGTTCTGTTTTCGCAAGTACAGTGATGTTAACCTAGCTGCCTTTTGTAGCCGTGCTCGTACCTGTAGTCGTCTTCCAACAGACGCCCAAATGCAGATGTCGTCTACATAGATTGATACTTGAACTGCGTTGGGCAAGTATCTGACTAGGCCAACGAGCACTAGGTTGAATAGCGTCGAGCTGAACACTCCGTCTTGCTGTACTGCACGGAACGTTTGGTGTTTGGCGCCATCCTCGGTCATCACGAAGAAATGCCTGTCGGGCGAATAACTGCAGTGCCACTGAAAAGTGCGGCCACCAATTCCGGCTTTAATCAGAGCCTCTGTAATGGAATAATGCGCTATACTATCATAGCCGCATCTTATGCCAAGGAATAATGCCGCAGTGAGTCTTTTCAGACGTTTTTGATGGTGAACAAACGTGACCAAATCAATGACATTATCTATGGGTGATCGTCCACGCCGGAAGCCAGCCATAGCGTCTCGGTACACGTTGTAATTTCCCAGGTACTGTTCCAGGTGCGTCAAAACCGTTATTTTCCCTATGCAACTGGCCAGAGCGATGGGGCGGTACGATGACAAATCTAACGGTGATTTACCAGGTTTGAGAAGTGGAACCAATCGGCTGCATTTCCATTCACGTGGAACCAAACCGTTGCCCCAAGACTCGTTGTAATGGTTTAGCAGCATGATTCGTGCTTTCTGCCCAAGATGGGCGAGCGCCGCATAGGTAATACTATCCGGCTCAGATGACGAAGATCGCCTGCAAGTCGCCAGTGCCGCTTCAAGCTCATCCACCGAAAACATGACATCCACGCGGGAATGCCATGGCACAGCAGATGCACGTGGTGTATGTGCGCGTTGGAGCTGCAAGCTGGCAAGTCTTGAGCAAAATTCTTCAGCAAAGTCACTTTCGCTGCGACCTTGGTGCAAAGCGAGGGATTTGACAGGAGCACGCTGTTGCGGTGATACGCGAAGTCCACGCACGGTTCTCCATATCTGAGATAATCGCTGACGTGGATCCAACGACTTACAGAAACTTTTCCATCTTTGAGATTGTAATGCATCAATGCGGCGTTGAATCTTCTTTTCCATCAGCCTTGCCTCTCTCAGATCATTGATGGATTTAGTTCTCCTGTACCTTCCTTCAGCCAGCCGGCGAATTGCTCATAGTCGCTAGAGTTCGGCTTCAAATTATTCATATTTCGGGAAAGAATGAAAACCACGCGTAGCATCTTACATGGCTTTGTGAATTTCGTCCTCCAGACTTGAATGGTTACCTTGCTGACACACTACCTCCATGTGCGACCGAAACGCCAGCCAGTCAATTCACCGGAAGGTCTTGGAGGGGCAGTTAGATAGTCCCTTGATCTTCAGGTACGTCGGAATGTGGTCGCTCCCATGTGATTCGATGTCTAGAACCATCGCACGTTTCTTTCAAGACGCCGAGAGACCAGGGTCAAGTCTAGGCAGCTGCTGTATGTAAGCCCGCATAAATATGTCGGGCTTCCATAGTTGAAGCAGAAAAGGTCGTGCTGTGTGGCAAAGGATACTAGTCTCCTTATCCTGGAGTCCATCTTCAAACTCCCCCAAAGCGGATGGTGAGCATTAAAATCTCCGGTGAGAATCGTATGGCCGGGTGTCGCAGATAGCACGTCATGCAGTCGTTTAGAGTCGAAGCCCCTTGAAGGAGCAATGTAAACAGCGATGAGTGTGAACGTAAGCTTATTCGTTTCCACAATTGAGCGCACTGGTTCTCGTCGTGAGGTGGGACTGGGTGCAACGCGTAAGTCAGATCAGATCTAATATATACAATTATCTCGCTCACATCATCACAGGTAGATGACATGAACGCCTACTAACCAGAAATGCGTATAACAATATGCACGTTCGGTTCGCAAATTACGAGGAAGGGAAAACGGTTTTCGAAGACAAAGTGTCTAAAATCTGAAATTCTCGACTTGAGACCAAGGGCATTCCGCTGCAATAGAGATGCTTTCTTGACTCGTTGTGGCAGGGCAGCAAGGGGCTGGCCATGGTGCTATGCAATGCTTTCAAGTACTGGAGTCAGTGCGTCGAGTACTTAGAGAGCGCTACGAGCAGCCGGAGTGTCCATGTTTGTCAGCAGTAGACGCATGACATTCGTGAGCGATTTGAGCATAGCAATCACTTGTGAATCCTTGTCTCGCATTTGGTCAACTGAAGTGACATTTGACTTTAAGTGGCGAGTCATGTTATGTGGCTCTGGCGCGTGGCATGTCTTCGGCAGTGCTGGCCACACCTCACTTGATGAAGCATGAATAGCATGGCCGCTTTTTTCGTTGACCTTCGTGCTCTTACTCGAGACGGGTGGAACAGGTGGCGGCGTCGCTGGACGAGACATTTCCCTTGAACCGAAAGAGTATTTCATAGACTTTCGTTTCCGGGAGCGACGCCGCCTTATCGCTGCAGAAGCATCTCTGTGTGACGATCTGTCTCTGGCCATGTTTTTCAAGATTTTCTGCTCTTTCTTAAGGCGCAGACAGTTTTTTGAGGATGCAGCGTGCGAGCATTGACAGTTTGGGCACTTGAGATCTGTTGCACAGCAAGTGTCAGTGTCGTGCTGTTCGGAACATCGTGGGTATATCGTTGTATTTCGGCAGACAGCACTCACATGTCCAATTCTTTGACACCTTCTGCACTGAACTGGTTTGGGTATGAAAGGTCGTACCACATGCCGAATATGGCCGACCTTTACATGTGATGGTAGGCAGTGACCTTTAAACACGAGCCTTACACAGGTCGACTCGCCAAGGCGCCGAGCTTGCAGTTAGGCAACACCATCTGTACCAGGTTTGATTAAAATTGGCAGGTCGCTGTCGCTAATCGAAGTGTCAATGTCATAAACAACACCAGTCGTGGTTTTGCTGCCCTACGGAATGAGGTAGTGGACATTGATGACGCCCAGGAGCTTTACTGCCACCAAAGCATTTATAGCGCTTTGGTGGTGGATATCAATAGCCAGGACGTTCTTTCGAGTATTAATTCTGATATCTTTGATTTCCCCTTTGACAAGAGTCTCCAGAGAAACTGAAATCACTTGTCGATTAAGGCGGTTGAGGTTGTCAGCAGGTGTGTCCGGCACAAAAAAAATTGTGTGCGCTGATGACCTTCGCTGTGGCATAACGGTAGACTTACTTCACGAAGACCGTCCGCTGCTGTTTCTTCTCTTGGCCTTCCGGTGTACCACTCTTTCGAAGTCTTCGTCATGTGACGCGCCATTGCTTGAGCCGGAGTACAACACAGTGTACTTGCTGTCAGCTTGTATAGGAGGGCAATTTCTCTTCCTCGGGCCGGTTCCTGCCGAAGCAGTCACGTCGCGTCGGCATTCTGCCGACTCCACTTCCATTGCCGTGGCAATCGGAGCGGGGTCTCCCAGTAAAACACGGTAAAAAGCCGAAAATACTGCAGCGCGAAGGAACAGTGGTCTCTACGAGACTCACTTCGTCTTCGTCCGTGTCATGATAAAGGTCATGAGCTGGTACGTCACTACAGGAACTTGCTATATAACAGTTATATTTTTTTTGAAATTACTCGATTTTATATTAGTCAACCTTGAAGTTTATCCCCACGGCAAGAAAACGATAATCTACCCGGAAGAGAAGAGAGCATAACATGTTAGACGTTTTTTTTTTTTGCAGAGCGCTCCCAGGTTCTTTGCGAGGTTAATAGGTGGAATTTTGGAACTGTTCAGTTCTTGCTCATTCTTTACATTTCCTGGTTCTGCATTGTATTGTTGGTGGGGAGAGGAGGGGAAGAAATAATAAGCTGGTCACCGCCAACCGCCGGCAGCAAGCTGACGTCTCTACCTCCCTGATCCGTTCCGGCCGAGCGTCCTAGACACAAAGGCACGGTTTAGGTGGGGCAACAATGAGTTCTTCCTAACAGGAATGAGTTATTCCTAACAGCCAGGGATTATTTGTGCTTTTTGATTATTTCTTTTATCTCAATATGGAAGTCTATATTCTCGCATCAATGCCCTTCGTACTCTTTTGCATTTCTTTTAGGCATTTCTCACGCTTTGTAATTCTTTTACTGCTTCCAATTTCTCTTCTACAGCGCAATGTATCTTGTTATTCCATCTACTACACGGCTTTTTTTTCATATGCAGCAGGTGTATTTCTTCCATTAAATATTTTTGACATCGTGATGCACTCAATGTTGTCCCGAAGTTTCAAATTGAATGTCAGGGCTCACAGTTACTATTTTTGTGGTGGGTCTCTACATATGCTTTGGTTTCTTGCAAAGCATAGCATTGTTTCTTCGTCTGCCTCTCTCGGTAACATTTTTTGCGCAATGTGGCATGCCTGTCAATCTCGCCATGGTGGTGTTGCACATTCTTTTTTCCATTATCACCATGTCTACCAAAGTAGCACAACATAGGTATATAACTACTTTTGTTCCGAGTCACCCAGAGAACATGATGTCACAGTGGCATCCATCAGCGGTATCGCTCTGTCTTGTTTTGGAGCGACGCATTCTCCCAGTGTATGAATACAACCTGTAAACATACTTTCTCGTAATATATTGCCGACGTAGCGCGATTATACTTTGTCAAGATTATGTTCAGGCAAAGCGTTTGGATGGACCACAAACACCTTTTACGGAGGGAGGATCGAGTGATTCTGACATGCGAATGTCTTCATCCTTCGCCTTTTCTGTTTTGCCGTGCGCTCTAGGTCTCGTGCCAGCAAACTTGTGCTAAGTAAAGGTCGTTCCTTTCTTGCCTTATTTCGGGCATTTTAAATGAAACAAATAATAAAAAAAATTTGGTTCATCCTACTCCAATAGGAATCCGTCATAACATGAAAGTGAAGCATGTGTTCTAAGAAACAGTGGCAGCTTAGTTGCCCATTCAAAAATACGTGTCTGCAAAATGTGCGCAGTCTCTTACGAATTCTAAATTCGCTCGAACGGCGAAGCAACGACAGCGATAGCAAGCAGGGAAGACCTGTACGACTGCGCAGCGTGAAATCGCCCGGAGAATATACAGGAGGATATCGAGCGTCGACGCCGTGTGCGTACATGGTGTGACTACGTCCTTAAAGCTCCGGCAGCATCACGCGCACTCGGCGATACACGTTTTTCGAATGTGAGCAGACGCGCAGAAACGGCGTGAGCCGCCGCATCTCCAATGATCGGTGACGCTTGTCAGCTGGGAACCATCTTCGAAAAAAAGCGCGAAGAACATGCTAGGAACGTCGATACCCGTAGACGCCGACTGAGTTTGACTACCCAACACCTGTAACCAATTTGAAGAACTCAACTGAAGAACTGAAGCGCAGCGGAAATAGGCATCGAGTTTCAGGCAATAATTACTAGAGGGTACTCTGGCGGTGCAGTGCCTACGGGAGCTGCAACAGGGGTGGTTCAGCCAGCATGGTAATTATAGGAAGTACACGGATCTGCCAAATCTTAGTGCTTATGGCTTCAAGCGGCTCGGCGACTTTGTAAATTCATCGTTTTCATCATAGCGACGTGTATTAAATAATTAGTTAAACGTTAATAAAATTGTCCTACGGCAGGATTCGAACACAGGGCATCTAGCACAGCAGCCTGAAATTGAAACCATTACATCACGAACGCTATTTTTATTGCCTGTTTTGTACTACTATATTAAGCTACAAATGGTATTTCGTAAAGCAAGATAAATTAGTAAGTTTTCAGCACCAAGTGTCAGCCTTACTGGGCTGACTATTTCAGAATTCCTTGAGCGCGATCGAGGGTTCCACCCTCGACACCCACGCAGGTACACAACCTTATGCTTTTTGACTTTCTACAAATCTGGACAAGCATTCTCGAAAATGCATTCGTGCAGGCCGAGCATCCGGATCGCAGTGAAACCCCGCCATACGGGCGCGCCATAGACAGTAAAGGCCAACTAGCATAATAAGGTCAAACGCCAGTGCAGCATCGTTTTCTATAGCTATATGTCTAATACCCTGTGGATCTAACGGAAAACTTTTCTTGATGGTCCTCTGAAGTACATCCCAAGACATCCGCCCAAAAATCTAGAAATACATCATCTGTAGTGTTTGGTTTCTTACAGATCAAAGAATGCGATCTCCAGGGTAAGAAAAAACCACGATCTTCTAAAAAGGTTTTCAGTGGCAACGTACCCATGAAAATATTAAAAAACAGACTTGCTTTCTGGCGTTACGTGCAATCTTTTGACCCGCTTAAGCCCGTCTTGCCCTTGGCCTCCATTGTATATGGCCCAGTACATTGGTACGGAGAAAAATATATCGCATACATATTTGTAGAGTGTTTTACGTTTCGCTGAAAAAAAAGGACTCATTTGAAAATCTAGCGGACAAGAACCGTACATTTAAAATAACTTCTTTAAGAAATACACAAACAGGACCGGTGATATTCTTTGTACAGGCTACATAGCCAGGTAACGCGCTCCTTGGCCTCACTTGGCGCACCGCCCGCAAGAAAGGATCGCTTAAGTCGCAGAAAAATAAAAATCGGTTCATGACCTCTCGTATAAAGAGATGCGGCATTCTCGAACCTCTGTCTTTAACTCGTCTGAACAAATTCGTTCAACTGCATCGTTTCGAATTCGAAGCCCGCACAATTACGGCGAAGACTCGGCGCAACCTCTGTACATCTGCCCTTGAACAATGCAATACCTGCATTACATACCCGCGTTTTCCTACGAAAAAGAGATTGCAAACTGTAGCGCTTGCAAACATGGACAGGTGCCCGCCTTTCCATCGGTTCGCTTTTTATCTGTGTTTCTCTTGTTCTGATCGTTATTTTTTGTAATATTTCACCTAACGCGCCTAACTATCTAGCGGGTGTCGTCAGCCGCTTAACGTTGGCGAAAGTGACTGGGCTCGAAGGCCACTCTCCTTGCCTGAAACCAAGGCACTTCCCCCAGTTTACCAGGCTTCCATTTAACTTAACGAAAACCTTCACGGTTGCGCTAGCTGCAGGTACATTTTCTTTTTCTGTACAACAAACTGCGACATCATCAGCATACACCAGAATTTTACCTTCCGATGCATTAGATCCGACATAGATCCAACATTAATGTGGTCTAGGATGGCAAGCAAAATACCGTGAGGAACAGAATCAAACACTTTCTCGAGATCGAGCTGTAGAAATGCTACCCCTGCTTGGATAATGTCGCGGCACTTCATCACGCACCGCATCTTGTGTATACTAGCCACAATCGAACGCCCTATAATGCGTCATGTTTGTTTAGGACGAACCGATTTCTTGATTAATTTTTTAGCCGCCTTGCTAGAACTATCATAAACATTTCATAATAGCAATTAGTTATTGATATAGGCCTGTATGAGGAAACCAATGTTAACTTCTGTGTCCAAAGGTCTGGAAGCAAAAAGTGCTTCGTAATGTCAAGCAAACGCACGTCCTACAGGGGCATTGCCTGTAATTTCTATCCCGTTATCTTCAATAACGTTAACATGGTTCCACAAGGCGCGACTTTTCTTGAGACCTAGTGTGCGTTCTGTTGGGCATTCATCTATATCCATCGCATCTACTCTTGCTTTAGAACGACAGAAAGCTGAGCTAGTTGGTAAGGATTCATTATGCAAAAAAGGTGAGGTGTGCAGACAGGACACAAGGGAAGACACGTGGACAACACGAACATTTCCGGTGATACATTTAGATCATTTGCATTTCAGATATCATGAAACGACTTCTTATTTCTTACACAAGAAATTTTTTTATGTAGTCGGGTCTTCGTTAGGAACAACACACATTGAAAGAAATTAAATTGCAGAACAGTGTTGGGTGTGGGATTTTTTCTGTCATGCAGTGTTGTCGTCGATAGCGCTATCGGTCAGACATATATCACACACTCAGCCATGCTTCCATTATGGTAATCCAGGGTGTTTTACCACCCACAGCCTCAAAGATACTCTTTATATTTGTCCAAGCATTTAGAATCTATTGTCTCACGACGTACCTTAAGTCAACAAAAAATGCATGACCACTCCAAGTACTTCGGCTAGAATCTTCAAAAGGTATATTTGTGAGCACTTCATCTAGACCCATAATTAGCTTATTAACTATACCAATTTTCGTTTCACCAGTGCTTGCTTACATGTTTGTCGTGACTTCAGCATTTTTTAGGAAAATTTACATTTGCGAGATTATCGGTCGGCAAGCTACCCACACCAAGCCACAATAAGTTCAACAGTCATCATATTGGCAAAAGGTCCTCTTCAACGGTGTGTCCCGTGATCTGTTTTTAAGTTTAACCGGTACCGTGGGGGTGGACTCTATAGAGGGAAAGAGCAAGTGTACAGGAGCAAGTGTACAACAGGATATGAATCCTAAAATCAAACATACAAGCCCACCTGCTTTTGAAACCGTTGCACGGGCGCGGTATCACATTAGGGCCGCGGCGGCCGCATTTCGATGGATGGCGAAATGCGAAATCGCCCGTCTACCGTGCATTTGGTGCATGTTAAAAAACCACAGGTGGTGAAAATTATTCCGGAGTCCCCCTCTGCGGCATGGCTCAGAATCATATCGCGGTTTCGCACGTAAATCACCTGAACGTAATTAAAAGCTGTTGCATGACCAAATGGAGAAATAACAAATTGAATGCGACTTGTTTCTTTTTTTAGTCACTACAACTATGACAGGCAGCACAGGACCAAAGTAGCGCATTTGAGTCGTTAAATGAAAATGCGAAGAATTTTTAAACGAAGGAAAGAGCTCAAAGCAATTTTGAGCAAATGACATGTCGTGGTCACTGAATTGTGGCGGTCACTCTTACGTGCTTTGTGAACGGCTACCATGAAATGAATAATTAGGCTGTTCCTGCGCAGTTGGACACAGTTACTAAAAAAGACAAGCTCACACAACAGGTCTCCGCCATATTTAAATATATGACAAATAATTGAAACAATTTTCGTTTCTGCTTAAACAGCAGGTGATAAACGTGAGTACGTGTCCCCGAAAGAAACAAAGAAACGTTTATTATACGAAACAGTGGCCCGAGCGAGGCCCAGTATCACCCTAAGGTGGGAAGGCCCATTGGACCAGGAGAGGGCTCCTGGACTAATGAGCCTTCCCACCTTAGGGTGATACCGGGCCTAGCTCGGGCCACTGTTTCGTAGAATAAACGTGTCCCCAGAAAGTTTCTAAAATATACTAGGAGAATATTACGTTCGACTTAACCTGCGGCCAATTAGTACTGGACGAGCAAGGGAACCATCAACGTGGGAACCCGTCTCGTCACAACCCCCTAAATATGTTTACTTGTTGAAACGTTGGCTTCAGGCTGCGGTTTTCCTTCGTCCCCCACTGTCACTCTAGTGAAGTGCTCACATTACAACCCCTTTGCCTTGTCTGAACATATAAATCGAGTTTATTATGGTTTAAACATGAAACCATAAATTGCGTTTTTTCAAAGGATCTGCTAGTACTGGGCTTGCTGTTATATTTATTAAGCCTCCTTGTTCCATTCACGCAATCTTTTTGATGATGATGATGATGATGATGATGATGATGATGATGATGATGAAAAACTTTATTTATCCCTCTTTAAAGGGACGGGGGCAATGGAATAGAGGGTGGGGGAGGAACTACTTGAAGTAGGCCTCCTTTATCATCTCAGCCCACTCCAGGATGGCCTCCTGAAGATCGGGCCTGGAGCTGCGCAAGGCAGCCTCCCACTGTTCCTCACTAGATATTAATTGCTTGAGGAAAGGGGGAAGGGGGTCCTCAGGGCACCCTCACATGATGTGGTTTAAGTCTGCTTTGGGAGAGACACAGAATTTACAAGAAGGAGAAAGGTAAATGGCGGCATGACTGCGGTGGAGGAGGTCAGGGGACGGAAAGGTGCGAGTCTGCCGCTGTCGCCAGAGAACTTCACACCTACGCGGGGATTTGCCCATGAGTGGCGGAAAGGTTAAGCGGTCTAATCGGTAGTGTGTGCAGGTGTCGTGGTAAGTAATAAGTCGATCCCGCGCTGTAAACGGCGCCTCCTCCGTCGTGACGTCCGACACATCTGATGCCTGAGCCCGGACTGTAAATCCTCGGGCACTGGCATGAGCCGCCTCGTTTCCGGCAAGGCCCGCATGCGCGGGAGTTCAGATTAATGCCACATTTTGATGGAAAGGATGGGCCAAGACGACAGAAATGGCTGGCTTAGAGACCCTACCCGCTCCGAAGTTACGTATGGCTGCTTTGGAGTCGCTAACGATAACTGATGAATTTGGGATTGTGAGGGCCAGGGCTATGGCCGCTTCCTCCGCCTCCTCCGAGGAAGAGCCAGGAATGGAGGTGGCCGCAGCGACCTGGCCGTGAGAGTTAATTACTGATATTGCGTAATGATTTCTGTTTCCATATTCGGCGGCATCAACATAGAGCACGTCTTTAGAGGTGGAGAATTGTTTTTGGAGAGCCTTTGCTCGCTGCCTCCTGCGCTGTTTGTGATGCACAGGGCGCTTGTATTTAGTAAGTGGGGGGATGCAGAGGTTCTCGTGTATGTGATATGGAATGGTGTATTCAGTTTTAATGATGGGTGCCGGAGTGGTAGAAAGAGTTTGTAGAATGTGTCGACCTGTTGTGGTGTTAGAAAGTCTGCTATATCGGGATGTGAGGTGGGCTTCTGTGAGTTCAGTAAGTGTGTTGAAAGTTCCAGTAAGCATTAGTCTTTCAGTGGAGACAGGTATGGGGACCCGCAGAGCGAATTTATATATTTTGTGTAAAAGAGTGTCGATCTTATCTGATTCTGATTTAAGGAAATGTAGATATGGTGTTGCGAATGTAATCTTAGCGATAACGAAGGCCTGAATCAAGCGGGGAAGTTCGGCCTCCTTTAGTCCGCCATGTTTATTGGATACTCGCCCTAGAAGACGCAGGGTGTGATCGACTGTGGTGTGGAGTGTATGTAGGGTATATGTGTTGAGCCGGTTGCTTTGAATGTGTAAACCGAGCACCCGAAGCCTGTCCACTCTAGTAACGGGGATGTGGTTTAGGATGACCTGTATACTAGACGTGTTTTCCGGCCCCCGGTGGGATGGCAAAAGAAGTAGCTCGGATTTTTGAGGGGAGCATGTGAGATTCATAGCCCCGGCATGAGCCACGACGGCGTCTGCTGCGGCCTGTAGAGTGTCTTGAATCTCTCCATCGGAGCCGCCAATCGTCCAAAGAGTGATGTCATTGGCGTAGAGTGAAAGCTTGAGATCGGGAATAGACCGCAATGCTTGCGCCATCGGCATCATAGAAAGATTAAAAAGAAAAGGGGACAGCACTGAGCCTTGGGGCGTGCCGTAGCTACCTAAAGCGTATGAAACGGATTGCTCTGTGCCTATGCGTATCGTTGCGGTACGGTTGGATAAGAAGATACATACGTAGTCATATGTCTTTCCACCAACCTCAATAAGATTAAGCTCTCGGAGGATCGCGAAATGTGAAACGTTATTGAAGGCTCCGTGGAGGTCGAGACTTAGAATTGCTTGCATATCTAGACTGCTATTGGGTGTAATAAGGTCATGCTACATTCGAAGCATGATATCTGGCATGAGAGAGATTTTCGAAAACCTACCATTTCTGATCGATAAAGCTTGTGGTCCTCCATGTATTTACTGACTCGGTTGAGGATGACGTGTTAGAGTGTTTTACCTAGACAAGAGGTTAGTGATATAGGCTTGAGATTAGAAGTGTTGAGGGATTGGTTTGGCTTTGGGATAAAAATTACCCTGGCATCTTTCCACGAACTAGGGAGGGTGCCAGTGTCAAAGCAGTGATTGAAGTACACCGTGATGGCTGTGACAAAGTTGTCGTCTAGATTGCGGAGTATTTTATTGTTAGTAAGGTTGGGGCCTGGTGCTGACATTGGGCGCAGTGTGGCGAGGGCATAGCGAACCTCTGCTTCCCTGATAGCGGCGCTAGTAGCTCGTTGGGTTCGCCAGTATATTTTGGCATGTGATACTTCTGAGCGGTAGGCAGATGTTTATGGCGGAGGTCGTCGAAGAATCAGTTGAGATTGTTTTTGTGGGCATGTAGCAGTTTGTTTATGCTATGGTGGAGGTGTGTGCGCGATGTGGTAGGGTCTATTAAGTGTCGCAAGAGTTGTCATGTGCGCTTGTTATCGAGGTTGTCATGCATGCTTTCACATACCTGGCACCAGTGCTGGCAGGCCAGTTGTCTGGCGTACTCCTGGATCTGGAGGTCTAATTTGACATTTCTGAGTCTTAGTTTTCGGTCGAACCGTTGCCTCTTCCACCGTTTGAGTAGAGACTGTTTGGCTTCCCACATGTGTAGAAGCTTGGAATCAACCGTAGTGATAGCGATTTCGGGGGGCAGAGTGGTAGTGTGCGTCTGGACGTGTGAGTGTAGTTGCTGAACCCATTCTGAAATGTATTGAATGTTTTTGGGAGCGGATATCTGGCGGGCCTCTCGAAAATTGTCCCAATTGGTAAGGCTGAGGCGTTTGGGTGCAAAGGGTTCATGTTTGAATTGTATTGTTATGGTAATGATGTAATGGTCGCTACCGAGGTTAACTTGTGAGTTGTGCCATGTGACATGTTGGATTCTGTGTGTAAGCGTAAGATCGGGGGAGGTGTCCTTAGCTACACCGTTTCCTAGCCTAGTTGGTGCATCGATGTCGTTATGTAATGTGAGTCTGTGGTCTTGTATGTGGATCTATAGGGCTCTGCCCTTAGGAGTAGAAACAAAGTGACCCCACAAATGGTTGGGTACGTTGAAATCTCCAAGATTTAGGAGGGAATGGTGGGTGGCAGCGGCAATAGCTTGAGCGAAAAGGGAGTCAAAGCGGTGATGTTTGTCTTGTGGACGACTATAGATATTGAGATTGTAAAGGCCAGATGCATTATTTTTTCGAGGAATAATTTCTAGAAAATCGTGCTCTATATCGACGCTGTCGAATTGGGAGTGATTGTCAGTGAGGTGCTTTTGGATAAGAATTGCCGTATTGGGCCGGGAGACCTTGTTGTTCTGATAGACATTATAACATCGGAAGCTGATTAGTCCGTAAGTTACCTGAAGCGCAATGACAGCTGGGAGATCAGAAGAGGAGGCTGGAAACTGCTGGAGGTGTGCCTTCTTTTTTCGAAACCCCTACAGTTCCACTGCCACACTTCAAACTCGGAGCGTGTCGGGTTATTGGCCATTGTTAAGCGGAGCTAGTGGGGAGGCGGATCGAGCAGGTGAAACTACTTTAGGATGATTCGCGGTGAGTCCAGCTATCCAACTTGTAGTTTGTTGGATGTGTGCTTGTACGAATTCGATAAATTTGTCGAGCTTTTCATTCCTGGCTGTGTAATCTGTATTGATTTTTCAATTGCAGTGAGTTTATTATGGAATTTAGTTTCCAAAGCGGTTAGCCTGGCGTTATAATTTAAGATTGTCTCATCCAGGGTGTCCTCTGATCGCGGAGTGCTCGGAGTTCTATGTTTGCTGGGGGAGGGTGAAGCGGTTCCCGTTCAGTGGAGGGGCTAGTGTCCGTGGGGCGGTGTGAAGAGGTTCCAGGTAGGGCTGATGGAGGAACAATTGTGTGAAAGCAGTGTTGTCTCCACAACGTTCCTTGCTTTCCTATGTAGTACTCGACTTGTGTCGGTGCCTTTACTGCCGCGTCTGAACACTCAACAGCAGACGATATAGAGTGCAAAACTTAGCATAATGCTTCTTTCGCTGCAACACGTGCTTTTTACGAATGCCTTATGATCAGAATAGGACATGACAGCTTTAGGTTATCTTGCTCTGATGCTACATATTTTCCGAATACCTTTGATGTTTCTTTTATAATCAAGCTGAAGTCGTCGAACGCAGGCAGAGAATACGTATAGCATGAAACACGATAAGCAGCATCAAACGCTATTACAGTACGAGGGCAGCCCGACACAGATGTCATTGTTTGAAGCTTCGCTGTCACTGCTTTAAACGGCACGCTGAAATAGAACAGAAAAATTCGCTCGATATCAGGCGGTTGTTTCTTTATATTGCAAACTAAGCGACTTAGAGCATTAGGCCTACGTGACCTATCCGAAAATTGCGGGCTTACATCTACTGGTCCAGTCGCGGTTGACAATAAACAATATATGCTTAGATGCTTCATGTGTTTTCCTTGCTACTTGAGGCCTGTCTGTCACTTAGAGACCTAATAAAAATGTTTTTGCTTAAAGCAGAGTGCCGTACACGCAATCACCGCGCGAAAGAGCGGTAACAAAGCTTTCCAAAACGAGCCAGCGAGCTACCAGCACGACAGAGCGGCCAAAGGTGTGGCCATCTTGCCCACTACGTAAAGATGACGATGTCAGTTTCGATTTTCATAGCACCATGGCTCGGTCGTGTACTTAGGTTCACGCCACCGCCACTACTCTTATTTTCATGGAGTTTCATATAATAATTACTGAAGGAAACTGTAGTTTCTGGCACTGCGATCGTTCAACCACTGTGGGAATGATGGGAAATACATGGTTTTCTCTGATCTTCCAACTTGCGGATTCAGGTGTTCTTGTGGCTTTGTTCATTACGCTTTAGCTGTCTTCGTCGTCCTAAATTTCAAAGCGATTTATATTTTGCTAAGTGCAGCATTCTCAGCGAACACTTAAAATGCCTACTAATTGCAGCGGCTCAAAAGGTCAAGGGGGACAAATTGAAACGCGCCAAGCGTCTCAACACGCTGGCTTGCATGCGAAAATTCATAGGGGCATTCTATGCCGCTTGTCGATGCATGCGTCCGTGATGTAATCACTTCCTTTGCAGCCACGGAGGTGAGTGGACGCGGAACTTCGGGATCTTCACGAGTGGTCTCGGTGGCCCAAACAGTAACAGGATTGTAGGATTGATATTATTGTAACAGGAACAGGATTCATATTATTTTGCCGCATTTGCGAACAGGACGTGTCGTTTTGAACACAGTGTTTTTGCACGGAGATGTTCGAGCGCGGCCCTTCAGTGTCGACGATTTTGGGAACTATTTGCACAAGGAACGGCTGCTCCCTGACGTTGTGACTTTGGCCGTCTACCAGGTCAACCACGTGTGGGCAGTGACATTAAACAGCACGTAGGCAACGAACCGGTTGGCTGGATTGAAAGAACTTGAGGTCAAGAGGTCGATGGCTCGTCATCGACCCGCAGAGGAGCAGGTGACGCTCCGGCTTCATTGGTTCCTATAAGGCGTGGAAGAAGACGATTCGTGCAAGGCGTTGGCCGCGTTTGGCGAAGTGACCGACGCTACTTGCGAACACTGGCGTGTGGAGGGAGTGAACGTGAAAGGTCCGACAACCCGGACTGTGCTCCTGAAGCTGAAGAGTGGTCTTAAAGTTGACGACCTGCCACACCAGATTCGCGTCACCGGTAAACTAGCACTTGTCGGTTGCACCAGGTCGGCCTATGCAGTGCTTGCGCTGCCATGGTTCGAGACATGTACACGGTCGTCCACTCTTAGGGTGAACACGGCTCACGGTGGCCGCGCCATTCTTTCTCTATGGCCGCGCTCCACGGGGCGCCAGTGCGTCCGCCGCGGCGGCGCATCGAAACGAATCGGCACAGGCGCGCGCGGACCTCGGGGAGGCGCTTCGCGTCGTCTGCTACAGAGCTGGAGCGCGCTGCTCTGGCTTTGGTGCGAGTACATGTCACCAAACGCAGGCGATCGGGGTGGCTTCGTGGGGAATCGCGCCTCACTCACTGGAGCATTTTCTGGCTGGTTTTCTCTACAGCTTGCGAACAGCCTGCTTAGGCAATGTGCATGAACCGAAACGAGCTTATCACCACATAAATCACTTAGAATTTTTTTGTAAGTGATGAGGGTAAAAATAGTCATTTTTCGCGCTCTTTATTAGCCTGGGGCAACATTATTTTACTCTCACAGCACTTGGTGTGGTGCCTACCGAGAAACCTATTAGGCGCGCTCTTCTTCGTTGGAGTCATCACGTGATGAGCCTAGCGCGCCGTGTCGCCCATGTCTTGATCCTAGAACGAATTTGCTTAATTGACTTAAGAAAGCTACCGAAAATCGCAAGAAATTTCATAGAAAGTTAGAGGACGATTGTTCAATCGTGCGTCATCATGTTTGCCTTCGCTTTTACCATTAAGCAGGGCAATAATATTACTTCGACAGCAACTAAGAAGTGACATCCGCTGCTTCGCGACTCTCTTATTGACGCGGTAATGTCGCTGGTAGGGGTGCATGGAGCGCTTTACGCGATGTAGGAAAGTGCTCTCCCCGGCATAGCAACTGACTTGGCGGAAATTTTACTCCCCCTTTTCATCTGTCTACAACCTATAAAAAATAAAATTATTTTTTGTTGTCACAGTTTGGCTAAAATCACCGTAGCGGTGCCGGTTCTTTGATGGCTACCTGATGCGAGAAGTCGCATTCTCATTTAGAGCACTCGTCGGTCAATTATTTGATTACATTGATTAGGTGGAGTAAAACATGTAGCGCCGACGTTGTTTCTTTTTGGAATCAATACACGCCACATGTGAATGCTGTTTCTGTCCGCTTTGAATATGTAATTGGAGTGGAAAAGTTATATTCCACATGTTTATTTTCTAGCTTAAATTACGTCTTGCCGGGCAATTAAGTCATTATTTGCTTCTATTTCATTTCAGTACTTCCTCGGAATAGGCCACATGCATATTCCCACTAGCATATAATAATTTGTTAATTGTGCGGTATACGTCTCGAAGCGACGCATGGCCTCTGCGTTACGCCATAGAGGTGGGCACAGGATAAATTTGGGGAGTAGGAGGAATTAATTTCTTTTTTCTTTAGTGGGTTTCTTTTTAGTAGTGGGCGGACAAGCGATGGTGTTGCCGTCGTGGGGAAGTCGTCAATTCGTGTGTTGGCCCGCTTCAAGCGTTCCTGTGCCGTATTCATATTTGGGTTTTACCCACTCAGCCTAGCTCCCCCCCCCCTACCCACCCATCCACTAAAAAACAAGAAATTGATTCCTCCTACTCCCCACATTTATCCGGTGCCCACCTCTATGGCGTAACGCAGGGGCCATGTGTCATCTCAATCGCCTGCGTTTGGTGACATGTACTCGCACCAAGGCCAGAGCGGCACGCTCCGGCTCTGTAGCAGACGATGCGAAGCGCCTCCCGTAGGTGCGTGTGCGCCTGCGCCGCTTCGCTTCAATGCGCCGCCACGCCGGACACACTGGCGCCTCGCGGAGCGCGGCCACGGTGAGCCGTGTTCACCCTGAATGGACGACCCTGTACGTCGCGAGTGCAAGGTGCCACGTTGCTCACACTGCCGGCGTTTTGGTCACGTCGACGCCGAGTGCATCCGTTCCTACGCCGCACTGACGGGAACAGTCGATGACGAGGATTCAATGGTGCACATTATGGATGTGAGTGAGGCAAATGACGCAGCGAAATGTAGTGGGGATTGGACCACTACTTGGCTGCATTGCGATACCTCAACTCCAGCAAGTGATGATCGATCACAGGAAGTACACAGCCCGCCAGACCCTGCAGCGACAAGGGGAGTTGCGGACACGCAGGTCCTTGGGCCCCCGCACGTCTCCACTGCACTCAAACGTTCATGTCCCGGAGGCTCATGACGCTGGCAGCCCGGCCTGTGGCGATGGCTTGCTTGGCCGGGTCCTCAGGGCGCAGTAGGGTCTCCCAAGCCTCCCAAGTAGTAAGGTGCTCCAGGCCCCGCGGGGGAGGCTCCGCCGGGCAGAGGAAAAGAATGTGATCGAGAGTGGCTTTGGGTTGGTGGCAGAGGGTACAGGAGGGGTCGGTGTGGACGTGGTGATAGCGCGAGCGTATATAAGGGGAGGGTAAGGTGCGTGTTTGGAGCCGCCTCCAAAGTAGGCGACTCTGCAACAGATGTAAGTTCTCAAGTAGCCGAAGCGTCCACACTAGTGTCTAAACGGGGGTCTGCGAAAAGCGTCCCTCGTAGTGCAAGTGCAGACCTGGACGCTGTCGGTGCGTCATCGAACGCCAGTGGCGTCTGTGGGAGTACTGGCGTCAGCTCGGTGGTTAAAAGGCCCCTGGCAGACGCAACAAGCCGAGACAAAGTGGGCGCGCGAAGCATCGACACACCAACGGCCTGCGAAGACACCAACGGGTAGGCGCAAGAACTTCATGGCGACGCCTGGGGACAGGACGGATAGGAAAGTTGACGACAAGCCGCTTTCGCAGAAGGGTGCAACCGTCCCACCAGGCTGTCCCGAAGGCGTCTAGCATTCAGCTAGACGCGCAATGTAAGCGCCATGCTCCGTGCCTACCTTTTCCACAAATCAACGATGGCTCCTCAAGCGTCACTTACACTCGCCATTTTAAGCGTTCGAGGTCGGGCCTCTACGGAAAAACTATGTCAACTGTACCGGTTGTTAATGGAAGAAGATGTAAACGTCTTGGCTGTGCAGGAGACGAAAGGGGAAGGAGAAGAGGAGACGGCGAACATGCTGCGGGAATTAATGCACGGTACCACGCCGTTGTGAGCCACGTTATCGGCAGGTCCGGAGGGTGCGTCCTCCGTTTTCGAAGGAAGCCAGGACTGTCAGCGCAAAATGTTTCTTCATATCTTCCGATAGATTTGTGCTGGGCGATTTGACATATAGTGGTATCGCATGGCATGTTATATGTGTTTATGCTCCAAGTGTGGCGCAGGAACTCGTATATTTCTTTTATAATCTAAGGACGTATATCTGCACTGATAAGCATCTTGTTGTGGCTGGGGATATTAATTGCCTTTTGAATTCAAGTGATAGGACAAGTGGTAGAATGGTTAAATGCAAAAGCACTGATGTGTTGCCACAAATAATTGCAGAGTGCCTGGAGAGCTCACGAGATGTGAAGTACACTCACTTTCAAGGCAGCAGCCATGCCCGCTTGGAGCGACGGTACATGTCAGTGGATAGGGTCACAAAGTGTCGCAGTTATGGTGTTTCACCGATTTGGTTTACTGATAATTGCCTTGCAAAACGTCAAACATGATCAGAGAAGGAGAGCAAGGCTTCTTCATGGGAGCAATGGAAACAACTCAAATTTATTAAGGGATGAATCTTTCAACGCAGCAGTCATGCATGAAATTCCCAATATCCATGAGGGTAGTATGGACAAAATGGGAGAGCAGTGGGTATTTTTGAAGCAACAGATAAGAATTAAAGCGGTAGAAAGATCCAGCATTTTATTCTTTGAAGCCACACAGAAAGAGAAAGGGCTTAATATGACTTCTGAAAAGCCAACAGCGCGTGAATTCGAAACGCGAGCTGCGTATGCCCAAGATCTGTGTAGCATCAAACAGAAACTCGAGCTTTATGATGAGAAGGGTTATCGCGGAACGCTAGTGGGAGCAAGATTATTGCGAAAAAAAAAGGTAAAGCGTGCAGACAGGACACAAGAGAAGAGATTTGGACAACACGAACGCCGACTATCTACTGTACGGAGCACTGAGGCGAAAAAAAGAAAGAAGAAAGAAGGCGCAAGCAGGAAGTACATTTGGCACTAACATATAGCGCGTATATCGCACTGAACACACTTATTCAGAATTCACAACCTGAACTTCTGAATAGCTGCAACTTTACAGCTTGAGGAAATGATTACAGCAATCTGCTTTATCTGCCTCGCACGCAAATGAATTTCAATGTTGCAAATACGAAGAAGTATGTTTTTACTAACCGGAGTTTTGGATTTCGTAGGTAGCAGATTGCACTTGTTTCTGTTCTAGCTAACAGCTTTTTTTATTGGAGGCACACGTAATTATGCGGCCAGACACGACAGATCACTGTCCGTGTTGACCGTGTTTAAACAAGTCCGTTTGGTGAAAGCGGCTGTCAAAAGTGAGACGCATAAACAGGCTGAAATATTATTGTTCTCGAAACAAAACCAATTGAAAAAAAATACCTGTATGATGCACCATAAAGAAAAGGACAGCCCCGTTCACAAATATCACCGCTGTGCAATTTGAATCAATAAACAACCTGGAACACAATCGACAACAGTGAGCTGCTGCTTATCGCGCGTCACCGGGGTCTCTCTCAAAGCATTGATCAAAACAATGAGTCATATACTATAATAACAGAAGTAAACTAAAAAAAAATCCCTGCTTGGTTTGTAAAAGAATGGTATGTTATGTGTGTTTGTCGCTTCGTATAGCTACAGTCATAGATAAAATATTTAGTCGCCTATAGTGCCCCTAGAAGAGAAAACGCAAATCAAACTATGCGGCCAAATAACACTAGCTCCACTTATGCGCGTCACGCTTGAACGCGCCGCGGTTTATTGCTTTGGCCGTTTTGACCATCGCTAGAATTTGCGAGTCTTCGGGGCCTGATTAGACCGTAAAACTCTTCCAAGCACTACTGTCTTTACCACACTTATTGGTGTCCACACTGCCGCCCCTGTTTACTACGGAATTACTTAAATATGAAGTAAATGATGCCTTAAGTCCTCATTGCAGCAATTATACGTCATCGAGAACACAATTCTTTTCTTAAGCCACATATTTTTTTTTATCTTTCCATGCCGGCTTTCCTATGGCCATTAGGCAAGCACAGCACTAGAAAGTATGACCGCAAAACACTTCTAAGCATTACCATCATTACTACTCCTACTGGTGTCTAGGCTTTCGGTCATTCTTTCTACGGAATTACTCAGTGATAGAACTAATTATACTTGAATAAAACACTTGCGTGTTCGTTTGTTTGTTTGTTCTTTAAATCTGGCCCCACCCATCTGATGACGAATGTCCGTATTAATGCAACTAGCCTCGAGGTAATGTATTGATACACTATACGTACTGGAGCGGCCGAAACGCGGCTTGTAGCAAGCGTGCATGTTGCTGGGTTGCTTTCTCGAAGTTCCTTCTGCACACGCTGCGCCATCTAGCGCCGCCGCAGCAAAGTCCTAGTCTTGTGCGTGTGGGAACGTTTAATGAAAAAAAAAGAAAGATTGTTTGAATATATTTGACACGCGTTCAGTTCCGCCCAGTCCCAAAGAAATTTTAATCGTTTTTTTTTTGTAACTGAATAAAGAGCGGATCGTACCAGGTGACCCAAGTTTGAGTGAAGGCGGTTTATTGAAGAGTCGCACCTGTCCTGTAGCACATACCCAGGGGCCCTATAACGTAAAACTATTCCAAACTTTTCTATTCCAATTCTGCTATCAGCCCTCCACGATTGGTCAAAAACTTTTTTCGACCATCCCCACTTCACCTGCCTATCACGCGACGTCACGAAATCCGCGATACCTCCACATCTGATATGATGTGTACACACTAATTATGCATGATTTGACAGAAAAAAGAAAAACAGTTATTTCTGATTCGACTCCTTTTCGCCATTAGCCCTCGGCTATTGGTAAAAAGCTTTCGGGCTGCACCCACTTCACCTGCCTGTCACGCGACGTCACAAAACCGCAAGAACTCACCGCGTCAAAGTGACGTGTATGCACTAAGGATGCATTAATATGCCGAACAAAACTGAATGTTCCTCTGAATAGCCGCAGGCTGCCCCGTTCCGAATGGAATAAAAGATGGTTACAGTCAATAGCCCAGGCACTGGCTGCTCGCACCTGCCGGAGAGCATGGGTTTATTTGCGTACAATAAAGCTTTCTGCGTGGTCGCGTAAAGTTTTCGAGAAGTTTCGGCACGTTTACGACCTCGTTCTGCCAAGTCTTGTTTGCTGTGGATCCGTTTTAGTGTCATTTTTAGGCTTCCGTTGCATGCCGCCGCGATTTTCGACCAGCCATCGCAAGCTAAGTAAGGGAAAGCGGACCAATCGCAGACGCCCGCACCACCCTTTCATCCGGTTATCGATTTTCAGGGCAATGGCCCTGCCCCATCGAATCCCTCTCCACTTGAGCGTTCTCCTCGCCTCTTGTCAGCCAATTAGATACGACAAGCCGCTCAGTATAGGCAATGTTATTCGATATTCAAGCAAGCAAAAGAGACCTCCTATGAACGAGGAGAGCATTTCATTGGTCTGTTTCGACAACCCTGCGGGTAACCGCCCGGTGCTTGCGTCGGTGGTTACGCAAATTTGACGTCAGGAGATTGGAATAAAAACATATTGGAATAGTTTTACGTTATAGGGCCCCAGTATAACACGCCCAAAGACTTACGCTGGTGTTAAAGAGGTTCACTGAAGTGGGGCACACCGCATTTGTCGTGACCGCTAATGCAAGTTGCGGTGAAAGAAATGCATTGAAGAGTGCAAGATAAACAGTGACACGCACCCAATAACACAAGTTGGCGTGAAATGGTTTAACTACAGAACGACGCATAACCGCGAGCCAAGTTGACCAGACGTTTGGTTTCGAACCTGGTTCTTTCATCACGCCAGCCCGATGCTCCCATCATTAAGCGAACGACCACCCAGACGGTTAAGGACTCGGGCAGAGAGACAGATCGGGTAGAGAGACAAAACTGCCGAACTCTCCACCTTTCCGGTCACGGAACTTTTCTTTCTCTCTGTCCTTAGGGATGCTAATTGCTATAAAATTCATCAATGATTGATGGAAACCCGACCACTGATACGAGTATATCAAAGAAAGACAAGCTGCATCAGTTTGTTCTCATACCCTTCAGCAGGTCTGGCTCTTATGAAGATTTCTTACGTATACATGAAGACATGTTAGTGCTTTCACATGAGAGTCATCATAAATGTGAATTTTATTCTGAGTACCTAAAGCAATTCAAAAAGAAATATTCCACCGTCCTTCTGCTTGGAAAGTGATGCGCAACTTTCTTTTGTGCTTCTAACATGTTATTATTCTGTCATCATCAGACCATTGTTTTTTTCAGTGGCTGATAAGTGTTCTTCGTACACTGCGTGTTAGATGAGAGTTCGCCGAAATTCACATAAATAATTATCATATAAATATATTATGCAAGAAATGGAGAAACATCGGGCAGTTAATAGAATTGCCTATTTGGCAAGTTCGTGCCTATCGTTATTTTATTGCGCCACTTCCAGACACGGACAGACGAAAGAACACAGGACATGTGCTATCAAGTGAATTTATTATTCCTAAACAGTAGCTCTTATAAAGCAGAACGTCACTACTTAAAACACGCGCATTACACGACGTGGTGGCTTAGTGGCTATGGTTTTCCGCTCCTAAGCACGAGGCCGCGGGCGCTTTTCGGTCTGGCCAAATGAAAGAACCCCTGTGTACGCTGCATTGTGTGCCCGTTAAAGAACCCCACGTGGTCAGAATTATTCGGGAGTCACCCAGTACAGCGTGCCCTGTGATAATATCGGTGTTCTGGCACGGAAAAAAACACGATTAAAAAAAAGAGAAAAAGTGGAGAACACGCTTGCGAGCACATCGCCTGCAATGAATGTATGACGCCAATGGTTTTCATCGAGTAGCACAACGTCACAGGGAAAAAATGTTTCACCATGTGGCATATTAACCTTCCCAAATTGCCACTTCGTGATTGCATAAGGCAATCGAAGGATGTATGGCGCAGGTGACACCATACCTAATTATATTATGCGCCTCTGCTATTTCACATGTTAATTTTCTATTGTGCCAGTAGTTGATCTTTGTGTGGTCCAAAATTGGAACACCTCCGCAATGACGATAGGGTGTGGAAATGTGTGTGTGTGTGTGTGTGTATTAGACCCCTTCAACGAACTTTTATGCTCCCTTAGTCTCGTGTTTGCATACCTTACGGTCTGCCCAACCCACTTGCCGCAAAAGGAACACGGCATTACACACAACACACCTTCCCTGTATGGTCGAATCTCGACCTTATGCTTAAGACTGCATAGCTCCCTCCACGAGCTCCTGCTGCCGCGACTGCTACACATAGTCTACTAATTTTACATTTTGTATAAAGTACATCTACACCAAACTTCGAGGAACACTTCCTTAAAGGACCCTGAAACGATATGGACGATGTGTAGAAACGTACTTACTAGGCAGCTTAAGAGAGCTTCTTGCCGGGCAAGTTGGTAACTCATGGTAACTATTTTATGGCACCAACAACCACACAGCGAACAAGAGAGGACAACGGGGCAGAGCGCCACTCACGACAGTTGACTGGGGGTACATTGTAGGTGTTTTCTGTAAACAAAAGCAGTTGTGAGGGGCGCTCTGTACCATTATCCTCTCTTATGTGCTGTGTGGTTGTTTTCGCCTTAAAATAGTTACAATGAGTAGGTAGGGCATGTCTTTCTCATCATTAGGAGACAGATTTAAGCGCTCTCCATAAAGCGCGTAATCAATTATAAAGCTTTAAAATGTGTATTGCTACCGATGGCAGCGGCTCAGGTTTCAGAGACCCCATTCCCATGCTACGTAGTGTGAGTGATGCCACTCGAATGAACAGTCCAACTGGCTACCAACGTCATTGGCAATGCTATAAACATGTCACTTCATTGAAGTTATCTTTAATACCACATGCCCTTCACCACGCACGTGTACCACAATACCATATACGTATGCGCAGTAAACTGTGTGACAAATGCCCACTGTCGAATGGCCCAGTGTCGCCTCAAAATGCCAATGGTGTGTTATAGCTCTGGTGAAGGAAGCCGATGCGACGCGGAGGGGTTCTCACACAAAAATAGGAGCAGCGATGTCTTCTTTGGCGGCAGGAACATGAATGGTCCTAGCGCTGTACTATGCTTGTATTGCACGGCAGGTTCGTGTAGGAAGTAACCTGTAGCGAGTGCATGCTACCGAAGACGCGAGCGCTGCACGTCTATGAGAACACCAGCCTCCTGGGGCAACACAGCGATGAACCGCAATTTCGAAAAGAAAGACGCTGTTATTGGAAACTGCAGCTTCCGCATATGTTGGAAAGCCAAGTTCTGTGTATAATTTGCGTAGAATAGTTACTGCGAAATAACCTGACATCCGAGACTAGAAAAACAAAAAGGTGGTGCGAAAGCAATGGAACATGCTTTACAACGTCAGAAAACGTCCTTTGGTGAGTCGCTATCTTCGTTTAGACGTTATAGTGGCATACCTTTTCTGACATCCACTCGGAAAGTGTGGGCTTAATTCTCGCTGGTGATAAGCTTTTCCTTCTTAAACTCTCTCTAGATATTCAATAGAGTAATGGAAACGTTATAAACGGCCCATTTTATCACATATAAAAGTTAGTAGTGCCTCTAGCTATAGCTGTGGCAGCACTTGCTTTTACCGCTGACGGCTACGAAGAAACCTTGCGAGCGTAATACAATCGTAAGTGTACATGTTAAGTTTTTAAAAGCGCAATGATACCTGAAACAGATAGCTTCTAGTCTGTACATTGCATACAGGCTCGCAGTAATGCGTGAGCGCCCTCGCCGCCTCCTTTGGCTTAGTGCAGCCCAAGCCAGGTACGATTGCGCGTCGTGCCACCGCATCTCCATTCACCGTGCGAAGTTGGTTTTTAAGGTTTGCGCCGTGTAGCCCATGTTTAACAAGAAAAACTACGCAAGAAACAGACGAGGGAACACACTCGGTGGAAATCAACGGGCCGTAGACAAATATTGCGGTACCACACGAAGGAGGTGGTACGTAGCGATGGCAGCCCATTGTAAAAGTTGAGGGGGAATGTTGTTGCTTGAGAGTTTCACCCCTGGAACCTGTTTCAATATATCGTGCTTACTCGAAATTCTTGTGCAAAAGCATTGCTTCAGAGATGACCTATGTGTCTAGGCGCACGAGAAAAACGGTTTTAGGGACGTTTTAAAGGCAACTCCGACGATTCTTTCAGCTCAACGCATCTGCATGAAATTTGCTGAGTGGTTTCTACTGTACGCTTTCATAATTTCTTCTTTGAAATATCAAGCTTGGGGTTTGTGCAGAGTTTTTTACAAATTAATTTCGTTCATTCCCTCGAAATACGTGCCTTGCCTACTCCTCAGCTACTGGCCACATTTCATTATGACGTAAAAGTAGGTACACACTGAGCATGCCAGGTACCAATTGCGCACGACAGGGCCGAGGAGTTAACTATGACAGTGAGTCAGTGTTTGGCGCGAGAAGTTGTTGTCGCGAAAAGTTTCGTTCTCTGTAGGCGGGCAACAGAAGGGAAGGCAAGTGGTGTTGTGCTGTAGGCCGCACGACCTTCAGCCCTCGCCATCTGCACACGCAGTTTCAGCCGATGTCGATCGCGTTCAGCCTTAAGTCTTTTACAGTCGCCGAGTTCGTGCGTCTACTGCTGGCGAACCTGAGCGACTGACTTGAAGGTAATTAAGCCATCAGATGAAGAGAGCACCTTCTGTTGTCCAACTTTGACCATAAAGATTTGAAATAAACCATTCTTCATTTCGTGCACTGCACGCACAAAAAGCCTAAAGCGACGACACGGCACACTAATCAACATCGGTGTGCGTTTGCCGTGCGGTCAGTAGCACTCCCCGGCACTTCTCTAAATTAAGTTTGGCTACTTACGGGTGTGTATTTTTACTTATTGTTGTGCGGACTCATTATTTAGCTTCTGAGGTGTACTGTTTGCGTCGCCTCCCAAGTGGGCAGCAAGCGGTGACCCCTCCAATAGAACAGCATAAACAACCGCCAGCAGCCAACGGCTTCAATACTGTCATTGGCGTTTCCGTTAGAAAACTGCGCCTTCTCTCAGAACGATCATACACGCAATGTCCTCATCTATGTCAATTCTACGGAACACGCTGATTATGTCATGAAGAGGATGCGAAGAGTGATAAGCAAGCAGCATAACAGCGCTCCCGTACTACGCGGTCCCCCGCTAGATGCGTTCGAAGTGCGTGGTCGCTCATATCAGCGCGGCTCGGAATGATGCAAAGGTGCTTACATGCGCAAAATCTGTGTGTTTTACTATGTTCTGACATTAACTGATGTCACTGATGAGTGGCTAACATCATATCTCAAGCGAACGACGAGCGGTCGCTGTACCTGCCGGTGTAGACCAATGCACTCGTCGGTGCTATGGACTGATAAGGAATTCGTGCTCCACATCTTGCTGTGAACAAGCGAAGCGCTTCCCTGAGAATGGGTGAAACACCTAAAATAGCAAGTAGCACGTGTGAAATCAGTGGTTAGGACTACCCTTGGTCTTCATGCTGCAGCGGGCCACGTTGCGACTGGGCGATGGCTCTCGTGGTGGCGGGTCGAATGCGAACGGCGATTGGCGGCTGGGGAATTCATTGGAATCGTATCCCTCACTGCTTGACATTTGAAGAGCCGGTGTAGCTCACATTGTAACCTGAAGGTCCATCGTGGTCAGGGATAGGCCGAGCTTCTGCTCTGCGTCGGTTTCTTTCGTGCCAAAGGGCGAGACCGGTATGCCTTGGCGCCTTCCCCGCTATGTTTCTCTCGTTAGGTAACGCGAAGGAGTTCGCTTGGCTGCTTGGTTAGGTTTCGGTTTCATTTTGGCACTATTTCTCCTTACTTAAAATTATTTTGAATCTGCGGAACATTTCTACTCTCAGACGCGTGACAGTGTGGTATCGGGGACCTAAATATTCATTTACCTTGACATGGTCAAAAAGTCGATTCAGTTGCCCTTTAAGCCATGGGACAACGGGTGTGCAAGGGATAGAAGCCACTCTTCTGCGTGAAGAACCTGTAGAGCAAACGTCCTCAGCCCAATTGTCCTTAAATTTTATTGATCGTAGGATGCCAGATTCCGAGGGAAACATGTCTGAGTAGCCCGCGTCCTTCAGTCCGCCAAGCTGTTCAAAGAAACTCCTCCATCGCACAAGCGCCTCACTTTTGAAGGGCTGTCTTCAATACAGACCGAACAGTGGCCACCTGAACGGGCTTTGAGTTCGCTGACCCGAAATCAAGTGAGCATTCTCGTGTCCTAGGGCTATACTTGCAGCAGGCGTGGTTGTCCAATATCCGTACTAGCCAACCGAGGAACTGTACGCACCGTTTCGTGGCCAATTCTAAATTAAAGGAAAACCCTTTATCCAGTTCACTAAGCATGCGAAACACTAATGCTGTGTCCCTGCGCTTGTCTTTCGCATATATTCGTCTTTATAGCTCTATAAACACGAGAGAATAGTCCGCCAGCTTGACACTTTTCAAGCTGCATGCTTTCAAGCTTGTCGGTAAACGCCTTATTCGAGCACCGTATAGCCCCCTACTAAATGTCGGTGCTACCCGCCAGCCGATGAAGACTCCTGACCTTGGCACGTACTGCCTCTCTTCTCATTTAACGAAGGTCGACTTATAGTAACTTAGTACCTCAATGAAACTTTCAACAGGCAACCCACTCTTAGAAAATTTCTTTCCCATTCGCCCTTATTTATGCACTTTTCGGCAAAGCGTACGAGACGGTCTTGCTGGAAGGAATGAAGCATGTAAACAACATTCAAGCTAAACGTGGTGTACCTGATTCGATTATAGCACTTAAGAAACACTGCTACGTCCGCTGAACAGGATACTTCAAAAAGTGTAATCCACTCTTAGCCTATTAACACTCAACAAAAAAAAGCTAGAAACAACTTGCAGCCGATTCCTGCGCTCAAAAACCACACAGCGAAAAGTCATGTTTCACCTTATGTGTTTCTAATGTGAACAAAATGCTCAGCACCTTGTTGCCTTATTTCGACACTTGATTCTCAAAGCGATATTTACTCATGCCATACACAATGACACTGCTTGGTCCTGAAACCTTGAAGAGTTTTCACGCACTTCAATGAATTTATATGAACCGGTTCCCTCGATTTATCTATGCAAAACGCTCTTTGGCATGACAACTAACAATCCTTCCTTGTCCGAGATCAGCTCTCTAAAATTAATGTCAACGGGGCAACCCACGACTGGTTCCAGCTTCGCGGGACCACACCCGATTCTTGCGAAGATTGGACAGAGGAGGCAGTAAACTTTATTGCCCTAGAAAGAGTAATTCAGCGGATCGGACTTTGAAGATTGGACAGAACATCCATAACCTCCGGGTTGCACCTGCACGGTCTTCCAGGGCGCAGGATATTCAGGTGATATGTAGGCCTCGCAATGCATGAAGTTCATGCGGTGACCCAAATGTGATGGTAATGTGGACAGGAGTCGGTTTCCATATTCTTCCCTCAGAAGAACAGTTTCTCTCCCTTGTTTTCATGGTATGTCCCACAGCTTAAGAACGATGTGCCTGGAGATTCGGTGCAGATGTCGTATTTCCCGGAAAATATAAACATAGTGGATTACGTTCAACAATTGGAACATAGGCCGAAAGCAGCAGGCACCCACAAATGGAGTTCTGCAGTGTTACGCATAAATTAAGTTGGGACCATGCAGGGAAGTTTCTGTTTATGAAGTGCCATGTTCTTGTAGTGCCACGCACGTGAGGCACACCGGAAGGTATGTAAGCGCGCTGCTAAGGGAGCATAAATCTTCCGCTAAGGGGGCTGCAAACACTCTCTCTCTCTCTCTCTCTCTCTCTCTCTCTCTCTCTCTCTCTCTATGGCGGTTGCGTTCTTATTTTCAAAGGCGCAACAATACAGGCACAATGAAAGATTAACGCGCTAAATATCAAAGACATATTGAATAATCAAGCTTAACACGCATGCCTGCCATGTCTCGATCACTTTTTCCAATTGCGAAGTGGTATTTCGGGAAGGTTGACGTATAGTGAAACAATTCTGGCTGGGAAGTTGTGCCTTCTGATGAAAACTCTTCGCAACAGACATCTAATGCGTGCTACGAGTGTGTAGGTCCGGGCTCCAAGCAGGGACGTTATCGTGTATATAAGCTTCAGTTTTATGTGTAATAAATTCACTTCATCCTCAGCATATGTTCCGTGCTCTTTCGCCGGTCCGTGTATAGAAGTGTTGCAGCAAAATAGGGGTTCTGGGAGTTTGCCACTAAGAACTTTCTTCTTCTTCCAGGATTCCAACGTCAGAACCTTCACTAAGAAACTTAGTACCTTAACACAAAACCACGCCGGAACTCGTCAGTTGCCGGAGATTTCATACATTTACCAGCAACATGCGCTGTCACGCTAGCGTTTAGATTTCCCGCATCAAAAACGCAAGTTGAATTTCACGCTCAACAACTACAAACTAGAATATTTGCTACCTCTCTAAATGTCGTAGACTTGCCGTGTTTGGAGCATTGAATGGGTACCACAGGAAGAAAAGATTTCACTTGAGAGCAACATGGCGATAGCTGAACTCTAGAATGCGGTTATTATGCTAAAGCATTATATTTTCACGTGGTAGTGACGGTGAAGAAAGCAGCCAAAATGAGAAAGACAAAACTAGCGTTTTATTGGGCGAGCTTGTGCCCCCAAGAACAGGCTACGCTCAAAGAGCGGCGACAGCGGCGAACACAGCCGGCGATCGTCATAAATCTGATCAGCGGGTCAAGCGCGTCCACTTTTATACATCAATCGCCGAACGTTCCACAGTAATCGCTGGGACCCACGTGCCTTCCACAAAGTTCTACATTCTCGCGTCGCGCACACATGCGATCATATTACACAAGGTTCGGTCGCAGGCAGCGGATGGAAGCACCTATAACATTCCAGAAACTTCCGATACACGCAGGCGCGTCCTGCACTGTGCGATAACATTTGTTAGGCGGCGAAACGTGTCGCCCGATAAAGACAAACGAGCACACGTGTCAATACCCTCCTCTTAAAAAGCATCGACCCGATGCTGCAAACGAAAGTAATAAAGAAAAGCACCCGTAGCAAAGAGAACAACAAAGTAAGGAAGTTCGTCAGCGTCCGCAAAATGGTTTAAGACGCACCATGTGGACCACTTCAGATCGTGCGCGGCACCGCTGAGAATGCGAAATGCCGTCTGGCATGACCTCATACTCCAGCGCGCCAATACGTCGAATGACCTTGTAGGGTCCGAAATAGCGTCGCAATAGTTTCTCACTCTGTCCTCGTCGGCATATCGGGGTCCAAACCCAAACACGGTTGCCGGGCTGGTACTCAACAAAGCGTCGTCGCAGGTTGTAGTGTCGGCTGTCGCTACGCTGCTCGTTCTTGATACGTAGGTGGGCAAGCTGTCGGGCTTCTTCGCCGCGCTGGAGAGAGGTCGCGATGTCAAGATTCTCTTCGTCAGCGATGTGCGGCAGCATGACGTCGAGCGTCGTCGTCGGGTTGCTGCCGTTAACCAGCTTAAACGGCGTGATCTGTGTTGTTTCTTGCACCGCCGTGTTGTAAGCGAATGTTACGTATGGCAGGACGGCATCCCAGGTCTTGTGTTCGACGTCGACGTACATTGCTAGCATGTCAGCGAGGGTCTTATTCAGGCGCTCCGTGAGACCATTCGTCTGTGAGTGGTAGGCAGTTGTCCTCCTGTGCCCTGTCTGACTGTACTGTAGAATGGCCTGGGTGAGCTCCGCTGTAAAGGCCGTTCCTCTGTCAGTGATGAGTACTTCTGGGGCGCCATGTCGCACCAGGATGTTCTCGACAAAGAATTTCGCCACTGCGGCTACGCCACCTTTCGGCAGTGCTTTGGTTTCAGCGAAGCGGATGAGGTAGTCCGTCGCCACGACGATCCACTTATTTCCGGTTGGTAACGTCGGAAAGGGTACCAACAAGTCCATTCCGATCTGCTGAAACGGTCGGCACGGAGGCTTGATTGGCTGTAGTAATCCCGCTGGCTTTTTCTATGGTGCCTTGCGTCGCTGACAGTCTCGGTATGTTCTTACATAACGAACGACGTCGGTGGTCAGGCGCGGCCAATAATACCTTTGCTGTATCCTCGATAGTGTTCGGGAAAATCCGAGGTGTCCAGCAGTCGGATCGTCATGTAGGGCGTGCAATACTTCTGGACGCACCCCTGAGGAAAAAACAAGAAGGTAGTCGGCGCGGACTGGTGAAAAGTTTTTCTTTACGAGTAGGTTTTTTTGAAACGAGAACGGGAAGCCAATGCTCGCCTAAATGCCCTAGGGACAACGTCAGTGTTCCCTCCCAAATACTCGACGAGGTTTTTCAGCTCCGCGTCTGCTCGTTGCTGTTCAGCGAAGTCTTCCGCGCTTAAAATGCAAAGGAAGGCGCCGTCATCTTCGTCATCTTGCGGCGGCGAGTCAATGGGGGCGCGTGATAGGCAATCGGCATCAGAGTGTTTTCGTCCGGACTTGTTGGTTACAGTGATATCATATTCTTGCAGTCTAAGGCTCCACCGCGCCAGCCGTCCTGAAGGGTCCTTTGAGTTCGCTAGCCCACACAAGGCGTGATAGTCGCTGACGACTTTGTATAGCCTGCCATATAGGTAAGGGCAAAATTTCGCTGTGGCCCAAACGATAGCGAGGCTTTCCTTTTCGGTTGTAGAATAATTGTCTACTGCTTTTGACAACGACCGGCTAGCGTAAGCAATCACGCGTCTATTCTCTCGACTAGGACGGCACCAAGGCCTAGGCTACTCGCGTCACTGTGGATTTCGGTATCGGCGTCCTCGTCGAAGTGCGCAAGTACCGGCGGCGACTGTATGCGTCGTTTGAGTTCTTTAAATTCGTCGGCCTGCGGCGTTTCCTACTTGAACTCGGCATCACATTTAGTTAGAGGTGTCAGCGGCTCAGCAATGCGTAAGAAGTCCTTGACAAAGCGCCTGTAGTAGGCACACATGCCAAGGAATCGATGCACTGCCTTCTTGTCGATGGGCTGTGGGAACATTGCGACCCGCAGCAAGCTTCTGCGGGTCGGGGCAGGCTCCATACTTGCTGATGACATGGCCTACGAACAGACGGGCATAGCAAGCGAAGCGGCAATCTTGTGGCTTCAGAGTAAGCCCTGATGACTTGATGGCCTGTCGCAATCCGCCTAAGGTGATCGTCGAAATTTCCGGCGAAGACGACGACGTCATCCAAGTAATCAAGGCAGCTCTGCCACTTCAATCCTGCTAACACGCTCTCCTTAACGCGCTGGAACGTTGCAGGCGCCGAGCACAGTCACAACGACATGACCTTGAACTCGTAGAGGCCGCCTGGCGTGATGAAGGTGGTCTCTCGCGATCTCTCTCGTCGACTTCCATTTGCCAGTAGCCAGGCTTGAGATCCACCAACGAGAAGTATTTTGTGTCGTCTATCCGTGGTAGGGGGTGTACATTCTTCTTTGTGATCTTGTTGAGTCGACGATAATCGACGCAGAAACGTAGGGTTCCGTCCTTTTTCTTCACCAAGACTACAGGCGATGCCCACGGGCTGGATGATGTCGTGCAGCATTTCGTCGACTTGTTCTCTTATAGTTTCACGTTCTCGCGTCGAAACTGGGTAAGGGCTCTGGCGGTTTGGTCGAGCGCACTTGCCTTCGGTGATTATGCGATGCTTTGCGCCTGGTATTTGTCGAATCCTCGATGACGTCGAAAAGCAGCCTTTGTATCGTCGGAGCAGACTTCTGAGCTGCTGCTGCTGCTTAATCATGGGGACACTTGGATTTATGTCGAAGTCTGGTTCGGGAACTATGGTCGTCGGGGTAGAAGCGGCAGAATTCGACAGGACAAACGCATTACTGGTTTCCAGAATTTTCTCGATGTACGCGATCGTAGTGCCCTTGTTGATGTGTTTGAACTCCTGGCTGAAGTTTGTCAGCAACACTTTAGTTTTTTCTCCGTGCAGTCGAGCGATCCCTCTTGCGACGCAAATTTCACGTCTAGCAATAGACGTTGGTCACCCTTGATGGCACCTTCTACGTCGGCAGGTGTTTTGGTGCCGACGAAAATGACAATGCTGGAGCGGGGTGGGATGTCGACTTGACTTTCAAGCACGCTTAAGGCGAGGCGCCTACGAGAGCTCTCCGGCGGTATCGCTCGATCTCCCGACAGCGTTATCGACTTCGACTTCAGGTCGATGATTGCGCCACGTTCGTTCAGGAAGTCCATTCCGAGAATGATGTCTCGTGAACACTGTTGGAGCATAACGAAGGTGGCAGGGTAAGTCTTATCATAAACGGTAATTCTTGCCGTGCAGATCCCAGTCTGCGTGATGAGGTGTCCTCTGATTTTGAGGGCCTCCCCATGTAGTCTTAACCTTCTTCAACTGGGCGGCGACGGCTCGACTCATGACGGGGTAATCGGCTCCTGTTTCTACTAAGGTGGTGACTGCGTGGCCGTCGAGAGCACGTCGAGGTCGGTTGTTGTTTGCGTTGCGTTACAGTTAGGCCTAGGCGTCGGATCACGGCTGCATCGCGTTGACCTTTGGCTGGTACGTGGCGTCGTCAGGTCGTCTTTCGTCGGCGTATTCTCTGCTTCCAGACTTCGTCCGGAGGGCGGCGTGTCATTATGTCGTCGAGGTAGTTTCTTCGGCGTCTTCGTCGCCGGCGGAGGATCTTCGTCAGTTCGACGAACGGCAACCGCACCTCCATCGGTTGATGCTTTTAGTTTTCCGGATATGGGCTCGCAGAACGGGTCCGGGCTGGGCCAGTGTATGGTCGGTGCTGCGGCGACAAGTAGCGGCCTGGAGACGGCGAACGTTACGGCCGCCGAGGGCTCCGCTGAGTGGTGTCGAGGTATTCGGCGATATCGCGAGGTCGTTCGCCAATCTGTGGTCGCAGCGCGTTAACGGCGAAACCTCGCAGTCCCATCTCCCGGTATGGACATCGGCGGTACACATGGCCGGCTTCTCCGCAGTGATAGCAGAGCGGGTGATGGTCGGGGGCACACCAAATGTCCGTCTTCCTCGCGTAGGTGCGCTGGGCGACGGGTGGGCATGCTGGCGGCGGCGGCGGCGGACGACGGAATCGCGGCGTTGCAGGGCCCTGGCGCGGTCGCGGAGGGGACCTTGACGGCGTGCGACGGCGGCGTATGTCACCGCTTCTAGCTGGGGCTGCGGTAATTGTGGTTGCACCTCAGGAACTCCTAGCGATCGCAGCACCTCTTCTTTCATGATGTCGGTGATCGAGGCCACTTCAGGCTGCGACGAAGGCAAGATCTTGCGCAGTTCTTCGCGCACAATGGCCCTGATGGTCTCGCACAGATCGTCCGTGGCCAGTGATGGAATTTCGGCGTAGCTGGTAGAGTTCGTGCGGCGTTTGAATCGGCGGTTCCGCATTTCGAGTGTCTTCTCGATGCTGGTGGCCTCGCGAAGGAACTGTTCTACGGTCTTCGGTGGGCTTCCTATCATTGTGTCGAAAAGCTCTTCCTTCACACCACGCATGAGAAGGCAGACTTTCTTCTCCTCGGGCATATCCGGGTCGGCGTGGCGGAACACCCGGCTCATTTCTTCTGTAAAGATGGCAACGTTCTTGTTAGGTAGCTGCACTCGGGCGTCCAGCATAGCTTGACCCCTTTCCTTGCACACGACGCTCGTAAATGTGCGCAGGAAGCCGCAACGCGAAAGGTCCCATGTTGTCATGTTCGACTCCCGGTTCTCAAACCACGTTCTGGCGGCCCCTTCTAATGCGAAGTATACATGCCGCAGCTTGTCGTGGGAATCCCAGTTGTTGAAAGTCGCGATTCGTTTGTAGGTCTCGAGCCAGGATTCTGGGTCTTCAGTAGCTGCTCCATGGAAGGTCGGTGGGTCCCGAGGTCGTTGCAGGATAACAGGGGACGCTGGGGCAGCCATTGGGTTCTCTTGGCCACGATCTACTTTGTGGTCTCAGGTAGAAGTCCGTGCTCTGGGGGAAGTCCTTGCAGTCTGCGGCTAGCACACTTGTCTTGGGCGATGTTGGTTTTGTCCTCGGGCTTCGGGCTCTCATCGCGGTTCTGCGGGGGTGTTGGGAACATGAACGCACAAGCACCTCCACCAGATGTCACGTGGTACTCACGGTGAAGAAAGCAGCCAAACTGAGAAAGACGAAACTAGCGTTTTATTGAGCGAACTTGTGCCCTCAGAAACAGGCTACACTCAAAGAACCGCGACAGCGGCGAACACAGTCGGCGATCGTCGAAATTCTTATCAGTGGGTCAAGCGCGTCCGCTTTTATACATGAGTCGCCGAATGTTCCAGAGTAATCTCCGGGACCCACGTGCCTTCCACAAAGTTCTACATTATCCGCGTCGTCACGCATGCGATCAGATTACACTAGGTTCGGTCACAGACAGCTGATGGAAGTATCGATAACATTCCAGAAATCTCCTATACACGCAGGTGCGTCCTACGCTATGCCATAACATTTGTTAGGCGGTGAAACGTGTCGCCAGATAAAGACAAACAAGTACACGTGTCAATATGCACAACCAAGCCGAAAATCCTGCATCCGGCGTCAACATCTCATGGTACCGAAACGCATGAGACTCAGTGTTGACGCGACGTTCCCCGCGCTGGACCTGCTGCGGCTTGCGCTGCGAAATCCCAGGGTGGACAGCCACGGCGACGGACGGATGCCGTGGCCCACACGCAAGAAATTGACTGTGCTCAATTCGAAAATTCAGCTGACCCACCTTCAGAACCGACATGGCTCAGTCTAAAAATTGGCTAGGCCCACCCCAAAAGAATTTGAGTGGCCAAATTGACTTTGCCTGATTCGGAACTTGAGTTGACCCACGTTATATACCGACTTGGCCTATTCGCAAAATTAACTTCGCCCACACCCAAAAGTTTGGTGGCTGACGGTCAAAGTGAAAAGTATGGCGGGAAATAGAATCCTTTCCCACTCAATGCGTCTTTAACTCGACCCCGGTGACTGGCATAGACAAATGGTTCATGCAAGTGTAAGCGTAAACAATGCCACAATTTCTGCTGTGGCAAGTTGATTTCGATAGTCGAGTGGCCCCAGTGACACCCCTAGGATGACACCCGCAGAGATAGCGAAGGCTTGATTTCATTACGTTCCTCCTTTTTTTTTTCAGTGAGCCTGTGCAAAGAAAATTACAAATACAGGTTCCCCGGGATTTTGGAACATTTTTCACGTACGGGTACGCATGAAACGCTTAGTCATTTCCCTCATTCCCGACCTATCCTTCCACACTGTATGAATTAGGTTTTTTGAAGAACATGAGATTTAGCATATGCACCGTTACTAGCGATAAACTGGAGAGGAGAGAAAGACCCATAGGCCGTATGTCAGGACATCAAAGCTAGGCGTGCAGTGAATACTACAGTATAAGAAAATAAATTAGCCCTAACTATCGGGAACCCTCATTGACTCAATTACGAAGGAATAATTCCGTTCATTCGTACACAAGACACAAGCTGTTTCGTGTTTAATGGTCCTTTCAAAGAGAATGCCTAAATACGCGAGGAGACGGTGCTCTTCCAACAAAATTGTGGGAATAACTGCGTTTCCACTATTGAATTGTGTTTCCAAAAATTGTCGTAGCCCCAAGGAGTACCTTACTCTGACCTTGTACTATTAGAGTACACGTACCTGATCGCCTTTACTAAATGTTTGCTAAAGATGTATGTAGATATGTTTACTAAATGTGATCAGGTACGTCTACTCTGCTAGAAAATTCAGATTAAGGTACTCCTTGGGGCTACAAAACGTTTTCGGAAACGGAAGTGAACGGTAGAAACGAGGTTACCGAGAGTCTGTCGGGTCCCGGATCCCTGTAGGTTGAGAACGCACGTACGAAAAAAATGACGGGGTCCGGCCTTCATCAGAATACATTGCATGGTGTCGGTACAGTTAATATACATGTGCATATCAACCAGATGAAGATATGTTTACATGAAAACGAATAAAATGGACGAACAAAATACATCCGAATCGTTCAAAGGACAGCTGATACGTTTATAAACCGATGGTGATTGCAAACATATCATCTAAGATACAAAGCATAAAAACGCAACGAAATGAATTGCAAAAACCAATTGCGACGTGACAACAAAACGTCACCGAATATGTGCTATGTTAGCAAGCCAACACAGACACAGAAAAAGGGGGAATAGTGACGTACTAGTAGAAGAAGGGACAAGTGACGAGCTGCAAAGACAGGCAACTCAGTTTTCTTTAACAATGACTTTAACAATGCCCATCCATCCATATCATTTTCTCATACATATTCTGCATCTACTATTAACTTCCTTGACGTCAGCGTTTCAGTGCTAAATGATAAACTATCTACTGCCCTATACAAAAAGCCGACAGATAGATGTCAATATTTGCACTTCGGTAGCAGTGACGTTAAACATTGCAACACTTTGCATTATAGCCAAGCCTTACGTTTTAAAAGAATTTGTTCTGAGCAATCAGAGTTTCAAAAAATTGCGGTAACCTAAAAAACGCTTTAGCCAAAGAAAATTACCCACCACAATTAATTGACTATGCAATAAAACGCGCAGACGTGCATGACCGAAGGACGCTTCTTTGCATTGCGAACAAACTGACTCCCTCACCCCAGACAAATCTTGTCCTAACCCACACTGCGTCAATCTCAAGTGTTTCGCAAGTATTAAAGAAACACCATAATATTCTAATGCAAAGTGAACGCCTCAAAAACATATTCGCTCATCCGCCTAAAGCAGTATACCGTAAAGCTAGAAATATTCGAGATATACTAGCATCATCATCTAAGACTGACTGCCCTGATGCCATCAGAGGCCATCCATGTCGAAAACCGCGATGTAAAGTATGCCCCTACATGGTCACATCGCAACAGGTTACTAGTACGTCTTCAAGCTTGTTTAACAATCAAAGGCGATTTCGACTGCGACACAAAAAACGTAATATACATGCTTGAATGCACGCTCTGCAAAAAACGGTACATCGGACAAACAGAAGGGCCTTTCAGATTCCGCTTTAACAATCATAAATCCCACGCTAACACGCTGCCCAACCTGCCCATCTCAAGACACGTGCATCTCCCTTACCACTCATTTGAAAAACTGAGAGTCACCTTGCTTGAATCTGGATTTCGTTGAAATTATGATAGATAAGCTCCCGAATCCTTCCTTATCTATAAGTTTGATACCGTCACGAGTGGTTTGAATGAATGTGTAGGAAAATTGAGTTGCCTGTCTTTGTAGCCCGTCACTTGTCCCTCCTTCTACTAGTACGTCACTATTCTCCCTTTTTCTGTGTCTGTGTTTGCTTGCTAACATAGCACATATTGGGTGACGTTTTGCTGTCACGTGGCGATTGGTTTTTGCAATTCATTTCGGTGCGTTTTTATGCTTTGTATTTTAGATGATATGTTTGCAATCGTCATCGGTTTATACACGTATTAGCTGTCCTTTGAACGATTCAGATATATTTTGTTCGCCCATTTTATTCGTTTTTCATGTAAACGTATCTTCATGTGGTTGATATGCACATGTACATTAATTGTACTGACACCATGCAATGTATTCTGATGAAGGCCGGACCCCGGCCGAAACGTGAATAAACCGCTTCATACGTGCGTCTATTTCACTGTGAATATTTGCCCGGACCCAGAATTGTTTTTCCTGGCACACACACACACACACACACACACACACACACACACACACACACACACACACACACACACACACACACACACACACACACACACACACATATATATATATATATATATATATATATATATATATATATATATTGACACGTGTACTTATCTTTATCGGGCGACCACGTTTTGCCGCTTAACAAATGTAATCGCACAGCGAGGGACTCGCCTCCATGTATCCGACGTTTCTGGAAAGTTATCGATTCTTCTACCCGGCTGTCTGTTGTCGCCGAACCTTGTGTTATCTGATTCCATCGCGTAACGCGAATGGTGTAGAACATTGTGGAAGGCACGCGGGTCCGAACGATTAGTCTGGAACATTCGACGACTGCTCTATAAAAGCCGACGCGCCCGACCCGCTGATCAGATTTCCGACGATCGCCGACCGTGTTCGCCGCTATCGTTGTGCTATAAGTGTAGCCTGTTTTTGTGGGCACAGGTTCGCCCAATAAAAGCTAGTTTTGTGTTTCACCGTATTGCTTCTTTCTTCACCGTCACAACCACGTGACATGGTGGAGGTGCTTTACGTCCATGTACCGGACGCCCCCGACAAGCCGTAATCCAAGCCCAGACCGCAAAGACAACACCAGCGCCGTCCCGGAACATCGAGGAAGCCGCCGTCTTCAACAGCTGCCCCAGGAACACGGACTTCTACCTGAGAAGACCAAGAAGATTGTGGCCAAGGAAACCCCAATGGCAGCCCCAGCGTCCCCCATCGTGCTGCAGCAGCCCAGGGAGCCTCCAACGTTCCGCGGTTCAACATTCGAAGACCCGGAATCATGGCTGGAAACCTACGAACGGATCGCGACATTCAACAACTGGGACCCCGACGACAAGCTGCGGCATGTCTACTTCGCCTTAGAAGACACCGCCAGAACTTGGTTTGAGAACAGGGAGTCGACCTTGACAACGTGGGACCTGTTCCGTAGCGCCTTCCTGCGCACCTTTACAAGTGTCGTGCGCAAGGAAAGGGCCGAAGCTATGCTGGACGCCCGAGTGCAGCTACCAAATGAGAACGTTGCCATCTTTACGGAAGAAATGAGCCGTCTGTTCCGCCACGCCGACCCGGATATGGCCGAGGAAAAGAAAGTACGCCTACTCATGCGTGGTGTGAAGGAAGAACTTTTCGGCGCAATGGTACGAAGCCCACCGACGACCGTAGCAGAGTTCCTTCGCGAGGCCACCGGCATTGAGAAGACACTCGAAATGCGGAACCGGCAATTCAACCGCCGCACAAGCTCTACCCACTACGCAGGAATTCACTCACTGGCCACGGAAGATCTGCGCGAGACCATCAGGGCCAGTGTGCGCGAAGAACTGCGCAAGGTCTTGCCTTCGTCGCAGCCTCAAGTGGCCTCTATCGCCGACATCGTGAAAGAAGAGGTGCACCCATCCCTTGGAGTTCCAGAGGTGCAATCAGAACCACCGCAGCCGGAAGCAATGACCTACGCCGCCGCCGTCGCCCGCCGTCAAGGCCCCCCTGCGCGACCGCGCCAAGGTCCTGCAACACCGCAATTCCGTCGTCCGCCGCCGCCGCCGCCGCCAGCGCGCCCACCCGTCGCCCAGCGCACCTATGCGAGGAAGACGGACATTTGGCGAGCCCCCGACCACCGCCCGCTCTGCTATCACTGCGGAGAAGCCGGCCATGTGTACCGCCGATGCCCATACCGCGACATGGGACTGAGAGGGTTCGCCGTCAACGCGCCGCGTCCACAGCTTCGGGAGCGCCCACGTGACATTGCTGATTACCTAGCCGCCACTCAGTGGAACTCTCGACGACCGTCCCGTTCGCCGTCACCAGGCCGCTACCTGTCGCCGCAGCGCCGTCCATACACTGGCCCAGACCGGGGCCGCTCTGCGAGATCATACCCGGAAAACTAAAAACAGCAACCGATGGAGGTGCGGTTGCTGTTCGTCGAACTGACGAAGATCCTCCGCCGCCGACGAAGACGACGAAGAGACCATCTCGACGACATAACGACACGCCGCCGTCCCGACGAAGTCTGGAAGTCAAAACTACACCGACGAAAGACGACTTGACGACGCGACGTTCCAACTTCAGTTCAGCACGACGCAGCCGTGATCCAACGCCAAGACGTAACTGCAATGCCAGACAAAGAACAACCGACCCCGACGTGCTTCTCGACGGCCACGCAGTCACTGCCTTAGTCGACACAGGGGCCGATTACTCCGTAATGAGTGGACACATCGCCGCCCAGTTGAAGAAAGTTAAGACCGCATGGGAAGGCCCTCAGATTCGCACCGCTGGAAGACACCTCATCACGCCGACTGGGATCTGTACGGCAAGAATAACCATTCATGACCGGACTTACCCTGCCACCTTCGTTATCCTCCAACAGTGTTCACGAGACGTCATTCTCGGTATGGACTTCCTGGACCAACACGGCGCTATCATCAACCTGAAGTCGAAGTCAGTAACGCTGTCGGAAGATAAAGCAATGCCGCCGGAGAGCCCTCGTAGTCACCACGTCTTGAGTGTGCTCGAAGATCAAGTGAGCATCCCGCCTCTCTGCAGCATTGTTATTTCGGTCAGCACCGAAACACCCGCTGACGTAGAAGGCGTCATCGAAGGCGACCAACGTCTACTGCTAGACCGTGAAATTTGCGTCGCAAGAGGGATCGCTCGACTGCATGGAGGGAAAACTGAAGTGTTGCTGACAAACTTCAGCCAGGAGTTCAAGCACATCAACAAGGGCTCGACGATCGCGTACATCGAGGAAATTCTGGAAACAAGTAATGCGTTTGTCCTCTCGGATTCCGCCGCATCTACCCCGACGACCATGGTTCCCGAACCAGACTACGACATTAATCCAAATCTCCCTATGATTAAGCAACAGCAGCTCCGAAGTCTGCTCCGACGATACAAAGGCTGCTTTTCGACGTCATCGAGGATTCGACAAACACCAGTGGCCAAGCATCGCATAATCACCGAGGAATGCGCTCGACCACTCCGTCAGAGCCCTTACCGAGTTTCGGCGCGAGAACGTGAAGCTATAAGAGAACAAGTCGACGAAATGCTGCGCGACGACATCATCCAGCCGTCGAAAAGCCCGTGGGCATCCCCTGTTGTTCTGGTAAAGAAAAAGGACGGAACCCTACGTTTCTGCGTCGATTATCGTCGTCTGAACAAGATCACGAAGAAGGACGTATACCCCCTCCCACGGATAGACGACGCATTGGATCAGCTCTGCAACGCTAAATACTTCTCGTCCATGGACCTCAAGTCTGGCTATTGGCAAATAGAAGTCGAGGAAAGAGATCGCGAAAAGACCGCCTTCATCACCCCAGACGGCCTCTACGAGTTCAAGGTTATGCCGTTCGGACTGTGCTCGGCGCCTGCAACGTTCCAGCGCGTGATGGACACGGTTTTAGCAGGATTGAAGTGGCAGACCTGTCTCGTATACTTGGATGACGTCGTCGTCTTCGCCGGAAATTTCGACGTTCACCTTAGGCGGCTGGCAACAGTACTAGAGGCCATCAGGTCATCAGGACTTACTCTGAAGCCGGAAAAGTGCCGCTTCGCTTACGAGGAGCTTCTATTTTTAGGCCACGTCATCAGCAAATCTGGAGTCCGTCCCGACCCGCAGAAGACAGCTGCCATAGCAAAGTTCCCACAGCCCATCGACAAGAAGGCAGTGCGTAGATTTCTTGGCATGTGTGCCTACTACAGGCGATTTGTCAAGAACTTTTCACGCATCGCTGAGCCGCTGACGCAGCTAACTAAATGTGACGTCGAGTTCAAGTGGGAAACGCCGCAGGCCGACGCCTTTCAAGAACTCAAACGACGCATGCAGTCGCCGCCCGTACTTGCGCACTTCGACGAGCACGCCGATACCGAAATCCACACTGACGCCAGTAGCCTAGGCCTCGGCGCCGTCCTGGTCCAGAGAAAAGATGGACATGAACACGTGATAGCTTACGCTAGCCGGTCATTGTCAAAAGCGGAAGGCAATTATTCTACAACCGAAAAGGAATGCCTCGCCATCGTTTGGGCTACAGCGAAATTTCGCCCTTACCTATATGGCAGGCCATTCAAAGTCGTCAGCGACCATCACGCCTTGTGTTGGCTAGCGAATTTAAAGGATCCCTCAGGACGGCTGGCACGGTGGAGTCTCAGACTACAAGAATACGACATCACTGTAACATACAAGTCCGGACGAAAACACTCAGACGCCGATTGCCTATCACGCGCCCCCATTGACCCACCGCCGCAAGATGACGAGGATGACGACGCCTTCCTTGGAATAATAAGCGCGGAAGACTTCGCCGAACAACAACGAGCGGACCCGGAACTTAAAAGCCTCGTCGATTATTTGGAAGGGCACGCCGACGTTGTCCCCAGGGCATTTAAGCGCGGATTATCTTCCTTCACGCTTCAAGACAGTCTACTCGTGAAGAAGAACTTCTCACCAGTCCGCGCCAATTACCTTCTTGTTGTCCCGTCAGGACTTCGTCCAGAAGTATTGCACGCCCTACATGACGATCCGACCGCTGGACACCTCGGTTTTTCCCGGACACTATCGAGGATACAAGAAAAGTATTATTGGCCGCGCCTGACCGCCGACGTCGCCCGTTATGTCAGAACATGCCGAGACTGTCAGCGACGCAAGACACCGCTGACAAGGCCAGCCGGATTACTACAGCCAATCGAGCCTCCTTGCCGACCATTCCAGCAGATCGGGATGGACTTGCTGGGACCCTTTCCGACGTCAATAACCGGAAATAAGTGGATCGTCGTGGCGACGGACTACCTCACCCGCTTCGCTGAAACAAAAGCACTGCCGAAAGGTAGCGCAGCCGAAGTGGTGAAATTCTTTGTCGAAAACATCCTGTTGCGACATGGCGCCCCAGAAGTCCTCATCACCAACCGAGGAACGGCCTTTACAGCGGAGCTCACCCAAGCCATTCTGAAATACAGTAAGACAAGGCACAGGAGGACAACGGCTTACCACCCGCAGACGAAGGGTCTTACGGAGCGGCTGAATAAGACCCTCGCCGACATGCTAGCGATGTACGTCGACGTCGAACACAAGACCTGGGATGCCGTCCTGCCGTACGTAACATTCGCTTATAACACGGCGGTGCAAGAAACAACACAGATCACGCCGTTCAAGCTGGTCTACGGCAGGAAACCGACGACGACGCTCGACGCCATGCTGCCGCACGTCACGGACGAAGAGAATCTTGACGTCGCGACCTTTCTCCAGCGCGCCGAAGAAGCCCGACAGCTCGCCCGCCTGCGAATTAAGAACCAGCAGAGGACCGACAGCCGACACTACAACCTCCGACGACGCTTCGTGGAGTACCAGCCCGGTGACCGTGTTTGGGTTTGGACCCCTATACGCCGACGAGGACTGAGCGAGAAGCTTTTGCGTCGCTATTTCGGACCGTACAAGATCATCCGACGTATTGGCGCACTGGACTATGAGGTCGTGCCAGACGGTATTTCGCTATCACAGCGGCGCCGCTCACGACCTGAAATAGTCCACGTTGTGCGACTCAAGCCCTACTACCAGCGTTAATGAACTTTGTGGCTTCGCGTAACTGACCTTTGGACTTTATTTCTTTTTGTTGTTACTTATGTTTAAGAAGTGTCTTTTTGTGTTTCGCTCTCTTATATTTGTAGCATCGGGACGATGCTCTTTAAGAGGGGGGTATTGACACGTGTACTTATCTTTATCGGGCGACCACGTTTTGCCGCTTAACAAATGTAATCGCACAGCGAGGGACTCGCCTCCATGTATCCGACGTTTCTGGAAAGTTATCGATTCTTCTACCCGGCTGTCTGTTGTCGCCGAACCTTGTGTTATCTGATTCCATCGCGTAACGCGAATGGTGTAGAACATTGTGGAAGGCACGCGGGTCCGAACGATTAGTCTGGAACATTCGACGACTGCTCTATAAAAGCCGACGCGCCCGACCCGCTGATCAGATTTCCGACGATCGCCGACCGTGTTCGCCGCTATCGTTGTGCTATAAGTGTAGCCTGTTTTTGTGGGCACAGGTTCGCCCAATAAAAGCTAGTTTTGTGTTTCACCGTATTGCTTCTTTCTTCACCGTCACTACCACGTGACAATATATATATATATATATATATATATATATATATATATATATATATATATATATATATATATATATATATATATATATATATATATATATATTTCAAGATAGAGGGTAACGCGAATTTGACGCTACCGGCAGACTTTATTTGTTAAGCAACAAGTCCAGATGTACACGCTTCTTAGCTTCATCGCTCATTTCCGTCTCCGTTCTAGCGCTTTCTTTCTCGCAAATGTATTGTCACTCGTCAGAGGTTTCGATAGAATTCCATGCACGCAAGCACCGCGAATTCACCTAAAGACGACAAGTGGGTTGAACCCGAGCTGTATAGATTGAATCGGCGCACTGGCTCACGCGTTCGGTTTTCACTCGCTCAGGTGTTAGCTGAAACCGGTCTATTATTCCACTCAAGGAAGGGTTTTTAATATACGGCTGCTGCCAGAAAAATTTAAACAGCGCAGTGCTAGGCTAGAGGGAGCAGTCCTCAGTGCCACGTGCGTAGTCTGTCTTTGGTCGGAATGTCAGCGGTGGGCGAAAACATTTAATAAATCACTCGGCGCAAGGGTTTCCGCATTCTAAATGGCTGATGTTGGATTTAAAGCTTTGAACACAGAATTTCTATTACACTGGCGAAACATTTCCATCGCCTTACGATTAAATTTCGATCTGATTGAAAGCCATTTTGCATCCTTCCGTACACATCTTTCCGTGAAATTTCGTTGCAGGGAAAAGGTGGATTTTGTCTAATTCCTTTATGTGAATGCTGGGCCGATGTAAACAAAGATTCATCATTTCGGCGGCACAATCTCAAAGCGAGCAAAAGCTCAAAGCGTCACTATGGGTGGAAACCTTCTTGCTAGAGACTACTTCACTGCACCTTTTCTTTTGCCCTCAGGCGTATTTGTAAGAACGGAAACGCCGAAGGGAAAAATTCTCCTTTACATCCGTCTGGGCAGTTAAACATCCTGTCAGCATAAGTTCAAACGCGAACATTTAGAAACTTCTTCATTGTGTTTTTCTCTCGTTTGCAGGTTCGACTACATTTCTAACGGTGGCCTAATTCCGACTCGAAAAACCTGCACTTGGGTGAGCGCCATGTTTCTAAGCCGGCTACAGAGCGAGTAGATGTTGCACTTGTATGCAATCACGTCTAAAGTGCGTTCTCATCAGTTACTTCCCGTTCGAATTTAAATCACTGCTGATGGTGAAAAGCCCAGTCGCGGAGACGAAGGCGCATCAGTTACTGGCGCGCAGCACGCTTTTTGCGAGGTACTGTTTTGCTGTGTTTTAATTCCGAAATAACCATGTTTACGAGGCTCTTGGTAGCGTGGCAGAAATTAAGGAAGTAAAGTAAGTAAGTAAGTATGTAAGTAAAGTTAAGTAAGTAAGTAAGTAAGTAAGCAAGCAAGTACGTAAGTGAGTAAGTAAGTAAGTAAGTGCTTTATTTCCCATAAACAACATACATTTGAATGTGGACAGGTCTTGAGGAAAAAAGCTGCCGTCAGCAGCTTGACTAAATCCTAAAACTCATTTTATGGCAGCGGCAGGCGGAACAACAGTGCATGATAAATGGTAACAATTAAGCAGAATAAGATGAATAAAATAACACAAAAGAAACCAACAAAAAATGATAAACCAATGAAACTTACTTAGCTTAAATAATATTAAGAAATCAGCAGTAAAAACCGAAAAATGATACAACACTCAGATTAGTCATGATTACTAATAACAGATGACGTAGCAAACGTAACATTGTGATCAGCAAGTAGAGTATTAAGCATAAAACCAGCGCTAGTAGCTATAGTAATTATACAGGCTTGTTAACGGAGTCTGTAAAACATCGATATCATCTGCGATCAGTGTGTTGAGTAGGACAGGCAGCGAATCATTTGCATTCCGGAATTAGTGCGCGGGTGCGTTGCGTACCAGTATTATGGAGATCGTGTTTGATATTGGCGCATGTTCTGTTTAAGGTTAACTGTGGAACGGATATAACAATTATTCTATTTACACTCCCTAACGTATGCACGGACTAACCGGTAAGTGTACAAGCTATGCACTTTGCGCATTTTCAGTTCCTGGAAAAGAGGTTCACTTGGGGAATCCCGTGGTACATCACACATCACACGGAGAATTTTTTTTTTCTGAATGATGCATAATCTACCTTTATTTGTGACAGATGTGGTACCCCAGACAAAGCAGCAATAATTGAGATGTCCGATGAAAAGGGAGTTATATGTAAGCGTGTTTACATTGTGTGGAAATTACCTATAGGGAGAAAAGCAGTCCAACTGCGAAAAGCAAGTGTGAAAGTTTAGTGACAAGTGATGATATGTGGCTATTCCACGGCATATCGTGGTCAGAAATGATCCCTAGGTTGTTTACTGAGCTCACTAGTTCAATTTTCTCCGAATTAAATGTGATGTCAGCAGGCAGCGTGGCGTTTTTGTCTGACGCGTTGGGCGATGTCTAACCCGAGATGAAATATTCGGGTGGATTGCAACATGTATCACCCCGGTTGTAACGTTAAAGCCTTAACTGAACCGAAACCATAGCGGTGGCACTGTGATGGTAGGCGTCGTGCTGTTGAGCCAGATGTCGCGGGTTCGAACCCGGCCTCGGCAGCCGCATTTCACTGGAACACAATGCAAAAACAGGCTCATAGTGCTTGTAGTGCGCGCGCGTTAAAGCCAGACGAGCGTTTAACTTAATCGGAGTCCCCTACTACTGCATTTCTAATATCATGAGAAGCCAACAAACGAGGACACCAAGGAAGACATAAGAGAAATTACTCGTACTTAATAATTGAAATAAGGAAACGATAAATGAATGGCAATCAAAGTGAATGAAAAAAATCAACTTGCCGCAGGCAGGGAACGATCCCATGTCTTCGCATTACGCGTGCGAGCATCGCACGCGTAAAGCGAAGACGTGGGTTTGTTTCTTCATCCAATTTCATTGCCATTAATTTATCGTTTCTTTATTTCAATTAGTAAGTACAAGTAACTTCCCTTATCTTTTCCTTGGTGTCCTTGTTTGTTGGCTTCTCATGATATTATTAATAAAAACTGGGCCCCTCGATTAACCCGCTTTCTTCTCGTGTTTTGCTCATACTCACTTGAAGGTTGTGACACGTAAAACTTCAAAAAATTTATATTTTAAGTAGAGATTACCCCGAAATGACTAGACAAGAAAATATGTTCAGACATGCAACTACTTCAACTATATGCGCATCTACCATCAATCGCGGGAAATAAGCGAGCCTTATAGGTACGTTACCTGCTTATGTTTTTTTTAAGCACGATTGCTCCATTCCTACTTTGTATAACGCACACGAATAATGGTACTTGTGTTTTCTTTTTCTTTGGCTTGTTTTTCGGTTTTTATCAATATATATGGCTTTTTCGGTACGTTCTACACACAAATATCTTGTTTACGAAATCGTTTTGCTGCACCTATACGAATCTCCATCGCTAACTCAATTGAATCGATAGCGCACGTTACACTTTGCAATTTTCTGTATTTTATTTGCGTGTAGAATGGCCTGCTATCAAATTGACGGAGGCCGCGAAATTATAAAACGCTCGCCTGCAAAAGAATAAGCAAATGCTGCAATGCTACGCGTCCTTGATCGTGTACCAGCCGAACACCTGCAGCGGTAAACAGCTTGAACGCAATTCTTCGGAGTCAAATTCACCGTTATTTTGAATGACTGGTTTTTTTTTGTGTGTGTGTTTTTTTTTGTAGACTCGTATGCATAGCCATGGGTTCCTAGGGCATGTTTTTTTTATGCCAGTTATACAACGTGTGGCTCGCAAGCCCTTATGTCCCGTCAGTACGCATGCCTATATTGTATCCACTCCCATGCCACAGTGGTAGTGCTGTGTGGTGAAGGCAACTTAAAACGAGAAGCCAAAAGGCTGGAGCAATCTGTCAGCTTTCGTAACGCGCATGAGGCACATATCATGGGAACTCGACCGGCGCCCATGTGATTTTGGTATGCGGAAACAAACAAGAAATCCGGCCAGAACGGGTGGAATTCAATTTTAAACTCGCGGAAATGTGTATGGAATCTACCCACAAGGTCATTCGAATAAAAATTCGGACGCTATTCGAATAACCCTCCATGCTCACAAGGACGTTCCAACAAATCCATGTTTCGCCTCACTCGTGTGAAGAATAAGTGCTCCTACGTTATCGACACCCCAAAGATGACATCAAGAAAAAAAGTTTTTTCAACGGCTGGTGCTACCTAAAACTTATTGCTCACGAATATTTCTACCCCCTCGAAAAATCGCTCGGACCTACTAACCAAAAGAAAATTAAGATTTGTGGTATTCAAATTTACATGTCGGTTTTCATAGTCAGCGCTTCTGTAGTCAATCCGGCAACGAATTTTTCTAAAATCATTTGACGTACGCATAAGGAACAAATATACAGAAGCTTCATTTGTTCAAAATTTTGGGTCCGGCACTCGGATGAGACGGAACGACGAACAATTCTGAATAACAAAGTGCTTTGGAGCGCGGGTTTTTGCTCATACTTATAGAGGTTGAAGCGCACTTAAGTAGTAATAGCATGAACGGCTGTCTTCTTTCAAAAATAATAAACGTTTTCTTCTGATCCGTTTTTTATTGAAAGTATTACAGCAAATGTGCGATAAAATACGTGCTCTACAAAATGGGGGCTCAAGGCGTACTCGTATTTCATAGGAAAGTGTGCACGCTCTACCCAGATGAAGAAAACGCGAAAATTATTCAAAAAATACTTTTGCTTCTCGCTCGCCATATATGGTAAACAATCTTGATCTCAACCTAACTTTCAGCTCATCAAAAAAAAAAAAAAGAAATAGGTCGAAAATCAGTTGAAACAACCTAAAGTAGAAAAATAAATATGTTATCGTCTAGATTCCATCGTTGTGTTCAAGTACATTAACGGACACACACTCTGATTCCGAAGCAGTATTTTAACGGCGTGCGAATATCCTAAAGTCTCGAGTAAAGGTCGAATCGAATAGTGACCATTTAAATGCGAATGCTTCTCAATTGCTTTTCGAATATTTCAAATTGCCAACTGCGCCCAAATACACGCACAATTGGGGGAAAAGTACGATAAATTTTCACCCACGCGAGCATAGTATAGACATAGAAAACGATAACTTGCATAGTAAAGCAGGCTACGTCGCTTACATAGCCATACCATACTGAAGGATCGCTGTACCGATCCTTCACGCTCTCTGAAGAGTCGTGTGCATGGGAAAAAACTACTTGCTTGCTACCTACGGTCCATTTGTGCGTTTAATAAACAACGCTTCACAAGATATTATGTAATGAGAGAAACTTGCTAACTTTACTAATCATCGTCATCATCATCAGCCTAGTTACGCCCACTACAGGGCAAAGGCCTCTTCCATACTTCTCCAACTACCCCGGTCATGTACTAATTGTGGCCATGTTGTCCCTGCAAACGTCTTAATGTCATTCGCCCAGCTAACCTTCTGCCGCCCCCTGCTACGCTTCCCTTCCCTTGGAATCCAGTCCGTAACCCTTAATGACCATCGGTTATCTTCCCTCCTCATTACATGTCCGGCCCATGCCCATTTCTTTTTCTTTATTTCAACTAAGATGTCATTAACTCGCGTTTGTTCCCTCACCCAATCTGCTCTTTTCTTATCCCTTAACGTTACACCCATCATTCTTCTTTCCATAGCTCGTTGCGTCGTCCTCAATTTCAGCAGAACCCTTTTCGTAAGCCTCCAGGTTTCTGCCCCGTATGTGAGTACTGGTAACACACAGCTGTTATACACTTTCCTTTTGAGGGATAGTGGCAACCTGCTGTTCATGATTTGAGAATTCCTGCCAAACGCACCCCAGCCCATTCTTATCCTTCTGGTTATTTCAGTCTCATGATCCGGATACGTGGTCACTACCTGCCCTAAGTAGATGTATTCCCTTACCACTTCCACTGCTTCGCTACCTATCGTAAACTGCTGTTCTCTTCCGAGACTGTTAAACATTACTTTAGTTTTCTGCAGATTAATTTTCAGACCCACCCTTCTGCTTTGCCTCTCCTGGTCAGTGAGCATGCATTGCAATCGGTCTCCTGAGTTACTAAGCAAGGCAATATCATCAGCGAATCGCAAGTTGCTAAGGTATTCTCCATCAACTTTTATCCCCAATTCTTCCCACTCCAGGTCTCTGAATACCTCCTGTAAACATGCTGTGAATAGCATTGGAGATATCGTATCTCCCTGTCTGACGCCTTTCTTTATAGGGATTTTGTTGCTTTCTTTGTGGAGGACTACGGTGGCTGTGGAGCCGCTATAGATATCTTCCAGTATCTTTACATATGGCTCATCTACACCCTGATTCCGTAATGCCTCCATGACTGCTGAGGTTTCGACTGAATCAAACGCTTTCTCGTAATCAATGAAAGCTATATATAAGGGTTGGTTATATTCTGCACATTTCTCTATCACTTGATTGATAGTGTCATCATCATCATCATCAGCCTAGTTACGCCCACTGCAGGGCAAAGGCCTCTCCCATACTTCTCCAACAACCCCGGTCATGTACTAATTATGGCCATGCCGTCCCTGCAAACTTCTTAATCTCATCCGCCCACCTAACTTTCTGCCGCCCCCTGCTACGCTTCCCTTCCCTTGGGATCCAGTCCGTAACCCTTAATGACCATCGGTTATCTTCCCTCCTCATTACATGTCCTGCCCATGCCCATTTCTTTCTCTTGATTTCAAATAAGATGTCATCAACTCGCGTTTGTTCCCTCACCCAATCTGCTCTTTTCTTATCCCTTAACGTTACACCTATCATTCTCCTTTCCATAGCTCGTTGTGTCGTCCTCAATTTGAGTAGAACCCTTTTCGTAAGCCTCCAGGTTTCTGCCCCGTAGGTGAGTACTGGTAAGACACAGCTATTATATACTTTTCTCTTGAGGGATAACGGCAACCTGCTGTTCATGATTTGGGAATGCCTGCCAAACGCACTCCAGCCCATTCTTATTCTTCTGATTATTTCCGTCTCATGATCCGGATCCGCCGTCACTACCTGCCCTAAGTAGATGTATTCCCTTACGACTTCCAGTGCCTCGCTGCCTATTGTAAATTGCTGTTCTCTCCCGAGACTGTTAAGCATTACCTTAGTTTTCTGCATATTAATTTTTAGACCCACTCTTCTGCTTTGCCTCTCCAGGTCAGTGAGCATGCATTGCAATTGGTCCCCTGAGTTGCTAAGCAAGGCAATATCATCAGCGAATCGCAAGTTACTAAGGTATTCTCCATTAACTTTTATCCCCAATTCTTCCCAATCCAGGTCTCTGAATACCTCCTGTAAACACGCTGTGAATAGCATTGGAGATATCGTATCTCCCTGCCTGACGCCTTTCTTTATTGGGATTTTGTTGCTTGCTTTATGGAGGACTACGGTGGCTGTGGAGCCGCTATAGATATCTTCCAGTATTTTTACATATGGCTCATCTACACCCTGATTCCGTAATGCCTCCATGACTGCTGAGGTTCCGACTGAATCAAACGCTTTCTCGTAATCAATGAAAGCTATATATAAGGGTTGGTTATATTCTGCACATTTCTCTATCACTTGATTGATAGTGTCAATATGGTCTATTGTTGAGTAGCCTTTACGGAATCCTGCCTGGTCCTTTGGTTGACAGAAGTCTAAGGTGTTCCTGATTCTATTTGCAATTACCTTAGTAAATACATTGTAGGCAACGGACAGTAAGCTGATCGGTCTATAATTTTTCAAGTCTTTGGCGTCCCCTTTCTTATGGATTATGATTATGTTAGCGTTCTTCCAAGATTCCGGTACGCTCGAGGTCATGAGGCATTGCGTATACAGGGTGGCCAGTTTCTCTAGAACAATCTGTCCACCATCCTTCAACAAATCTGCTGTTACCTGATCCTCCCCAGCTGCCTTCCCCCTTTGCATATCTCCTAAGGCTTTCTTTACTTCTTCCGGCGTGACCTTCGGGATTTCGAATTCCTCTAGACTATTTTCTCTTCCACTATCGTCGTGGGTGCCACTGGTACTGTATAAATCTCTATAGAACTCCTCAGCCACTTGAACTATCTCATCCATATTAGTAACGATATTGCCGGCTTTGTCTCCTAACGCATACATCTGATTCTCGCCAATTCCTAGTTTCTTCTTCACTGTTTTTAGGCTGCCTCCGCTCCTGAGAGCATGTTCAATTCTATCCATATTATACCTCCTTATGTCAGCTGTCTTACGCTTGTTGATTAACTTCGAAAGTTCTGCCAGTTCTAATCTAGCTGTAGGGTTAGAGGCTTTCATACATTGGCGTTTCTTGATCAGATCTTTCGTCTCCTGCGATAGCTTACTGGTTTCCTGTCTAACGGCGTTACCACCGACTTCTATTGCGCACTCCTTAATGATGCCCATAAGATTGCCCTTCATTGTTTCAACACTAAGGTCCTCTTCCTGAGTTAAAGCGGAATACCTGTTCTGTAGCTTGATCCGGAATTCCTCTAGTTTCCCTCTTACCGCTAACTCATTGATTGGCTTCTTGTGTACCAGTTTCTTCCGTTCTCTCCTACCGTCAAGGCTAATTCGAGTTCTTACCATCCTATGGTTACTGCAGCGTACCTTGCCGAGCACGTCTACATCTTGTATGATACCAGGGTTCGCGCAGAGTATGAAGTCGATTTCAGTTCTACTCTCACCATTCGGGCTCCTACACGTCCACTTTCGGCTAACCCGCTTGCGGAAAAAGGTATTCATTATCTGCATATTATTCTGTTCTGCAAACTCTACTAATAACTCTCCTCTGCTATTCCTAGAGCCTATGCCATATTCCCCCACTGACTTGTCTCCAGCCTGCTTCTTGCCTACCCTGGCATTGAAGTCGCCCATCAGTATAGTGTATTTTGTTTTGACTTTACCGATCGCCGATTCCACGTCTTCATAAAAGCTTTCGACTTCTTGGTCATCATGACTGCATGTAGGGGCATAGACTTGTACTACCTTCAATTTGTACCTCTTATTAAGTTTCACAACAAGGCCTGACACCCTCTCGTTAATGCTATAGAATTCCTGTATGTTACTAGCTATTTCCTTATTAATCAGGAATCTGACTTCTAGTTCTCGTCTCTCCGCTAAGCCCCGGTAGCACATTACGTGCCCGCTTTTTAGCACTGTATATGCTTCTTTCGTCCTCCTAACCTCACTGAGCCCTATTATATCCCATTTACTACCCTCTAATTCCTCCAATAACACTGCTACACTCGCTTCACTAGATAACGTTCTAACGTTAAACGTTGCCAGGTTCAGATTCCAATGGCGGCCTGTACTAATAGAGGGTTGTGAACAACGTTTTATATTAATTGTGATAACGGCTAATCATTATTCGAAAACCATTCGATTCGTATTCACTTCCGTCTCAGAAATCACTATTTGCACACCCCAACAGTATTTAACTGCCGATAAGGCGTTATCAAGTCTAGCGCAATGCGCAGAAAAGGACACGCTTAAGAAATGGAAACTTGTCTAACGTTTCGACCGGGGTTCAGCCCATATCATAGTAAACGGAATCGGAGGAGAACATCAATTCAAATAAGCCTTCAACTCACGTGCACTACCATGTGTGACTACCGTACCGTGCGGTAAAACAAGCTGTCTAAATGTATCGAACAGTTTTTTATCCATTTCTTCTTTGTTTTTTGCAGCTAGTGAACGCATTATCGTAACACGGCTTCCTTTAAATACCATATCACTTTATTCAGGACGCACGCGCGAACGCCTAATATTGTATATCATACTCGAGTGCTTATCGGAACTTTGCTTGCCACTTGAAATGATAAGGGCTGGTACGTACTAACGAACAAAGCAAGGCACGTATTTCCTTTAAATTTACACATTGTTGTGACGCAAACAGCCTCTGTCTGTATATAGTGTCCGATGCAACACGTCTCTGTTTGCCACTGTTTGGTTTTGATATCGCGCCCTACTGAGCGACTTGGTGCAACGTGCCATCAGGAATTTCCAATGAAAAGTCTTGTTTAACGAGGTGTACTGGCAGCTCACAACAGCGACGAGATTCTCTTGCGCCGCAAGGCCTGACAATAGGGCCTGTGCATGTCTAAGATGACATACCATGAATAATCGTAGTATTTTATTGAAAATAACAGACGGGGCAAACACTTGCAGGTTAAGATAGAAGCTTTATAAAAATTCAGGGACCGCGCAACAAGCGATGGAAGAAAAATTAATGGACTGAAATTTAAAAATTACCGACGATTACGTTACTTCCTAATGCGAAGTTTGAGCGCAGCAAATAAGCTGTTTCACCTTTTCGATAGATTGAGGCAAAGAAATCGAGCAACACATGTATGCGCTATCACAGAATTTTTTTTTTATTTTTCACACGTATTCCTTTAACAAAGACTCCACTAACAGTTCTTGACAGTCATGAAGGAAGCTTTGTGGTCGGAGAAATAGACTGATATATGTTCGACTTGGTACACCAATGCTTGATTCTCAAAGACGAGATCTATACAAGTGCCTCGCGAGGTTGTCACAGCCGTGGGACGCGTTACGAGCGAGAGGAACGGGATGTTCTCCCGCATAAGTGTTAGGAAATTGCTGTTTGTCTTTATGTCAAGCCGCCACCGATCTGGCTCTCTGATTGCCACCGCACAGGGCGAACGGCAGCGGCAATTTCGGCTCGGGCGGTGCACATATACAGATCCGCCGCCACCGATCTGGCTCTGATTGCCACCGCACAGGGGTTGCATTGGAGGAGGAGCGAAGAAAGGAATTAAGTTCGAGCCGGCGCTTTGACAACCGGAGACTCGCAGGAAGAGGGGGGAGGGGGGGGGCGTGTACACCCAGCGGCAAACGATGGGGGCAGAAGCGCGCGCAGCAAGCGGACAACACGATAAAGGGAGGAGGGAAGAGATAGCAGCGACTGACTGATGCCGCTGACGCCGATAGTGAGCCAACCCCAGCTGCGGAGTTGGTTTCAGGGACAACGAATAACCGGCGCGTCGGCAACTGAAGAGCACCCTATCCGCCACACAAGAAAAGGGGGGGGACCCTTTCCTCCTCTTTCTGCATGGCGGCGACGGTGTTCTATGCAGTCACGTTATCTTGACTCTCTAGCGGCGTCAGCGGCATCCAGCGGTATCAGTCGGTCGCTGCTAGCGCTGGGGGGATTAAAGGGGGGCGGAGCTGGTTACGAGGCCGACGACGACGACGACGCGAAACCCAGGAACGGACGCCAAAGAGCTGCGCTCTAAAAAGCAGGAATGCAACGGGACACATTAGAGAGCCTAAGTGCGTAGCCTATGTTGTAGTTGAGATAACGATGAATGAATGGAGTTCGGAAGAAGATACATAGCATAGGACCTATAATTGTAGTCTATTACAGAAAATAACGCTACATGAATACTACAGAAATAGTACGAGGGGGTGTGATAAAATGTAAAGCAATGCAGGAATAAGGTGATGCTAACTCGCGAAAGACGCAGGTAACTTTAGCGCATTGCAAAGCACTGCCACGCATTCAATGTAGTATTGCTTGTGCGGCCACTGTCGTCTGAAATTCCGTTTGCGTAGAAAACAAAATCGGCAAAACAACTCTGCAGGGCAAAGCCTTCAAAGCCTGTACATTTGCTTGTCTTACGGCTGTCAGGTGCATCGCACGGCATGCACTGATCGACTCCGCGAATTGTGCTTTATTAGTTTTGATTTATTTATTTATTTATTTATTTATTTATTTATTTATTTATTTATTTATTTATTTATTCATTTATTTCCGTTGCCTTCGCGGCTTCCTCATCCTTTAATTTGTTCTGGATTTTTGTCTTGCCCAGTGCCGGGAACTGCTTTGACATTTCTGCTTCTTTGTTATGCGAAGGAAAAATGTTGTCCTGAAAAGTTGCCCAGACGAAAACCGGCCATAATGTACGTGCGAGGTAAACGCCTCCTCATACGAGGATTATGAACGCACAAACTTCTTTATTGCAGGTGCCAAAGGTGGTTTCTCCCAGAGAAATAAGGGAGATAACTGTTTTCTCCCGCGAATTTCCCGCAGTTTTTGGATAGGCTTATCCGGAGACAGGCGAATGAACTAGGCAGGCTTTGCCTTTAATCTGCCGTCTGGTCACGACGACAAAATAGAGAAATAAATAAAACTGCATCTGTGTTTGGATCCAGGGGTCATGCTTATTGTTTCCAATCAACCGCTACCCGAAACAAGGTTTTCACGTGCCTTAGGAAAACATCTCCAATAGAAGGGCTGAGCCTCAAGCTTGCCGGTGCGCGGGTCTCCGATACAGCAGGTCATCATCATCATCATCATCAGCCTAGTTACGCCCACTGCAGGGCAAAGGCCTCTCCCATACTTCTCCAACTACCCCGGTCATGTACTAATTGTGGCCATGTTGTCCCTGCAAACGTCTTAATGTCATCCGCCCACCTAACTTTCTGCCGCCCCCTGCTACGCATCCCTTCCCTTGGAATCCAGTCCGTAACCCTTAGTGACCATCGGTTATCTTCCCTCCTCATTACATGTCCGGCCCATGCCCATTTCTTTTTCTTGATTTCAACTAAGATGTCGTTTACCCGCGTTTGTTACCTCACCCAATCTGCTCTTTTCTTATCCCTTAACGTCACACCCATCATTCTTCTTTCCATAGCTCGTTGCGTCGTCCTCAATTTCAGCAGAACCCTTTTAGTAAGTCTCCAGGTTTCTGCCCCATATGTGAGTACTGGTAACACACAGCTGTTATACACTTTCCTTTTGAGGGATAGTGGCAACCTGCTGTTCATGATTTGAGAATGCCTGCCAAACGCACCCCAGCCCATTCTTAGTCTTCTGGTTATTTCAGTCTCATGATCCGGATCCGTGGTCACTACCTGCCCTAAGTAGATGTAGTCCCTTACCCCTTCCAGTGCTTCGCTACCTATCGTAAACTGCTGTTCTCTTCCGAGCCTGTTAAACATTACTTTAGTTTTCTGCAGATTAATTTTCAGACCCACCCTTCTGCTTTGCCTCTCCAGGTCAGTGAGCATGCATTGCAATTGGTCTCCTGAGTTACTAAGCAAGGCAATATCATCAGCGAATCGCAAGTTGCTAAGGTATTCTCCATCAACTTTTATCCCCAATTCTTCCCACTCCAGGCCTCTGAATACCTCCTGTAAACATGCTGTGAATAGCATTGGAGATATCGTATGTCCCTTTCTGACGCCTTTCTTTATAGGAATTTTGTTGCTTTCTTTCCGTTTCTCTACCACGGTTGCGCTTTAAAACCACGGCGCTGCAAGTTTGCTTTCCTTTCCTTCCCTCTTCTCCGCCCTTAAACTGACTCTCTTAACTACTACACGCAGAGACAAAGAAACAGCACGCGCATGCGATCGCATAGATGAGATGAATACATATATATAGAAAAGCATCAGTCATAGCTTTCGAAGTATAATATAATATAGAATAGCTCTCGAAGATAGCTATTCCGGCGGCTAGCTTCCCACGCTATGCGTGCCGTTCTCGCACCTGTTAAAACTTTTCCTAGACGCTAGAACTATACTATTCCTACGCAACCTTGAGCGATCGGAAAGCGCGTTTTCTTCGCCTGGCCGGCGGAGAGGGGGGGCTTCGTTACGGCCGCGAAGCTCTCCACATCCCCGTAAGGAGCCTGGTGGTGGTCTCGTGCGGACGATGCCCTCTCGGTGAGCGCATATTTCCCCCCTCATCTTTTAAGAGATTCAATACATACAAGCATTTGTCTCGCAAACCAGATTTATTTCAAGGGAATTTTCCACGTCTCAATTATTTCTCTCGTCGTATTCGAGTGCTCATTGCCGTGTTATAGTTTGTTAACGAAGCTTCCCCTCAAGTCTAAATATTGTAAGGCAGTTTGTCGTGTGCGTATCATGGCCACGCATGCTTATATCGCCTTTCCGTTTCTCTACCACGGTTGCGCCTTAAAACCACGGCGCTGCAAGTTTGCTCTCTTTTCCTTCCCTCTTCTCCGCCCTTAAACTGGCTCTCTTAACTACTACACGCAGAGGCAAGAAACAACGCGCGCTTTAGATACTATAGATGAGATGAATATTTACAATTATTATTAGGGTTATAATTATATTCGAGTGCTGATTGCCGTGTTATAGTTTGTTAACGAAACTACCCCTCAATTCTAAATATTGTAAGGCAGTTTTCCTAGTCTCTAAAGCCGCTCGAGTTCACGCTGCTCCTCTGGCGGCCATTTTTCCAAGAAATTATGCCTTGCAACCACTCAAAATCGACTGTCGCGGACAACACCAGCCCCTTTCCACATAAGTATGAGGCTCGGAGCAGGAGCTATAGCGCTTGAAATTAACCGCTGGCTTGACGAACCAACCGACTGAGCTACCTTTCCGGGCAACATTGAAGGATCACGAGTTCAAATCGCATGTTATGTTCCTTTTTTTTTTAAGGTATTTTCCTTCCTTTTATCACTGTACGGAAACCCTCCTAAAAAAAAAATTATATATCCTCAATTATGTGTGGCCACACATGTGCAGGTCATAAATACCAGGTTCTCTAGCCGAGTGCCATCCATGCGGTATAACCGAGCTCAGATTGGTCCACCTTGACTGATCAAATAGGGCGCCACTGTAGGTTAAATGAGGCGTACAACTCCTGCGGGACCCGCCGTGGTTGCTCAGTGGTCATGGTGTTAGACTGCTGAGCACGAGGTCGCGGGATCAGACCCCGGCCACGGCGGCCGCATTTCGATGGGGGCGAAATGCGAAAACACCCGTGTACTTAGAATTAGGTGCACGTTAAAGAACCCCAGGTGGTCGAAATTTTCGGAGTCCTCCACTACGGCGTGCATAATCAGAAAGTGGTTTTTGTCACGCAAAACACCATAATTCAATTTTTAATTTAACTCCTGCGGGGACGGTAGAGTATCCGTCTCCAGTGCAAGAGGACCGTGATTCAAATCCCGGTGCCGCGCAATTCTCCTCCGGGAAATACAAAAAAAAAGAAAAAAAAACCGTGTGTTGAGAAATTGCACAAACAGGCCTGGAGTGCGGCCTGATCCCGGTGACCAGAACCGGTAACGCACTCTCTCACCAGAGCAGGATTGGCCACCCTGGTGCAGTACTTGGCCACAACCTCCTATATGAATACAACAATACAGCAGGTATTCGGTACCAAAAACGTTTTTTCTCGAAGCACCTGAAATACCATTTGGGACACATGTATATCAGTGCTGATATTTTCCAAACTTATTTCTTGATTCTTTCCATTCTTTCAATATACGCGGACTTCTTTTCTTACGGAGCAGCACACAGACTTACCGAACGTTTGTTATCACTCCAGATGTATGCGCAACGAACCAAAAAGAAATGTAACTGGAGATGCCAGTTGGAGCGCGTACACCTCGACAACACCGCGCAGAGTATAGTGGAGTCGGCAGCACGCTCTCGCGAATCCCTCGACATTGTGGCAACCTAGGCCTCGCTCTTGTTCCCCCACAAAGGAAATCTGATGCGGCCACCTCCCCACCGTTATCGGGCTTCTGGAGCCGCCGACGGAGGTGCAAAGGGCAAGGGGATAGCGGCGCACCAGGTGTTGTTCGTTTTCCCGACCGGTAGCGACGCCATCGCCGGAACAGGCCGGCGTGCTTGGCGCTTAGCGGCGCAGGAAACAGCTTGTGCGGTAATCCCGGAGCCGCGCAGCGGCTTCTCGACTGTTTACGCTGTCCGTCGCACACGCCGCGCGCAAGCGGCTTGCACGGCGCTCTCACATGTTGGTACAGAGGGCCCCAATACCGAGCCTCGTTTTCGAGTGCCGGGACGACGACTGCCCGCCGCTGCCGCCCGATCCGACGGGGAAATTATCAAATGCCGTCACTGGCGTTCGAGACGAGCAATTGATTGATGAGATTTACCCCTTCCGTCACGAATAATGATAGACTGTCAGTGTGCCAGATTTACCTAAGTTTATTCGTAGATGTCCGAGCCTTCACAGAAAAAAGGAGTAAGCGTGGTACGATGATCTTTCGTGCATCTTCCGATGAGCCCTTGCAGTAACCCAGTACTTAAATTTTGGTGTACTATACCATGAGTAGAGTCGTGTTTTGGTTTTATAAAGATAAGTGAAAATTTGCTAGAACCATATACATTATTTATATGTTGCATCATCGCGAAGAATAAAAAATTCGCAGAAACTATCGATAATGATTGTTCATCTAAGAGAATAGCCCGAGCGAGCGAGCTAGCGAACGAACGACAACTCATAGCGTGACGTGTGTGGTTATGGCCTGTATTCAAATTGAACTTTACCCCTGCTCGGTAAGTAGAGGGTTTTGGAGCCACAGCTTAATGTCAGTATTTTTTTTTCATTGTTACTACTGGACATAATCGGACAACAGAAATCGCATACACAGGTGTGTACACGTTTATGAATGGGATAACATCACGAAAATATGCACTGTTTCGCCCACCTGATAGAGTATTACTACCATTTGTTGCGTTAGCACTCTCAGGGCGGTTCGCGCACTTCCCGGAGGCTGGCTGCGTACGTACGTATGTATCTAACCGTTGTCGTGCCTACCTGGGCCACTGTGTAGTCCACGGTCGCATTGGTAGCGCATGGGGCTGTTGTGACAGCGGAACGGGGTTCAAAACCAACCGTTGAACAAACTTGGGCCACTATACGAATTTCCAGCAAAATATCGCTAAGCAAGGAAGCAAGTCAACAGAAAGACGCTGGTTTTTCTGTCCACTTGCTTCCTTGCTTAGCGTACCTTTGCTGGAAATTCTTACAATGCACTTAACCCAGGACCAACCAGCCCCACTTTCAGCTCTAAATTGAGTCACTGAGTACGTGGCAGGGAGTACATGTGTGCCACTCTTCAACGAACCTTTTTCGCGCCGGCATGAATCACTGCGAGGCCAGCCAGGTACGGCAGTTCAATGAAACACTTTGATGCCTACTTCAATAAGTGCGTATGTGCCACTCAGTCTGTGCTGGTCTTAAATGAACCTCTTTGATGGCACAATGGTCACTGGGTATGTGCAAATAGGTGTGTGTCGCTCTTGACTAGAAGTTTTTGGCGCCAACTAGGGTACCTAGGTATGTGCCATTCCATTCGCATTAGCATTCGCGGCAACGTAGCGCCACGCTTCAGGTCTCGCAGGCTACGAGCGCACTACTCGGCTGTGTCACTAGATGGCGCAGTGTGTCCAGAAAGAAGATTGAGAGGGGAGTCTGGGTGGCCGCATGGCGCGTTTCTCAGCGTTAGCACGCACCGCCGCGCCATGCGCTTCGAAAGCCAAGTGCAGTCTTCACGGTGGTGGTGCTAGATGGCCCCGAGTGTTCTAAGGGAAATGCGAAAGAGGGACCCCGCTGCAGCAGACTCCTCATGCATAACTCGGTTTGACGGTAGCAATACACTGTTTAGCATTCAATGCTAAACGCAATACTGTCTATTGTCATCGTGAGATGACTTCTGCTGAATTAATTTTTTGTGTGCGCTGTAATCTTCTGCACAGCCTAAGAATGCACTGACAGATACAGTACTGTCCAACTCAATAAATTTCGTATATAGGCGACAACCAATGATGTTCGCTCATATCCGTGAAGTCGTGGCAGAGGCGGACATTCTTCAATATCGGTGTATTTCAGTAATGGAAAAAGGTTAATAAAAGAGAATAATTGGCATCCACCCTACGCACGCGGCTACAATGGAAACCCAATGCGGGTTTCTCAGAACGAAGGCATTTCTAACCTCGTGCTACAGTTCGGTGGAGGCCAATGTTCACTTTCATGAACCTTACCCGACCTTGCAGGCTGTCGCAGCACTGATTTGCCATATTCAGTGATGATGCGCTTCGCCTTGTGAATAAATTTAGCGTTGTTTTATGATCTGCTAACATCTTGGTTATGTGAGATTGTAGAGCTACCAATCCAGAACGGCAGTCGTCCAATACTCAGACCAAGAGCGGCTTGCATGAACATTTAATAACGAAAATGACGAATTTAAGAACGCGTTGTTAAGCGTTCCATAGACAACGCGTAGTCCGCACAAGAAGGCGTTCTGAAGTTCGTTATTACCTTTGTTAATAAATATTCGTGCAAGCATCCCCAGGACCCAATGTTTCTTTAACTGTGATGACCTTCTTTTGAAAAGCCAGGCAGTCTGCTTATCACTACCGTGAACTCTCACGAGAAAAGCGTACTGCCATGAGCCTTCAGAAATTCTCTGGGGGGTTTAATAAACCACAGTGCAGCTGGCTCCTGGAAAACGCGTCCGTTGGGGTCGGCGCGGATGATGATGATGATGATGATGTCCTTGATGAGTTTGGCGCTTACCCACTCGCGGGGATTGGCCAAGAGTCGGGCAGACTTTGCTTATGTGTTCAGAAAATGGAGGTAAAATCTCTAATTTTGTTACATGAATTTAGGCGAGGGAAAATCGAAACGGTTCAGTAGATTGTCATGCTACGTAGAGGAAAAAAAATAATTATCTATAATATATCAATGAGGCAATAGAGGAGGAATCTAAAGTTTTGTTACATGAATGTAGGCGAGGGAAAATCGAAACGGTTCAGTAGATTGTCATGCTACGCAGGGAAGAATTGCGCGGTCTTCTTTGTTGTTTCGGGCTCGGCCCACTCTTGCCCTCGACCCACTACCAACACGGGGCATTATCCCCTCTTCCAAACAAAAGCATCATCGAGATGCTGCAAAATAGGCGTAAGAAATGAAAACAATACAAAAAAAGATAACACAACGCAGACAAATCGAAAGTACAAAATAAGAAGGAAACATCCCGCTGGCACAGTCAGTGAACGAAGAGGCAACTTCAAGATAAATGAAAAGCCGAAACAAACATGGGTAGTAAGAGAAAACAATTACGAACGTCCAGAGTACTGTTTCATAGCACGACATGAACCATGTCCGAGCTCGGTTGTCCTTGTGTCCTGGTCCGTGTCTGCGATGTTGTTTCCGGGACCACTTCGTCGTTAACGTCACTGACGCGGCGTAGTACTTTGTACGGACCAAAGTACTGGCTCGGCAACATTTTACAGAGGCCACGGCGCGAACAGGGGTCCACACCCAAACTTGGGCTCCGGGGTTGTAGGACACGTCCCTTTGGCGGATGTTGAAGCGTCGTGCGTCTGTCTGCTGCCGCTGGCCGATGTGCAGCGGCGAGAGCTGCCCAGCTTCTTTAAGTGATAGATGCCCTTTAAGTGATAGATGATCGGTCGAATTTTGGCGTCATCACGCGGCCATCTTTTCAAGTCTGACGAACTAATGGCGCCCAGGAAGCCGTCATCGTCCTCTGTTTCAATTGGGTGCGTGGGATAGTGCATCAGCGTCTTCGTGCTTACGGCGAGACTTATAAACGATAGTGACGTCAAATTCTTGTAGCCGCAAGCTCCATTGTGCCAATAGCCCTGAAGGGTCGCGCATGCTTGCCAACCAATAGAGGGCACGGTGGTGCGTTACTACTTTGAAGGGACGACCATATAGGTAGGGGTTAAAATTGATAATCGCCCAGGCCACTGTGAGGCACTCTTTTTCCGTAGTCGAATAATTCACCTCGGCGCGGGACAGTGAGCGACTGGCATAGGCGATAACACTTTCCCCTCCATCTTGGGGCTGGACAAGCACTGCGCCAAGGCCAATGCTACTGGCGTCGGTATGCACCTGTGTCAACATCATCGTCACAATGTGCAAGAAGGGGTGCTGACTGTAGGTGCTGTCGCAATTTAGCAAAAGCTTCCTGTTGCTCATTAGGTCAGACAAATGGTGCGTCGTCTTTCGTAAGGCGGGTCAGAGGCTCCACTATTTTCGAAAAGCCCTTACTAACCCGGCGATAGTAGGCGCACAAACACACATAGCGCCGGACGGCCTTCTTATTGGCAGGAGTTCAATATGTGGCAACAGCGGCAAGCTTGTCTCTATCGGGTCGGACCTCTACGGCGCTTTGGCCCCAGGAGCTTGCTCTTCATATTTGAAGTGGCTTTTTTAAGGCTTAAGTGTGAGGTCTGCCGATCTGTTGGCTTCTAGAACATTCTGCAGGCAGGGAAGAAGCTGCTCGAAAGCTTCAGAAGACACAGCCACATCATGAAGGAACACAAGACAAGCCTGCCACTTCAGTCCAGCGAGGACATCATGCATCATTCGCAGGAAAGTAGCCGGGGCTGAACACAAGCCAAAAGGGAGGCCTCGAAATTTGTAGACACATGGAGTCACAATAGTCACACATGGAGCCACATTTTAAATCGAGAGAAGACAAATAGTAAGCACACCGTAGCCTATCTAACGAGTCGTCAATACGCGGCAGCTGGTACATGTCATATTTAGTCACGTTGTTGAGCTTCCTGTAGTAGACGCAGTAGCGGAGAGTTTTGTCTGTCTTTTTGAAAAGAACGACCAGAGACCACGGGCTCTCGGAAGGTTCGATGACGTCATCATCAAGGATATCTCGGACATGTGTATGTATGGCTTCGCGTTCTTTTGCCGACACGCGGCAAGGTTGCTGGTGTATCGGACGTGTGTCCTCATACGTGGTGATCCTGTGTCTAGTGATGGGAGTCCAGCGTTGCTTTGACGAACTCGTGAAGCAGGTCAGGAATTCATGCAAGAGGTCGTGCAGTGCTGTCTGTCTATCGGTGAACAGTTCAGAATTGATCTCGATATGGCCAAGAGACATGTCTGCTGTCTCCACTACATCCAACGTGAAATCGTTGTTAACTTTAGCTACTTTTTCTGCAAACGATATCGAAGTGCCGCGGAAAAGAAGTCAATGCTAGTTGCTAAAGTTGGTAACAAGCAATCGCCATTGACCCTAATGAAGCTGCATAACACTTCTAGCCACACTAACACCTTGTTTGTGTAGGTCTCCAGAAGCCGACAACAAAATTCGTGCCACGACGTCAGTGGCTCCTCACGGTTCCTAAACCATGTACGAGCGTCGTCGTCCAGGTAGAAGTAGACGTCTCTTAGTTTTGCCGCGTCGTTACAATAGTTCAAGGCCGCCACGCTCTCGAAGTCGACCATCGAGTCTTCGACGTCTCCGAACACTGCGCCATGGAACCTTGTCGGGACCCGTGGGCTTGCAAGTGTATACCGGTTCAACATTGGGCTCTCCGTGCAGGTTGGGGCGGGTTGAGTGTATGTGCGGGTGATACCGGTTGAAGTCGTAAAAACAGTAACGTCGACGACTTCTGCGCCTAGTCCCCCGATCCTGCGGCTGGCCCGATACACCGGAGTGTTGACTGGCACTGTATTCATAGTGCGGTTCCTTGGAGGGGTCTGCAACATCCGTGAGGGCTACCCAGCACCTCCAGCAGTTTGTCATAAGCCTTCAGAAATACTCTTGGAGGTCTAATGAACCGCAGAGCAGCTAGTTCCTGGGAAACGCGTCCGTCGAGGCTGGCTCGCGAACAGGGAAGAGGTGCAGGGTCTTTGTTCTTTCGGGCTCGACCCACTGATGCCCTTGACCCACTACCTACATGTGGCAGTATCTATTGAGTAAATCGAACGGCCAGGGTAGACATCGCAGCTGTGTCACTATTTAGGCGGCATCACAACGAAGTAACCGTGTTATTTGTTCATACGTGGTTCATCAGAAAACACTGCAGTCGCGGAGCGCAAGTAGGCATGTCACGTAAGTTATATTTAAGGCGAAAGCTTCAGATCTCTATGTTTCAAGGTCGCGTTGTGAGGTACGGAAAATCGGAGCGCTCGTGCCACTGCTCGCGCGTTCGTCGCCGTCTTCTACCACATCGCTGCCCTATCAATGCCGCTAATCACGCCAAAAAGGGCAAAGTTAATTAATATAGAATTAATTAAGGCACTGGACCCCACGACCATTGGTGGCAGCTGAACCCGCGACCTTTGATGTTAATAAGGGCAAGGTGTATTAAGGCACAGCTAATTAAGATTGCTTTTATTAAGTCACTCGAATCCACGACTTTGGCGGGAGAAAACAAATAATAAGAAGTAACAACGCATTCGAATGATACTGTCAAGTAACTTAATTTATCTCTCTTGAGCGCGCAGGCTTTCGCCTTTACCCTCTTTGGCTCAGTGTAAGGTGACTGTCAATTTTTTTAAAGCGCAGCTCTTAGTCACCTGTTCCTGGTTTGAGCGTCGGCGTGCGTCGGCGTCACCGTGTGAACGTGCTCGTGCCACTGCTCGCCCGTTCGTCATCTTCTTCCACAGCTGGCTCCGATGCCGCTCATTATGCGAGCGTTCCCGCACTCCCCCTCCCTTTGCGCAGGGGCTGACGGCATTTGTCCACTGCCCGTGAATGCGGTGATTTGGGTCTCAAATTATTTACCTCAGTATATCGCGAAATGAAAATACGTGTGCAGCAGCACTCAAAGGTTGCATTAAAGACTTTTGTAATCGCCAGATACTGTTTTTTACATTTCTGGTGTTTCTTTATGATGAAGAAAGAACAGTTACGTAGAAAGCAGGAAATTAAAGGCTGCTAAATTCAGTCTAACGCTGTACAACATTCTCGTACCCGTCGTGGTTGCTCAGTGGCTATGGTGCTGGGCTGCTGAGCATGAGGTTGCGGGATTGAATCCCGGCCACGGCGGCTGGGACGGATGGGGGCGAAATGCGAAAAGACCCGTGTACTTAGATTTACGTGGACGTTAAAGATCTCTAGGGGGTCGAAATTTCCAGAGTCCTGCACTACGGCGTGCCTCATAATTAGAAAGTGGTTTTGGCACGTAAAACCCTATAATTTTTTTTTACATTCTCGTAAGAAATCACTGGCCGTTTTTCAACTGGAGTCTAGAAAACAGGCCTTAGGTGTTATTCGCGTCTTATTCATGATCCGCCTTTTTTCAAAGCTTGGAGCATAATAGCAGGGAAAGCGTGTGTAACCAATATTCATCTGCTGTTAATATATGCGCTCGTGTACCGTTCTAGTGCAAAGGCCCTGTTATCACGGGTTCAAGTGTAAGACCGAGTTTTATGGGAGCAAGGGCCCAGTCACACACGCTTTCCTTTTTTTACCTCCCCCTCCGTCTAATAAGGACTCGCATTTCATAAGGTCAATTTCAAATAATTTTGGAGCATTGGTCGCTGATGACGCGATGCCTAGTCACGTACATTCTTTAAGTTTCTTTTTATGCAAAACATTATTCCGCACTACATCCCACATTCCGGAGTCTGGCTATCTGTCCTCACAGCTGAACCAACGTGGGCGAAATAGTAGGCGCTTTGTCAGAACAGCTTTCCTCCATAATCAACCCAATCCACATGCATCGAAGCATCTTGGAACGCTGTACCAACGTAAAATAGATAGGAACAATTTTTGTCATTACCTGGGTTGTACCATGAACAGCCCAGATTGTGATACGGGTGCTGGGCTACCGCTTCGTAAAATCGCGCTTCGCTAGAGAAAAAGAGTATATCAAGAAAGAAAAGAAAGAATAAAGTTCTCTCGCAATCCTACTCTCATCGATGATTACTCACTAAATTGTGTTAGCGGGTTCCAATAAATGTATTACTACAAAACAACATAATTCATACCTTCGTGCTGCACAGAGGGGAGACGTATTTGATCACTTATGCCCAAGAAGCATACAGAATTTGAAACTGTAATATGAAATGTGCCTTAATCGCCCTTATGGACAGAGGGTAATCTATTGAACTCCAGAGGCGCGCTCAACCTGCGAGCTCTATTGTTACAATAAATATGTTAAAACGCATAAATATGCGGTAGTGCACTGTGCATCTATATTACTTCTCTCAGTACCCTGAATGCTGCCAGTGGGTTACATAGTGGGGATGGAAAAATAACAAGCGTAAGAACAATGTGTGCCACATAAGAGCTACCTCGTAAATGCATTCTGAATGCAAAATTATGGGGTTTTACGTGCCAAAACCACTTTCTAATTATGAGGCACGCCGTAGTGGAGGACTCCAGAAATTTCGACCACCTGGGGCTCTTTAACGTGCACCTAAATGCACACGGGTGTTTTCGCATTTCTCCCACATCGAAATGTGGCCGCCGTGGGTGGGATTCGATCCCGCGGCCTCGTGCTCAGCATCCCAACACCATAGCCACTGAGCAAGCACGGCGACTTGCATTCTGAATGACAGTAATAAAACATGACTTCCATGGTGAACTTATCACGTTTGCCCCGAATGCATTATGCGTGGCACGTTTTGGAAGTAGGTAGCTGTTTTTCAGGCGCACCTATTTGCCGTATCATAGATCTGGTTATTTTTTTGCGGCTTGCAAAGAAGGGCACACCTCCTACCGCCCCCAAACAAACCAGACAAGGTACAGTCACTCTGCGGTGTCTCCAAACAAATTCTTATGTACGGGAGATCACATTCGATAGAATGCACCCTACCCAGTCCCCATACGTTTGCCGGACCTGCGGGGCTCCTGGCACCCTACGCCACGTGGTGATGGAGCATCCTAACCCTGAGGAACTGAACAATCACGAAAATGAAAATGGAGAAAGAAGAGCCGAAGATACAGAAGCGGACCGTTAACAATCGTGGTAGGCCATGCTCGCTGCCTCGCAGGACCAGCGCAAGCTGTTGAACCAGGCCAAGGAAGCATCTAAGGCCATTGCTTATCTGGAATAAACAGGACAACCACCTCATCTGAATAAAGGAGCACTTTTTCTCACAGATTCAAATTAATAAATATTTATTCTATCTCTCTCCCTCTCTCTCTGCTCTACAGCAGGGGGTCAATGTTGTTCGACATAATAATAAGTATTATTATTATTATTTGTTTTGAAAGCATACCTAGGCTCGACAAGAAAGGGGGAGCAAGGAGCAGTCTGGACACTGCCACCGGACGGGGCACCAACGCCTGCCTAATATTCAGAAAAGAGAAGAAAAGCGAAGCATCAAAATAAAAGACAGAAAGAGAAGGAAAGAGCAAGATGGCAAGTTAAAAAAAATCAGTGCCTTTTCACTATGTGAAGAGCATGACCAGCGGCGAACTTCACCTCCGCCGCGGGTCGGCCCGGCTTTGCACTATCTTCGGGATCGGCCCAGGCATGGCGAGTTTTGTCTGCACGTTGACACGACCCTAGGGTAACTAGCCCTTAACAGCTTCGCCGTTATTCTCTGTAAAATTAGTTATGTCTTTGTGTTTCTTAATTAAATAATCAATTACGACGACGAACGCGGCGGCATTGGCACGAGCGCGTTCTCGCGCTAGCGCCGAGGGGCGCCAACGAGCCAGCTGTGGAAGAAGACGACGACCTTCAAGCCACTTCTAATGATCATAGTGTCACGATCCACCCGGGGTCGTGAACAAGGGAGGGCTCGAGGCACCCTCCGATAGACGGAGGCTCCGCAACGCGGTGGTGCTGAACGATGACTGACCGCCGAACAGCCGTGCTCGTCGGTGTTTATTGCGGTGTGGTGACCAATGTTACCTGCCGAGCTTTAGCAGGCCAGCGAGCCTGGCGGCGAATGAACATTGTGCCTGGGGGCGCCACATGCTTGCTACACCCCCTTACCCCCAGTTTGTTTGTTAAATAAAAAACAAACGTCCACGTTCAAAATATGAGGCTCTGCCTCCACCCTAGCTGGGTCGACGGTGCCTGCTATCGAGGTGAGTAACGGTCCGGTGGCCTCCGCCGTCGAGTACTCCGCCTGGGCACCGCTGTTCATAGGTCGGGTGTGGCGATGCCGGGTGCTGCCTGGGCCAGCCTCACTCCATCAGGAGGGTCCGTAGTGGTCGGCCTCGTGAGTGGTGCTGGGCTCGACACCGGTACAGCGGGTGCCGCACCACTGGCTACGGTTGCCGCCTCCAAGGTAGGTGGTGCTCCGCTGGAAGAGTTTGGTGCTGCCGCTAGTCCTCCGGCGTGCTGGAACTCAGTGGCAGACGAGGGTGCTGGCCAGGTCCCGAGGCGAGGCTTGACATGGTCGGCGTGTCTGTGCCACATGGCCCCATCTGGCATGCGGACGAGCAGCGATGAGGCGCTGGCAGGAGACACCACCTGTCCGGCAGACCAGGGTGGGTCAGGACGGAAGTTCTTGGCGAAAACTGAAGCTCCCGACTCTGGAAAAGGCCCGGGACGGCATCCTTGGTCAACAGCTAGCTTCTGCTTCAGCTGCTTCAAGAGCACTGTGGATCGGAGGTGCGGATGCAAGACGTCCAAGGGTGTCTTGACCATCCGACCCAGCAGGAGATCACAAGGGGCACGGCCAGTGACATCGTGGGGCGTGGTCCGGTACTGAAATAGTATCCGGGCAATCTGCGTCCGGAAATCCCCAGTCTGGTTCTTCTTGAGCTTGTCTTTGATGGTTTGCACCACCCGCTCGGCTGGGTGGTAGCAGCAGGGGGGGGGGGGGGGGCTAGCAGGGTGGTATGACGGAACCATCATCCGGTGGATTCCGTTTTTCATCAGCCAAGCCAGGTACTCTGCGCTGGCGAAAGCAGGACCATTGTTGGACACGATAACATCCGGCAACCACTGGGCAGCGAAGACCTGTCGTAGCGCTGCAATGGTCGTGCCTGCTGATGGAGTGGTGACAGGTAGAATCTCCACCCACTACGAAAAGGCGTCCACCACCACCAGGAAGTAATGGCCCTTGAACGGTCCCACAAAATCCACATGTAGGCGGGACCAGTGTCCCTGTGGGAACGTACATGGGGTGCTTTCCACATGACGCGATGCTCGCTGATGCTCCTGGCAGATATGGCAGCTCTGCACCACATGCAGGCTGGCTTCCGGGTACTCTGGCAGACGAAAGCCCAGTGCATGAATCCAGTTTCGGACCAGCAGCGTCGGCGACGACCCCTTAAGTAAAGGGGAAGGGTTGCCTCCCTGTCGCCAAAGCGAACGCTGACCTGTGCCTGACCCTGGACCTGGCAGAGTTCCCCGGAGTAGCTGCGCAGCATCATGCCCGAAGCCTCGACGGACACGCCGGGGAAAGTACGCTTGCAGAGTTTCCGGCCATTAGTACTGACACGCTGGCCCCTGTGTCCAGCTCCATGGACATGGGGTGCCCGCAGATTTCGACGGACAGCATGTACGGCGGCACGGACGACGGTACAGAGCCTGTGTGCCACATGTCGAAAATCGGCGGGTTCTTGGCCACGACGGGGAGCCTGGCCGTGGACGAACTTGAGCCTGTTGCCGCACGCCCCCGCCGCGTAGGCTTGCGACGGCTACCCTGGACGCGGGCTTGGGTAGTACCAGGGCTTGAATCAGGCTGCTGCTTGCTGTTCGTCCTCCCCCTTCGGCATACACGTGCCAGATGCCCACTTTTCCCGCACATAACGCATTGTGCTTGAGAGAACTGGCACTGTGAGGGGGAGTGGGCACCACCACAGCGACCGCAGGTACTGCCCTTTGTCGCCAACTCGTTGACCGACGCTTCCGCCGACGGTGAGCTTGTCGCACGGGAAAGCTTGCCGGCGTCCTTGGCGGCAGCTTCTATTGCCAGCGCTGCCTTCACGGCGTCGTCCAGCGAGGGGTTGGGAAGCTCCAGGAGTCGCGTTTGCATGGCGGTGTTGTTGATGCCGCAGACGAAACGGTCCCGTAGCCGCGAGTTCAGTTGGTCCCCGAAGGCGGAGGCACTCGCTAACCCTCGTAGCGCAGCAACGAACTGCCCGAGGGTCTCTCCATCCCGGCGGCTCCGGTTGTTGAAGCGGAAACGCTCCATTAGTGTGGACGGTGCTGGGTTAAAATGCGAGCGCAGTATGGCAAGCACCTCACCCAGCGTCTTAACGTGTGGCGTGGCTGGATTGAGAAGGTCGAGCAAGAGGCTGAAGACGCGGGTCCCGCAGCTGGCCAGGAAAATGTCCCGCTGTTTGGCCTCGGGTGTGTCGTTTCCTCGGAAAAACACGTGGATTTGCTCCTCGTAAATTTGCCAGGCGGACCCATCTCCCTTAAACGGCTCGAGCCTTCCGTACAGCGGCATGGCGGCACCAATGGGGAGCGGTGTTTCGCCGCTCGCGGCGGCGTCGGACGATCCGTGTGTACTCGTCGCCAATGTCACGATCCACCCGGGGTCGGGAACAAGGGAGGGGTTGAGGCACCCTCCGATAGACGGACGCTCCGCAACGTGGTGGGGCTGAACGATGACTGACCGGCGAGCAGCCGTGCTCGTCGGCGTTTATTGCGGTGTGGTGACCAATGTTGCCTGCCGAGCTTTAGCAGGCCACTGAGCCTGGCGGAGAACGAACATTATGCCTGGGGGGCGCCACATGCTTGCTACAGATAGTTTTCTGTCTGCCTACGTACACGATCCTGGGAGAACTAGCCTTTAACACCTGCGCTGTAAAGATAAAGTACAGGTCATGCACAGTATAGCGAGTCATTGCAGGTCACGCTACTAAAAGAACGTTAAAACTAGTAAAAATAGTGTCTCATCTCCTGTCATTAGAAAAGAAAAATAATACGTAAACATGAAAATTGGTTCGTTACTTCTAGAAAAGTAAAGGGGGCGCGATGAGATTGATCTCGTCGGGACACACAACTACTGGGGTACAAACATTCGTCGAGTGTCGTGCACCGCAGGCCAAGGAAGTGATAGTCGCTCACTAGCGACGTGTGCTGTGCTATGAAAGCGAGACACTGAAATATCAGGTGCTGAAGTCTCGCAGCAAACGCAAGAAGCGCCCGACGCACTGTCCGCACGTCCTTGTCGGCATAAATGTTCAGAGACGTAAACAAAAGGAACCCTTAGCTTCAATATTTTTGCTCTTGCGCGACTACGCAAGCCTCGATCGCGAACACGGGACGGAAACGCTGCGTTTGCCGCAGGCTGGTCTAAGCGCTGCTTGGGAAAGCGGTGACTAATCAGCATACGCGCGTCATCAAGTTTGCACAAGTTTATGGACAGTCACAGTTGTTATGAGCGCAAGTTGAGGCCAGCCGATGAACCTCTTCATTTCCGGCAATCCCTTCGTGCCTTCGAAGGTATCCACTGGCAACGAGAGGTACCCCACGTGATGTAATTTTGGTGCCGATGTCAGTAATGCTGCGCACAACTGGACAATCAATGTGGCTTCGATGTAGTCTGCTGCAATCTTCGACGCGGTTAGCGCCTCTTGCACCAATTTATGTGCAACTTAAATCTCTGCTAGATCAACAGTTGTTGATGACACTGGATGTGGTATGTGGAATGTGAGTCGTACTTGTGTCGAAGGGCACAAAAACGCTACAGAAGCGCCTTGTTCATCACTGTGTACAGATGCATCTGTGAATGTTCGATGATAATGTGGAATTCTTTTGAACATGGGGTGACTGGGCCAATATGAATATTGCCAAACAGGCATACCAATATCTTTGTGTATGTCAGGGATTGTTGTATAAATGGCGAATGCCTGTTTGTTGAAATATTTCGCTGGCGGAGGCGTAATTGAAGCAGCATGTTGAGAAGTTCAAGCACTGATTAATAATGCCGCCATTTTTCCTATGCGAGGAAACGGGCGGTACATCAGCCGATCAAGGAGAGAGTGGCCATTTGATACACAGTTGACACGTTCGATATGATTCAGAGCTCCCTGATTTGCTTTCAGCTTCAGGGGTAACTAATATGCTTCAGTGATTAATTAAACGTACTGCGCCTCCCGAGCTAATCCAAGCATAAGTGGAAGGAGTCAGATTCATTCATAGATTCACAGTGCGCCTTCACTCCTTTTTTTCAGCTTGAGTAACACTTAGAAAATAACAAATCTGTTCAAGAAAAATTTTCCATTCACACTGCTTCTGTTAGGTGTTTTGCAATGGTATCCGTGACTGTGTATATTGCTTCAGCCATTTAGCCTTGTTCTAGTGTCGGTCTCAATGCTTTTCCTCAACTTAATAAGAAGTGCATGAGAAGTTTCCGTGTAGAAATGGGCATCTGCCGACGGAGCTTTTTTCTGCGAAGCAGTGTGTTGCGTTTTAAGGCCATATTCCTGATCCCAACTTATCCTCCCGCCGTTCTAGCTGGCAGCTCAGTCCATCTTGCTTGGGTTCCATTTTTCTTGGCGTTATGATAGCGTGTTTCACAATGGTCTAGAGAACAGAGGTTGAGGTTTCAACGCTGCGAATGCAAAATTTTGTATAAAGGGCAAAGCTTTCTTGGACGCCACTAAACTACAAAAACGATGCTGAAATCTCCCGCAGACCTACGGCCCGGGCAAAGAGCCATTAGTAAAAGAAATCTGCGCTGTCTCTCCCTGTCACACAGGCCCTCGCGCTTCGGTCACACGGGTGCACTGTCTATGAAACTGGAGGACTGCAATATTTCCTTCCCGTAGGGCGGGTAATCAGCGGAATGCGTTATTGTCTTGAACAATACTTCATTTTGCTGCTTATGCTGGCTGACTGTACGCCCCTGAACATTTGCCTTAAGACAAATGCGAGACCCTCACAAACGTATGCAATCACAAACACATGAAATGACAAACATATGCAAGTGGGCGCAACCCTTCATCGCTCAAGGACTTGGAAGTGCTCCGTGGTGAAAATTTTGTTTAACTCACTAAAATATACTGGCATGCTGGTCACTGCTGTTGCCACTTTCTCTTAACGAGGTTTTCCATATATGCCCAGTACATATGATACTCCAAAACTGCTAGTACACATCAGTGCCTTTTGCAAGGGTCTTGCTCTGAGGCAGGCAGCGTGACTCATTGTGAGGCCCCTTCTCTTGTAGGTGACAACAAGGGTGCGACCTATCCCAACCTGGATCCTATTCACTAAGCCATCCGTCGCTAATCTGAAAGCGTGTGATGAAGGATGCTCATTCAAAATAAGTTCACATTTGAGTTCGCCGGGGGTAGATTTCATGAGAAACTTTTCTTTTTTTTTTGCACCCGCTTTAATCATGCAAACGTCGTAGTTCCTGTTGAAGAGAAACTCGCTACAAAGCCACAAGAACAAATGGTGCAAATTGCACACATCAGACATGGACCCTACGCTTGTCCATGCGTCGAGCGTGTAGTTTGCATCGTTCATTATACTTAATCTGGAGTGAGTTTCCCTTGAACATGTGAAAAAGCCGGTCCCAATATTAGCCCTTGTATTTCTGCTTGCCATCTACGCTGAAAAATATTTATTTTCAGCTTGCCCTGGCAGTTCAGCGCTACCAGTGATTATCATTATCTTTTTCTTATTCTTTTTTACTTGGAAAGGTGGGAAGCGGGTTGGTTGGGAGAAATATGGGGTGGCAAAAGACTTTCAGACGTCCGTGCACTGAAATAACGTGGAATGAAGAAACTATAATCCCCGTTTTGTTATCGCTGTGCACATTTTTTAATCTCTGTGTCCGGCACAAGCTGATTTTCTTCCATGTCTCTTCAGTAGTTGTCGGCTCACTGACCAGTTGCTGACAAGCTTACGTTCATGTCTCCCCGTGGTTAAAAAATGTGGCTTTTTTCGCTTTCCAGTTTGCGCAATCTTCAAGTTAGTTCTGCTTTTCTCTGTACGCCTTCTGCCGGTTTCAAAGAACCGCACTTGCTTGCTCCGACTGTAGCGACCACCCGTGCTTTTACGAGCAGTTTCAACGTCGCGACGTTTATAAATACAAACAACAACGCCACCACGACTGCTTTAACATTGGGTGGGCCATTATGTCAAGGCAAGGGTACGTTTTTGAGCAATTCACGAGAGTTTCACTTAACCGAACAGAAATGCGTTCGAAATGGTGAGGCAGTGAATGCGTCGTGTTTCGTTCAGTCCATAGCATCACTGAAGCAACTTCAGCGTCTCCAGTTAGGCCTTTTCGTTGAGGATCAAGAATGCCTGCCTGAAATAAAGGCCAGCTGATATGATTTCCTTCAGACACGATCCATATGGCTGGATGTTCTAAGGTATCTCAACTCATATTTATTTCCCGCAAACGCAGCCCACACATTAAAGAGAAAACTTCAGCGGGTATTAAAAAATGTTAGGTCACGTCAGGCCTGTCTCCATATTTACATCTATTGAGTTCTTGTTCAATTTCTACGAATTATGCGTTGTATAACAAAAAATAAGGAAACAAGTGTTACAAAAGGATATATTGTTTAAGTTGTAGTATAGGGCCTTCAGATTCGAAAGTACAGAAACTGACAGGAGTGAAAGAGAGCAACACGTTCAACTTCTCGTGGAATCACCAAGTGCACCTCCTAAAATACCATTGTATGTCATTACTCTCCATAATAAAAGGACTAAATGACAATTTCTGGCGTTAGAATAACGTTGCATTGTCAAGGTTTCTTTTTTTGTCATCACAGCTAGTATAATTGAAACATAAGCTGTGCCATCATGCACAATCTCACTGAACGGGTTATGTTACGAAGGCAGGAACAACGCGACTAGCCCATGTGTGAAGGATAAGAAGAACTCCCCATACGCGCCATGTATTCTGCTAAAAAATATTATGGTGTTTCACGTGAGAAAACCACAATTGAATTCAGGGGCAGACCGCCGGGAAGTGGGGAGGGCGGGACAGAAGACTCCAGAATAATTTGGGCCACCTGGGGCTCTTTAACGGGCACCTTGACCTAAGTACCTGAACTTGTTTGAGATTCGCCCAGATGTCAATACGGCTGCCGTGGCCGAGATTTAGCCCACGAGCTCGATCTGAGCAGCACAACGACATTGCCACATTGTCAAAAGAAAGAGAGTTCCAGGAACTCTCTTCGAGGGAGTATCCGCGGGTTCCATATTTCACTCTCTTTTCGAGAGTAGGTCGGCCCCATTGTGAGAGAGTAGAATAACTCCCGCTGACAGAGTTTTATTGCTCCACCGCAAGGGGTGCTAGTACTCTTCCGCAGAGTGCTAATACTCTCCCCACAAGGGTAAAACTACTCCCCCAGACAGATCATAAGAAGCCAACAAACACTGACATCAAGGACAACATAGGGGAAATTACTTGTGCTTAATACATGAAATGAAGAAATGATTAATTTAAAGAAAAAGTGGATGAAAAAACAACTAGGACACATAAATACCCAAGAAAGTGGATGGGAAAACAGCGCCGGGGTAGCTCAATTGGCAGAGCATCGCACGCGAAATGCGAAGGTTGTGGGTTTGGTTCCCACCCGCGGCAAGTTGTTTTTTCCTCCACTTTAATTTCCATTAATTTATCATTTCGTCATTTCATTTATTAAGCGCAAGTAATTTCCCCTATGTTGTCCTTGGTGTCAATGTTTGTTGGCTTCTTATGATATGACTAATAAAAATCGGGCCCCTCGGTTGACCCCCTTTCTTCTCCCCCAGACAGAGTGCTTCTACTTCTCCACGCCGAGTACGTCTACTGCTACGAACCGAGTGTTTCTACTCCCCCAAACCCAAACATAATGCTTGGGCTCCTCCTAACCTAACAGAGAGATTGTGTTCCTTCAGAACATAGTGTTAGTACTATTCCCAATAGTGTTAAAGCGCTCACAATCTAGAGCCATGGTCACGTTAGAAGGGATTCACAATACTTACATTTGGGGAATATTCGATTCCTTCATAAGCTGCTCTTGCGCTTATACTTGGTGAATTGGATGTAAGCTGTAGATGCCGAGTTACTCAATTCAAACATTCTTTTTTCTCTTAGAAGCTAAAAATGTTTATTGATAAGTTACAAGACAAGCTGAATAATAATTTGAGAAAGATAACGATACAAACATAAAATCAGATTGCAATGATGCCTACGAATTTTACAACACATCTTGTAATCATACGTATACTCTCTAAACCTTCATCAGTATTAGTGTAGAAATATCCTTTATTTTCAATTGTCTACATCTTTTCAATAATAACGCATACAATGGAAAGTAACATAGAACGAACATGTGCAAACTCACAATGTATTGACACTACGATCGAAGAGAAATACGCGCCAAATTACTGACCAGCAAGTGCATTTTTAGCTCAAAATGGATGCACTTACATGGCATAGGTTATTAGATCGGCTGCTAAGCATGGGGCTGGTAACGTAGATAAATTGTGCAAGAAACTTCTTAATGTCGTATTCTAAGGCAGCAGCTCCTTTGATAACGTCCTGTACAACGTATGGATGTTCCTGACGGAGAGTACAGTGCATTTAGAAATGTGTTGTATATTCTCATGTGAGGTCGCAGGTGTAGTTTTGGTTATACACATTTCACATGAAGCTATTCATGTATGAGCTGCACCCAATGGTTTCTAAGCGTGTCTTGTAGTGGTTCTGCAGCAATATCCCACCCAATGTCAAAGTAGTACAGAGGCGTATCATATTTTCTATTCGGTTGGCGTCCTCGCGAAAGTCGTTTCCTGGTGCTGCCGGAATCGATCCGTTACACTTTTTCACAAAAAAATAAAATAAAGTTTAAAATATTATCTAGTGTGTCGCAAATGAGTATAGAACTGCAAGGAGCATTGGCATTAAAATATTGCGCATGAAGTTTTTTTCATATATGGTGGCTTTTCACTCCGCATTCTGGTATGAACGCAATACTTCTGAGGAGCAGCTTGCATAATTACATGATCCGTTATTATGACTAGTTGAAAATGCAATCTAACTAACGTATAGCATAGCTTCAGATGTGGACCAAAAATCACATGTGATAAATATGATGCATAAAAGGCGACATAAGCATAAGTGCAGGCAGGGCAGTCCACAAAAAAAGACAAAGAAGCAAAGAATAAATTCCAAACGGCACCATGCTGTTTCACATATCCCTTCCATGCACGTGGTTTTTGCATGCGGCTATGCATATAATTGCACAATAAACCAACTACCTGAAACCAAAGCTTTTTTCCAACTGAAGAAAAATTATCGTGCTTCCCAAAATCTTATCTTCGTCTCAAAACAAGTACATATGCGTCTCCGAAGACTAGTACAGTGCCTCAGTGTACACTCTATCTTAAGTCCAGAAATGTTCTCTGCACAAAAGTGCTGTATTTTATTTTGCCTTATAAAAATTATGTCTACAGAAGCCACAAAACTAAGGGGCTTTTGCTTAACACTATATGTTCACATCCGCCAATCGATGAACAAGTGTTCTACGCATATGCTCTCAGTTCTTTGCATTGAACACATCCCTGCCTCCACTAGCATATTTGGTTGGCAAGTAGATTGAGTCACCCTAATCAAAATCTCAAATACCTACCAGAAGCACACAAGTATTTCACAGAAGCACAAAGCACAATTTTAGATGAGCCAAATTAATTTTTCAATTGCAAGCGACTGTTCATTATTACGCAAAAAATTATTATGTACATTATTCATTATGCAAAAAAGAAGTGAGGCGTGCAGACAGGACACGAGAGTAGAGAAGTGGACAACACGAACGCCGACTATCAGCTGAAGGGAGCACTGAGGCGTAAAAAGAAAGACACAAAACTTATCTGCGCATGCGCTGGAATGGTAACACCACGTGTCAGTCGGATTAACGTGCCGTGCTACGTGAGAGATAACTGTTAAGGCACTTAATCTTTTCCTTATGTAAAGTAATAGAAGGCTGACTCACGCACGCACTTCCACCATTATAGACATGCCATGCCTCTACCATAAGACGCGTAAGAGCGCCATTGAATCTCGACTGCTGCAATGCCGCTGGGGACACTCCTCACCGTCAGCGTCCAGAGACCACTAGAGCTCAACGCAAAACTGAACGCAACCACTACACAACGCAAAACGCAAACGCTCCACCTTCGCGAGAAACTGGCCTTTTTTTACTGAATAATATTCAATTGTTTTTCGTAACAATTTATTCTAAGTGGACCAATGAAAATCCCTGAGTGCCTCCTCTGGCAGTCGTCCAGGCATGCCTAAGAATTGAGCCATTTGCTCATCTCCGCGCAGCCCGGTCTCATTATCAATGTTATGGAGCTTGATCCGACCAGTAGAAACCCTTATCAACGCTCATCGATAACCGCTTATCATGTGCGATAGCGAACGTGATGAAGGAGGTTTGATTAGAATATAATTCATTAGAGCATTCGAACCCAGGACCATTGTTCTTAATTAAGGTGAAGTTAATAAGCCACATTTCATTAAGATCGAGTGAAGGTACTCGAACCCTCAACCTTTGATCTTCAGTTGAATTAAGGTTAACTTAGCGAAGCTGTGCGAAAACCTCCACTACATTTGCTCAGATTATGTAATGTAGTGCTTTTTACGCGTAAGCGTTCTTTGGCAAGCGCCCCGGCCCTGTCACGCGATAAGTGTAATGCTTGTATCTGCAGAAAAATGTGTAACTTGCAAAGTGAAAACATGTAATCGTTATGATAGTGTAAATGCAGATGATTGGTAGATTTTAGGCGACTAGTAACAATATAAAGCAACAAAATAAAGGGAAAAGAGAACACCCATAGAGATACCTAAAGCTCCTTACAATATGCATGAGGGAGCTCATATTAGGGCTGGCCAACTGACATTTGGGGGCTGGTCAGCTTGAAATTTGGAAGTGGGCCAATTTAACTTGGGGGGTGGGCCAACTTTAGATGTGCAAGTTGGCGAACCTTAAACTTAGACGTTCGCCAACCTGAAATTTAGGTTTGGGTCAACTTACATTTGGGGGTAGGCCAACGTTAAATTTGGGGGTGGGCCAAGTTAAATTTTGGGATGGGCCAAGTGGAAATCTGGGGCGGGGGGGGGGGTGCCAACTTAAGTTTGGAGATACGCCAACTTGAAATTTGGGTGTGGGCCAATGTTTAATTGAACGCTTCTGAGCGTCCTTCGGGATATGAACACCTCGCGGGCAAGCGAACGTGTCGAGACGCTTGGCGCGTTTTCATTGGGCCTATAGCTAGGAGCAGTCAGAACACATGCTCTCAGAACTTGCGTATACAATGAAGGCGCGCATAACGCACGCTTGCGAAAGGGACAGCGAGGGCGACATGGCGTCGCGGTGATCCACTCTCTCTTCGTGCAACGCCTCACGCGCCACTGTGGCAGCTGTGTTTCCTTTCGACCGCCCTGTTCCGTCGGGGCGTGCCAAAGCCACCTAGAAAAATGTGGCTTTGGGCGTGCCCGTGCCCGGCGTTCAGGCTAAATTGGTGCGATAGTATTGAGGGGGCCGGATGCGGCGAGAAAATATGACAATTGTCTACTAAACCATAAGCGTTCTTTTCCAACGGAAAGACAATGGGTACACGCGCATAAGCTAGGAAAAGCAAGGAAGCAAAACTAAGCAAAAACGAAGTCACAGTCGAGCCAAACAACGCTTACGCATTATAGTAGACAATTCTCAGAAATTCTGTAGCTTTAGATGGTTCGCATGCTTGTTTTGAGCTTGGTCTTTATTGAAACGTATGCTCTTCTCTGTGTTGTATGGGTGATTTCAATGAATGTATGCACTGTTCGGCTCACTTTGCTGAACGCTTATAGCATCAGCCTTACGTGGGTATGAGCCATTGTGTTTCTGGTTTGCTCAGCGGGGTATGAGCCATTCATGGTCTTACGTGACGGACTGATTTTTCGTTGGGTAGGCATGGAAATGCTTAGCATTTATTTAAGGTGAATAGATTCTTGTGATTTTCTTTCACGGAGTATGAAGATGTCGATGGGTATTGACTTATGAGAAAGTTCTTTTCAGAAAATGAACTATATAATACACGATCAGCTACTTCTACTTCGCGCTTGGTTTAGCGGCGTATTCTACTTATATGCTGAATATTATAAGGTACTAACTTTTTGCCACGTCCTCCAGCCTGGAAACAGTCCCACAAATGAACAATTGATGGTATTAACATTCTGGATAGCACTACGGTTATGAAATACGCCGCACTGGAAAATTCGGAATTTTTAACTGGAGATCTTTAACGCTCCGAAAATCGTGGAACACAAACTATATTGCATTCCGCGCCCATCTGAAGCAGGCACTGGCTCTGGAAATGCATTCGTGACCTTCAAGAACAGAAAGTCCAACCAATCAAATATGTCTCGATACCTCTCCGCTTGCTTTGGAAAACGAGGTGGCTCCTTTGTGAGATTCAATAGAACAGGCAGAAAACGCGATTCGATGGCTGTTACGAAATACAGAAATTGTTATAATTCTAAACCGGAATTGAGTCATGGGTTCACCAGATGTCAAACTGCAAATAATCACATTTCGGGCAAGGGCAGCTTTTCTACGCAACTATATCAAGCAACCATAACCAAACCACTTGGCATTCTCAAAAGTCTAGCACCCGGGTACACTCTTTCTATCAGTCATTATACACCCAGTAGCTCTAAATATATCATAGATGCTACGCTCACTTCCTTTCCTAAGAATTCGCAAAACTTATCTCATTGCAGCGTTTTTCATACCTTGAACTAGTTCTCAATTCTCGATGGCTCACCAAACTAATCACAAATAAACAACAACCATACTAATTCAGTTGCATATAAAAATACATTTTATTGTTTTTTATTTGAGAAGTGTGCATTAAATGGTGAGAAATAAACGTCAGCTTGTTGTTTCTAATTTTGCTTAATGTGGAACTAGGTTCGGACATTACATGATCAAACTTAGTGCATCTCCTATATGACCACAACGCGGTCTCATTAGCCTAATTCTAAACCATGATAAAGCGCGTCTTGGTGACCAACTTATTTTTTTCTGATACCCTATGAGCTTCCAACATTTCTTTCTGCCTACCTATCCTAACCGCGGCCACACAACGCCGTTTATGCTGAACATGTTGCCGTGACATTCGAACACTCCGTTTGCCGGTTCGCGCCACAATACTGAACAATCTCAGCGCCTACGCCACCCTTATGATTCATCATACACCGGGCTCGCAACTTTCATGCAGGGTAATTATTCTTCGTGAACGAGTTCTAACATTACAACACAGCGCACTTACCCTGTAGTGCTCTGCTTCGCGACCTCGCGGTAATATGAGTAAGCACAGCTAACTGGTGGTCTCGCAAGCCGTGGAAGCAGTACCACGGTGCGCCGCTCATAAACTTATTCGTGTTTTCTTGTAACAATGCTCACGTCAGCCTGAAAGCCATCAGTGTTGCGCTTTCGCACGTATCAACAGCACCTGTAAGCAATGCAGGCGTAATAAGGCACACGTACCAACTGCGCCTTCCGCGCGGCGTAATGATAGCGCCTTGTTAGGTGGAACAAGAGCAAATTTCCGGAGAAGAATGCGAAGGCAAATGAAAAAAAAAAGCATGAGTTATTCGAGTTTGCGCTCACATTAGCTAATGAGGCTGAGGGATTTGGATGAATAAGTGGGGAGCAAGAACAGCAAGATGGAATAAGCCTTGTGGTGTCACGTTAACAGATATGGAGTGGTGGGCGGGGGGACCCTGTTTGCGCAGCGAACGAGAATGAAGTCCTCGCCACTGCACGGGGGAGAGAGTGATGTGAATGGTCGCTCGGCCCCAACGGTGCCACTGAAACATGACGCCCCCGAACCACTTTCCAGCCCCTGCACGGCAAACAACATAAAAGGCGCGTCTAATGACATGTATTTGCGTCTGCTGCAATGAGCTGAATATTCTCACCTACATTTACGGCAAGCTGTAGGTGCTGTTTTCTTTGTTTTACATTAAATAGGTGAACCTGCTTGCAACAAATTAATAAAAGTTTTTACAGCTCGAAAAATGAGAAACGTTATATATATATATATATATATATATATATATATATACCCTTCAGAAAATCCAGATTTCGTTACAACGAATGCTTTTTCAACAATAGAGAGTATTAGGTTAGGGGACGCAAGCGGCCTGCGTACGCAAGAACTAGGGGCGACGCTACTGCGCATGAGCACACACAGGCGTAGGGATCTTCGCATGCGCAGTACCATGGCCGCTAGTTCTTGAGTACGCAAGCATTTTCGTCCCCTAATCTGAAACTCTCTAATCTGTTGCTGAAATTGATTTTCCAGCCTTAAGGATTTTCTAGCCTTCAGTAGGTCATTGGATTGATTCCAGGTGAAATATCTTTATGCGTAATATCATGGTTTGACATAATACATCGTGACTAACGAGTTCCGGAAACGACGAATGTGATCGGTCCACCTCAAAGCAAACAAACGTTGTTGCCAGTATAATAACCGTGAGTGGCTTTATACACAATAAAACGTCGATAGTGTTGTGCAGGGTGCACAAGCTAATGTTAAGGAAGATATTAAAGAAACATTAATTCTACCAATATGAGACCTACGGTGATTGGTGATAGCGGAACATAATTTCACATAACGTAGCACACTCAAAACCACTGAATGGAAGGTTTTAAGGCGTAATAACAGCTTTTACAACAGATATCACGCCATTAATTAAAGATGAAGATAAATTTCTGGTTGTGTTTTTAATAAACCATGTAATCATTACACAAAAATTATCCTGGCGGCCTGAGAGGAAGGAGCATCGAACACGGTAGGTTCAATATTCATATGTTGGGCTAAGCTGTATATAGCTAGCCGATTCGTCTCATCATCCGTCTGTCACCTGTATGCCGAAAACGCCCCGGCGCAACCCCATGCGCATGCGCGAAAACAGATTGGCTGTGCCAGCAGTGACGTCGTTGCTTTCCATCGCAACCAAGCGCACTTGCAACACTTTCGCTCCAGCTCCGAAATGGGCGCGCCACGCGTCATACGTACTGCTGAGGATCAGGCAGCTTCCGATCAGCAACGTCGCGAGCACAACCGGGAACGAGCTCTTCTACGCCATGCCGACGCTGTAGACGCTGTAGCCTGGGCGCAAGAACAGGCTCGTGCAACCGAACGCAAGCAGCAAATACGTACGGAGGATCCAGCAGCCTACCAAGCAGCCGTTTAATTAACCGTCGGGATTAACCCACTGATAAACACCGGGGCCGCATGTTTCAGCCTCGCTGGCTAATTATATGTATGGAATGCTTGCGCGATGATTTTTCTTACTTTCTTTTTTGCTATTGCAACAGCTTGGCTAACGTTAGGTGGGCACGTTGTACCTAATCCATCTGGAGTTTTGTTTTCTGAACCTTCAGCAGGTTCTTAGTCTTCAAAAGTTCTCAAAGTACTTGTCGTTAAGTGTCGCATTTACGAATGTTGATTATCTTCTCTTCGGAACAGCCAGCAACGCCGCGTGCAATCTTTTCAGTGTGACAAGACAATTAAGCAGCTACTCGGCTACCGCATACCCTTCGGCGATCAACGTTGTGCTCTGCCGGGTAATCTCATCTGCTGAGATGACAGACAGCTCCCAGTAGAAAAGATGCGGGGACCTTTCCCTGCGGGGGGAGTGTAGGCCTCTGTCGGGCCTTCGGAGGCTTTTCGATTAGATCCCTTAACATCGTTGTACTTTTTGTATTGGATGTTGGAGTAAAGTGACTCTGCATTCTTGCGTGTACAAGGCCACAAGAGGCTCCCTACGCTTTATGAAGGCGATTCGACTCTAATATTCAAAATTATTCTGCCAGTGTTCCGACACTTACTGTCTCATTATTTTTCCGGAAGTTCCTTTTTGCCCATCTCTCTTACACCTTCCCCAAGTCTAGGGCAACAACTGAGCAGCCTAGATTTTCACTTTGGGAGGCATCTCCCAAGGTCTCCAAAAGCCACCAGTGGTCCGAAAAAACGTTTTTCTTTCACATTTATTTATTTATTTCTTTACTCAGTGATTCGAAAAACTTGCTAGTACATCTCAAACACATATAAGATCCCTGAAATGGCAATTCAATTTCAATTGCATATCCCCCCCTGCAGCCCCTATCTAATGCCCAACTAATTCAAACTGTATGGCTTCGCAGTGTCATAATGTCCTGTAGGGAAACTGTAAATGCAATATGCTGTAGTCATCAGTAAACGCTTCCATGCTTGCCTCTTCTTATATATTTGACGTGCTATTATAACATGTCTCCCAGCTAACGTTAGCCAAGCTGTATAAAGAAAAAAAATGATTAACTATTACGGTGCAAGATAGGATTATGAGACTTACGGCGTTCGGTCATCAAAGATCTGACAACCAAACACTGTATGGCTTGCTTAACAACGTACTTTTAGCAGTAGGACCATTATAACGACACTGCCTATAATGCAGTGCTTTTATTTAAGATGTCATTTTGTCCCTGGTTCAAACATTTTCTTCACGTCTGGATTTTCATGCGACGGGACTTCTCCATACACACGGAGCTGACTTCGTCGACTCTGACTGGCCCCGGTGAATGGGCACGATAATCAGCCGATGAAGCCGCTCTTCCGCCGTCAAACTCTGAATAGATTTTTCAAACACATCATCAACAACATACACGTGGACAGATTACAAAATACAGTTTCGAAATATTCAAGAATACAATTCAAAATACTGTTTTGAAGTTTCGAAGAAAACGTGATGACTAAACTGGACCCTAATCGGCGATAAATCGCTTCAGACTTTATCACGACCTTATCATAGAAGAAAAAGAGTAAGGGAGGCCGTTTACTTTAGGGATTAGCAATCATCTCCCGTTCATGATGAGTCTTTTAGGTCATCGATTGCAGTGATTGGGCTGTGAAACCAGCGCTTTGCAAACCTTTCCCGCTGGCAGTGAGCGGCCTACAGCATCTCGCGAGCTCGCAGTAGCAAAGCCAATATGCATACTGTGCTACTTCAAGAAACCATAGCGAGCGTAAACACCCCTAAGCATCCTCGGCAAAATCGTGGCTTTGCGCTGCGGAAAGCCTGCCCATTGCCGTGGCCTGCGTATTACGTACGCAGTTAGGGCCGCCAATAAGCGCAGCGTCATATTTACACGCAAAATATGCGACTTCGCATCGTAACCAGCACGACGGAAAGGGACATTCGGCACTTCTAACCTGGGCACCCGGTGAACGTGTTTTTTCACTAACTTTTTTTTTCGAGGCGGCGACGATAGTCGAACGTCGCATAGATGCTATAGGAACTTGTCGTTTTCTTTTTTGCATCGGTTAGATGTTGATGCAACACGCACTCCAGCAAATCCAAAAGAAACCAGCGGAAACGTAAACAAAGGGGGCAGCGCTCCGAGGAAAAAACTGCTTAAGAAGTATAACTGGCACAATTTTCGAACCGCAGAGCTTGAAGTATGAATACTGGCACATCTGAGGGGGGAAATTGAAAAAGCTTACACGGCACTGGCTGTCCTGAACGCGTATAGAAAATTACTCAATCATGCCTGCGCCCGTCAAAGCGACCACGCAAATGCATAGCGGCTGCAGGCGACGGCAGAGCCGGCGTTCTTTCATCACGCGACTCGAGCAGACGGTGTCCGTACGCCGCCTGCTTGACCGCTTGCACATACAACACGAATGCATTCCAGATGAGACATGCAGGCGCCCGGAGCTGTGGCGTCACAATCTCTGGGATCCTCCACGCCCGCGCAACATGGACACGCACACACATGAAGGCAGACGAAAGGCGCGCACTCGGGCCCTCGAACACCTATGGGGATCCAAGCAGGGCGTATACTACGCTGATGTGGCAGGACCGTAGTCCACTGGGTCCAGGACCAACGAGTTAACGGGCTCTCCTATCAAGCTTTTAACTCCGCACAGGCCGAGACATGTTTACGCTTTACGAGGGAGATACGCTTTGAATAGTTACAATGGAATGAATATAATTCAATTCCTATGTTGTCTGCAATGCAGCACTGCGGTGTAAGATTGATCGTTAGTGTTTGCACGATTACGCAACTAAATAGCAACCTCAGCCTGGACCACTCCTATAACGTAGCATAGGAACGCAGCAGCCGCACTGAAACCGGCCAAATAATTTGTCCACAACCGACGAGGTTGCGTACTTTTCACAAGCTTCTTTATTTTGCGTTTTCGTATTGAACATATGCCTTACGTGAGTCAATAGATCAACATAAAACGCTGCGACCGGCGCGGCTTTATCGGCGCATGTTGGCTTCCCTCAAAGCCCCAAATGGATGGAAGCGTATACGTCGTCGATCAGGTCGCATGGTTTCAGTTTCATGAACTGCAACTCAGCAGAGTGGCTGTACTGTATCCGCGGTTCTCCATTACTCCCTTCCAAAAAAGTTTATTCAGCGTCGTGCGGTCAACGCAAATGGCCCTTTACAGGAACGTAATGCGCACCAAGCTGAGAAAGATGACTGAAACCTCTCTCTGGGGAGGGATGACTTCAATGGGCCGCTCAGTGCCTTTAACATCTTGTGAAGGCAAGTTCACCCTCTATAAAGGTGTTTTTACGGCGTTACGGAGGTACCGGCTGTTGCTTTTTTCTTATCTTTATTTTTTGATTATTTATTTTTACAGCGACGCTGTTGCGGGGAATTTCGCTGACGCTATCGTGCGGCAAGTGCAGACCGACGTAAAGCAGCATGCTCGGTATGAACAGCTAGCAACTGCTACCTCCGGCGGGCGTCGCCAGCGCTCGTTCTGCTCGGACGTGTTTTTGCTGCGAAGCTGTCTGCGGCTACCATTTGTTATAAAAAATATGTCCGAGGTGTTGAGAAAAACAAATCATGATGTTGGCCGATCCTGATGACAGTGCAGAAAGAGTCCAAGCTCAATGGTACCTACCCTCTGCGGGCTCGGTGACTTGTAACTGCGGTTTGTGGCCCTTGAACTTTTGACCAAAACGAGAACAACGTGAAAGCAGTAGCCAATCGATCAACATGGCCCTGGATGGACTGGTGCTCTTCCCTAGGCCCTTCATCGTCTAATTCCTCTATTTGGCGCACCTTCTGAATAATGGAACGCGGTCGGCACACGTCACAATCCGCAGCCTGCACCCTGATAGCATCCGGCCAGACACCAACATCCTTCGCCGAAGCTGTTGCCCACACCTCTTTTTTCCTGCTTTGGACACGGCACCGCACCCTTTCGTGGTGCGAAAGGGTCTTCCCGTGAACGCAGGCACGCCGCCTACGGTCGCCGACATCGGCGGTATACAAGCTGCCTTCACTGTGACAGAATATTTAGCGTCAATAGACCTGTCAGAGCCATGCAAGGCACCAGGGCCTACAAAAACTCAGAAGACGAGGTTCTCGATGTGCTCTTGGAGGCCATAAACGAATCTTGGGCTACAGGAGCCATTACTGATTATTTGCGGCATGCAGAAATGGTCCCTATTCCCAAACCCAGAAAGCCCCCAGGTAATATCAGTCATATGCACCCAATAGCCCTAACTTCAACGTTAGGCAAGCTGATGAAGCGTATGCTCGTGGCACATATTATATGGTGGCTGGAGCAATACTCCTGGTATCATTCTGGCAAACTTGGGTTCTGTCAACACATGGACACTGAGGATGACCTTTGTGTACCTTCCTTCTATGGTTCTCATCAGAGGCCACTCCAGATGAATTCACAGCCTTCTGGCAATTGACATTCGCAAAGCGTATGACCATGTGAGCCACGAAGCAATTGTTCGAATTCTTCATTGTCTTCAGTTCCCTAGCTGTGTCTGCACATTCGTCGAAGCCTTCCTGCATGCTCCCGCCTTCTCCATTCACCTGGCTGGCAAAGCAGGTCAGTTCATCGCATACCAGTCCTTTTCAACATTGCCCTCCTACCACTAGCTTGTAAGCTTGCGACAATACATAGCTCACAATACATATCATTACGATATTATCGGTAGATACCCGAGAGACGAGCCGCCGCGAGAACGACGACGAAGTGGGTCTGTGCCCTTGGCGCCAGAAAATGTCGCCCTGGCGCTCTGTCTCCAGTCCAGCGTAAATGGCTTGTAAATAGCCACGATTGCGATAATTCAGGCCGTAGTCAGACAGGAATTTGAGAACATGGGTCTGAACTCCGTGTGTACAACGTCTCAACGCAACGTTCCCCAATTGTCTACCGGCCCTCCTCGTCCCCGACAGTCATTTTCTGCCATATCTCGCCGCAACCCGTCCGAATGGCGTACCCCTGATGACAGGCCGATCTGCTTCCACTGCTGTTGCATCGGCCACGTCGCTCGTCACTGCCACAACCGATGGCCACCACATCCTCGGACATACGCCGCCACTTATTCCCGCACTTTAGGACCTTCTGTTCCCTATGCCACCCGCCATGAACCCACTGTTACTGATGTCCCTCCTCCGAACCTTCGCTACAGCCGCTCGCCCTCACCTCGACGCCATCAGTCTCGTTCGCCCCAACCCCGCCGCTTCTCTTCGCCGCCTATAGGCTCCCGGACCCAGCCGGAAAACTAGGCACTGCAGCTTCTGGAGGTGAAGCTGCGTTGTCGACCCTGCCCTAAAATCCTCTACTCACGTTACCTACTAACCGAAACCTTCTTGACGTTGACGTTGACGGCTATCCTGTCACGGCACTCATCGATACAGGAGCACATCTTTCTGAGTGCTGCCTTCCGACGACGACTCAAAAAGCTCCTCACCCCAGCGTCGGCACGCGTCGTCCGCGTTGCGGATGGCGGTACTGTGCCTATTATCTGCATGTGTACGGCACGTGTCAGCATTGCCAGCCGCCACACCCCTGTACTCTTCACCGTGATTGCTCGTTGCCCCCACGACCTAATTCTCGGCCTCGACTTTCTCTCCGCGCATTCTGCCCTTATTGACTGCTCTGCCAGTACCCTTCGCTTGAGTTGCCAATTCTCGCAGAACCTTCTGACACACCCCAGTGCCGCCTACGCCCCACCGGCTTTATTCGCCTACCGCCAAAATCAATAGCTTATATTGAACTCTTGTCTTCCCCACCAGTCCCTGATGGTGAGTACCTCGTCACTCCTCTGCCCGACATTCCACTACAGTATGACGTTACCGTGCCTCACAGTATACTTACTATTACTGCGAACCGCACTCGCATACCTATCTTTAACTTTGGATTGGCATGGCAAATTCTACCGCAAGGTATTTGCCTCGCCACCATTGATTGTCTCGGCGACCAATACGTGGCAGCGTTATCGACCGATGGTTCTCGCGAGCTTTACATGCCACTCGCGCCAGCCTCGGGCGTCAATCCCAACACAAAGAAAATGGTTGCGACGGACCTGTCCTCTACGCAGGCTGAATATCTTTGCGAAGTTTTGTCGTCCTACAGAGATATTTTCGACTTCGACGATCACTCTTTAAGCCAGGCGCTTGCGGTCAAGCATCGGATTCTTACTGGCGATGCTACTCCTATTCACCGACGACCGTATCGAGTTTCTGCGTCGGAACGCCGAGTAATTCAAAGCGAAGTCAACAAAATGCTAGACAAAAATATCATTGAGTCTTCTTCGAGTCCCTGGGCGTCACCTGTAGTGTTGGTTAAGAAGGATGGCACGTGGCGCTTCTGTGTAGACTACCGCCATCTGAACAACATTACTAAGAAGGGCGTCTACCCGCTCCCACGTATAGACGACGCCCTTGACTGCCTCCATGGTTTCAGCTATTTTTCTTCTATCGATGTTCGTTCTGGATACTGGCCTATTGCTGTTGACGATATGGACAGAGAAAAAACCGCGTTCATCACACCTGATGGCCTATACCAATTTAAAGTAATGCCGTTTGGATTATGCAACGCCCCTGCCACCTTTGAGCGTATGATGGACTCCTTGCTCCGTGGTTTCAAATGGTCCACATGTCTCTGCTACCTCGACGACGTCATCGTCTGCTCGCCCACGTTCGACACTCACCTTGAGCGTCTAACAGCTATACTTGATGTATTTCGAAAGGCGAAGCTGCAACTTAACTCGTCGAAATGTCGTTTCGGCCACCGACAAATTACTGTTCTGGGCCACCTCGTTGATGCTTCCGGAGTACAGCCTGATCCCGACAAAACTCGCGCTGTCCGAGACTTTCCGGTTCCGAAGACAGCCGCAGACGTTCGAAATTTTGTCGGGCTATGATCGTACTTTCGTCGTTTTGTTCAAGATTTTGCGGCAATTGCTAGAGCCCTCACTAATCTTTTGAAGAAAGGCGTACAATTCTCGTGAGGTACTGCAGAAGCCGCCGCCTTCTCTCGTCTCGTCACTCTTCTCTCCTCACCACCTATCCTCGCCCACTTCGACCCTGATGCCCCTACAGAATTGCGTACAGATGCCAGCGGTCATGGCGTAGGTGCCGTCTTAGCCCAGCGTCAGCGTGGCCAGGATCGCGTTATTGCTTATGCAAGCCGCCTCCACAAACCATCGGAGCGCAACTATTCCATTACGGAACGAGAATGCCTTGCTGTAGTCTGTGCGGTAGCGAAGTTCCGTCCTTACCTTCACGGTCGCCCTTTTTCTGTAGTCACTGACCATCATGCTCTGCTGGCTCTCATCCCTTAAAGATCCTACAGGCCGGCTTGGTCGATGGGCTTTGAAACTACAAGAATTTTCCTATTCTGTGGTCTACAAGTCTGGCCGCCTGCACCAAGACGCTGACAGCCTGTCGCGTTATCCTGTTGACGACCCTGACTCCTCCAATATTACCAGTGCTGCTTGTGTATTCTCTGTGTCGCAGCTGCTTCATTTCGCCGACGAGCAACGTCATGACGCCAACATCAAAGGACTCATCGACCGTTTTGAACACTCTCCGGCCGACGCCACTCTACGCCTCTTCGTCCTCCACGACGGTACTCTGTACCGTCGTAACCTTCATCCGGACGGATCTGAGTTCCTACTTGTCATACCTAAACACCTCCGCTCAACCATTCTAGAAGAGCTGCACGACGCACCAACGGCAGGACACCTCGGCGTATCTCTAACCTATGAGCGTGTACGTCGCCGTTTTTTCTGGCAGGGCCTTGCCCGTTCCGTACGACGTTGCGTCGCCGCTTGTGAACTTTGCCAACGACGCAAGAAGCCTTCCCAGCACCCGCTGGTTACCTGCAGCCGCTCGACATCCCTGCCGAGCCCTTCTATCGTGTTGGCTTAGACTTTCTCGACCCATTTCCGGAATCTAAATCAGGAAACAAGTGGGTTGCAGTCGCGGCTGATTACGCGACCCGCTACGCCGTAACCCGCGCTCTTCCGACCAGTTGCGCAACTGACGTTGCGGACTTCCTTCTACATGATATCATTTTGATGCCTGGTGCTCCGCGTCAATTGCTAACAGACCGTGGCCGTACGTTTTTGGCGATAGTCATTGACGACATCATGCGGGCCTGCTCCATTCAGCATAAGTTTACTACCTCCTACCACCCTCAAACGAACGGCCTCATTGAGCGTTTGAACCGCACCCTTACAGACATGCTATCCAAATACGTTTCAAACGACCACCGTCACTGGTCCTGGCTCTACCCTACATTACCTCTGCATACAAGTCTTCCCGTCTCGAAACTGCCGGCTTTTCCCCGTTTTACCTCTTGTATGGCCGCGAACCGATGCTGCTACTAGACACCGTGCTTCCGTCCACCACAGCTTCAACTAGCGCTTATGCCCGTGATGCAATCGCCCGTGCTGACCATGCTCGTCAACTTGCGCGCGTTCGTCTACAAGTCTCTCAAGACAAACAGAAGCGACGCTGCGACCTCCGTCACCGTGATGTCCATTTTGCTCCCGGCACCCTCGTGTTGCTTTGGTTACCATCGCGTAAAGTTGGCCTTTGTGAGAAACTACTTTCTTGTTATACCGGCCCATATCGCGTGCTCAGCCAAGTGACCGATGTCACCTATGAAATTGTTCTAGCTACGCCCACTACGTCCTCCGGTGTGACAACTAGTGACGTTGTCCACGTCACCCGACTCAAGCCCTACAACCCCCCACGTGTCTTGGATATTTAAAAGCACCGTGACGGCGCTTTTGCCGCCGAGGGGTTGTATTACGATATTATTGGTAGATACCTGAGAGACGAGCCGCCGGGAGAACGACGACGAAGTGGGCCTCTGCCCTAGGCGCGAGAAAATGTCGCCCTGGCACTCTGTCCCCAGCCCAGTGTTAATAGCTTGTGAATAGCATCTTCCGTCTGTATCTTTCTACAGGTAACAATATTGTATGCAGATGATGTCACATGTTGGTAGGTTCAGCCTGAAGTCTCCCGCCAAGAACAAGCGCTTCAAGAGAGGCGAAATGTTATGCCCAACTGGTGTGCTGAGATAACGCTTGAAGTTTTTAAGGACAAGACTGAGACCATTAATCACGATGTCATGTGGGCCATAACTGGACTACCATGTCTCTCTCCGCTGCCTACCCTACAAACCGAGCCCCAGCTCAACGCTATTGACAAACTGGTACACTAACGGCCAGTTGCACACGCGCTCTTAAGCCATCAAAGTTTTGCTTGACTGCTGCATTGGCCCGGTACATGGGATATGAAATAGACAATCGACCTTCTACGAAACCTGATGTAGGTCCGTGGAACAGGATACAATTAAGTGACAACAAGCCTCTTTTTCGTCTGTAAAAGCCCGCTTCCTCGCCGAATGCCCAAGTTTCCCGTCTTCGATGGGCCGATGATAATCGAGACGATGCGACTGTTTAAGCATACACTAATTCCAGTGTTAATGGCACCATGACTCACACAGCTCTCGTGTGCCCATTTATACCAAAGGCAAGCCAGACGTGCACGTATGTTGCCGATCCTGCACCACCGGCCTATCTTGCCGAGCTCGCCGCCATACGAGACGGCTTGGCCGCGTTGCTCCCTACTGTTCAAGCTGTTCGATATTCTCAGCTCATCATTCGCACGGACTCGACTCGAGCCTTCCACGACATACGTAGGGTTTCTCGGTCCACTCTACTCTCAGATAGCATTCACCGTCTTGCTGTCACTACGAATATTGTGTTACGCGTCCAGTAGGTGCCTCGAGCAGCCCTGACGGGTCTCCTTGAAGCAGATTTGGCAACCCATCCAGAGCTGATAACGTACCCACTTCCGAATTTTTTCTGAAGACGCCTGCGGACAACTGATCCATAAAAAAACAAAACCTCTGACGTTCCACACGACCTCTTATACCTCCATCTGTGTCAGGCATCCCTGGTGGTTCAACCCGCCTAGAGGAGGTTGCGTTACGGAGGCTACGTGTCAGTGTTGCGCATACACTAACACTCACCCCATCTGTGACCGCTCTCTGGACCCAACAGTACCAGGGTGCCTAATACAGCTGCCCATTTTGTGGCACGACAATTCATATGTGACAGTGATACAACTTCTATGGACGTGCCCAGGAATTCGCCTGAGCCCTCTTCGCCACATCCGGGCAACAGGCCTTCGGCCTGGCCGCCCACCTGACCTTGAACGTTCGATTCATGGACTATATCATCGTTCACTGCTTGATTCTTTTGCCCACGCCAAGTCTGTTCGTATACTTTTCACAAGCCTTGTATAATGCCTAAGAGCAAGCTTTCGAAAAGAGAGACTGCAATCTCCGTTGAAGTCCCAAATTTCCGCTTTGTAACGGTATTATCACGGATTATAATAAAAATAAAAGCTAGCTAACGTACGTCTGACTCGAATAGACGAGGACTATTCTGCGGGGCTATAGCCAGCATAATCCATGGTTCTTGTTTGCAGTGTCGCATTTTATTGGCTACATGTTGGGGGTCGTTTGTGTTATAGGAGTTTGTACGGCTTGGAAGCGGCCGCATATGAGGAGCTCGTCGGTGATAAATTATCACTAAGAAGAGCTAAGAAAACAGTCCCTAGTACATCTTAATGGTGTGCAAACTGGTTTACGGTTTCGTTGTCTTTGATGTATCAGTTGCGGAGATCGGCGTACATCTGCAAATGATCTCTTTTCTTTCTTCTTTTTTAGAAGCCACATACATGTCCATCGAAAGAGGCCCATAAATGCTTTGCCGTATATCCACGCACACCCACTGCACATTTTCATAATTAGCATATCACAAGTTGAATCCAGAAAAAAATACATTGAATGTTAAGCCGATCAGGGAGTAGCAAACATCACCGACGCGACTATGTGCACATTACAGGTTTATCGCATCCCTCATTATAGAAAAGGTTACGCGGACCTAACTGGCATCTTTTATTCTATGTGAAGCGAAGAACTCGTGAGGCGCGTAATTAAAGGCTATTATACGGCTCATTTTCTGTGAGGCGCTTTGCAGCGTAGCGATTACGCGCGAGTCCGGCAAATCGACAAAACGCGGAAACGCTTTCCACGCGACCGACGTGATTGGCACGATCATGATTTACACTACCTTCGGAATCGGCACACTTTTCACCACGCGGTCCCTGAATCGGCGCGCCGGCCAATCGCACTCGTCCAGAAGATGACTAAGTAGACGCGCTAAGTCCAAAAAAAGGAGATCAATAAGAAGTTCCGCTAAGGAATTATACATTGGAAAGCAAGTACATTTTGCCGCGTAAGCAGGTAAGTGTCGTTTGTTGCTTAATTGCATGCGTAATTCGGTAGAGAACAGACACAAATACCTGCACACAAGCAGAGGCAATACAGATTGGGCTACATAAAATGCGGAGTGTTGAGTGCTGCCGGTGTGTAAGCTATCCAGCTGGCAGCTGTAGCCGCGGTCGGGAAAGTCCGGTATAGGGTTAGCAGGGAAATGCGTTCGTTTTATAATATGTTTCCATGAGCTTGAGTCGTAGGATAACATTGACGTGCCTGACACAACAAAGTGTCACGCCTCATAAATCGCAGCGTAACACTGGCAAAGAAAACGACGCTGCGTCTTTGTAACAGATTCCGACAATATGAAAAGGAAAACCCGCTGTAGGCAAACACGCTCAAGTCCGTTCTTTTCTTACTTCTTCGAAAGTCCGCTGCGAAATTTTATAGATGAAACAATCCACACCAGCGTCTTGCCTTTAGTTTTGCTGGCAAGAATCTCGTGGCGGCTACATACTGAACAGCAGCCCACCGCTTTTATATTTTGTAATTTCTTTCAGCTGAGAGACAGCCACAAGGAATGCAAGCAGTGCGCTTCTTGGAATTCTGGCCCGTCATAAAAACGTCGGCTCGTAAATAGTTTTCTCATTGCGCGTCGTTTCTTTATGACAAAAACTGTGTAACGTTACATCCTCCTATCTAGGATTAGAATATAATCGAACTGATGATTGAATGTCTATGTGTCATAGTGCCACAGAAAGAAGACGTAGAAACAAACAGACACACAAACAAAGCGCTACTTAAAACTGTAGATTTCTTATTTTCGGACGAACCGATAAATATATACCGAACGATCGGAAACAAAAGAGACAAAAAAAACATTCAGTGGTGCATATCGAAGAGTCTACGCGTATCTAAGGCATGATCGGAACAAAATGTTCTTTGTTGTTTCTTTTGTTTCCGCTGGTTCGGTATACATTAGTCGGTTCGTGCAAAAAATAAAAATCTGTAGTTGAAAGGAGCGTCGTCTCTGTGTGTCTGTTTCTTTCTACGTCCTCGTAAGGTCGCGCTTAGACATTCAATCATGCATTCTAACCTACTAGTCCCCCAAGAATAGAATGGAATAGAATAGAATGTTTATTTTCGCAGAAATCAATAAAACTACTAAATTCGAGACGACATAAGGCTTCTGGCTTGTGTGCGTGACTGGGATGGCTCGGTTCACGAGCACCTAATTTTTGCGAAAGTACTGTCGTCACTAAAAGAGAAAAAAAAAGCACAGGAGCCATGATAATTTCGTCAGATTACGCAGTAGTTTGTGAAGAATTTCACAACTGGATACAAAAATGCATGTGTAATTAACCGTCCTTATAAAGGTAAATCATACGTATTACACAGTAATCGAAGTAATAAAGAAACACGTCAGTTTTATTCAAGCACACAGGAAAATGAATAAAGTATTCAAAATTTTGAATACATTTGAACATTCTTGAATACGTGATAGCTGCACCATATTGTAACAAATTTCATAGTTTCATAGCATCCACCTGCTCCAGTATTACAGGTCGTTCAATTCTAGCCCGAACGACGCTGTTTGTTTCTTTGTTTTAAAGCATTAGCATTATGCATGGTGTGCACGCACCTTCGACGCATTCGCTTGAGAAACAAACCTGCGTCGATCCCAAAGGCAGGGCAGTCTAAAAAAGCGCCTCAAAGCGCTAGTCGTCACGAGATGAGGAAAGAACACCAGAAACTGACGCGCGACGCAAGGTGCCAAACGTTCGAAAAAGTGGCTTTGACACCTTGGCGCGAAAGAAGCCTGCGTTGCCATCGAGGCCGCAAGCTATGATGTGCGTATCTTTAGAACCCCGAACATTAATTCATTGCGGATTCCACGCGTACAAAAAACAAAACAAAATAATGGAAGAAGAAAAAAGGCGAAGTAGGCCTATTCATTATGTAAATAGTAGTGGCGTTATAAACATAAAGTGCGATCACAGCCTAATGGTTAGAGCATCGGGCATGTCTGTGAATAATGACGGAAACTCGATCCCATCATCGGTTACGCGATCATTATCATTATAAGTGAACCTGGCCCACTTTGGAGCTACTGAACGGGAAATATCGTGTTGTATTGCGCGTGCCACAGCGTATGCAAAATGGTGAGTTTACCGATGAGAAGGATAGCGCAAGGCCGCGCCCTGTTATCGCTGCCGTCGAGTTCAGCTGTCGACAGCGCTGAGCTGTCGAGCCGTTACAGTTTAATTATGCTGTGGCATAATTAGAGAATTAGCGGAGCTCAATACCGCCCTACTGTTTTTATTTATTTAATAAATAAACAGCGTCGGCATCACTCTACTAGGTAGACCCCCCCATGTCGAGAAAGTCGCCAAGTTTACCGTGTTTTCCTCCTCCGAAGACATATGTGAGGTGCGAAAACGTAACTGAGAGTGTATGGTCCGCCCGTGCCCCAAGCGCGAGGAATCGTGGAGACACCACCATCTATACAAGTATGCTTCCGCGTATAAACTCGGAGCATTGGCAGCGCGAAGTTCCCAAAAATGTTCACAGACTTCCTAGAAATTCTTGCTCGCGCTGGTTTTTATTTTTTGTTTTCTTTTTTGCGTAGTAAATTTTTCTGTCTTCGAAGCAGCGGAAATTCGCATTTGTTATCGTTTTTATTTATTTCATTGCCATCTTCTTGCTACTGACTTTCTTGAACTTCCATGGCCAGAGCGTTTACTTGCCTGTGTTGCTACGCAGAAGCTGCAGTCGACACTTTTTCTCTGTACAGTTTCTTTCTCCCTTCGGGTGACTCCCCAACATTGTCGTGTAAATTGGTAATTGCTGCAATGCGTTCATTTCTTGCGCATAAAATTTAATTATTGACGTATTGAATTATTTGTATTTGGTGGTGCAGCGAATAAGAAAACTGTTGCTAAAGTTCTCATATTAAATTCAGTTTAAGCATTCAGCGCCTCACACGAGCAACGTAGCGGCAACACGTTATTTCTGAAGACACCTTTATTTATAAATTGTAGTGGGGGAAGTTGGCTAACAATGCTGATCGCATTGATGGACTCGCACGCCACCGCGCCCATACCTGCAGACGCCAGAAAGAAAGCTTCACTAAACGCAGCTTCTCAACCGCAGTCATATTGCCGTGCTCGTCAATGAAGTAAAAACACGTTGGCGGGCTAGTTGGCCTGAATCCGTGATAGAATGTGTAAGCACGACTGAACAACGGCGTAGAAAAAAAGACACACAGAGACAGCGCTGCCTCTGTGTGTCTGTTTCTTTCTACGTCCTCGTTCAGTCGCGCTTACACATTATATCGTGAAATGCGAAAACACCCATGCTCTTAGATTTAGGTGCACGTTAAAGAACCCCAGGTGGTCGAAATTTCTGGAGTCCTCCACTACGGCGTGCCTCATAATCAGAAAGTGGTTTTGGCAAGTAAAACCCCATAATTTTTTCACGCATTATATCACTGTTAATTTAGTTAGTAAGCGAATGTTTACAAGATCGAACGGCCGATAAAAGTAATATTCTTAATTCGTATAGCTATTTAACGATTTGCTGTCGCAATCGGTGCTTCGCCTTTCAGGCGAAACTGCTACTTTTTTACCACCGCCCAACACGAATTTTTCTTGACAGCTAGAATAGTGCTCGTTCTGGCATTTATCAGTAGCCCACGTAATTTATTTCTTTTTTCTAATTCGCCAGAAAGAGAGATCTTCCTACGACTAGGCATGGGCCGCAAGCGCTGGATAATAAAAATGTTTTCCCTCTTCCCTCTGGGTTTAAATATAGAAGACAGCAGCAACGCACCAAAGCCACTGAAGTAGGCTAAGAATGGTAATCGCGTTCAGAAAAAGAAAGGGCTGTTTTCTAATGACTGGGAAGCAAACCACTCACCTTTTAGGTCGTCGTTTGAGCCGGAAGACAATCCCGCGGTTGGTTCGCTCACTTTCTCGCCGCTGTGGTGATGTGGCTCCTCGACGAATTGCTGGCGGTCATATTCATTGCTGAAGCGCTGGCTCGGCGAAATCGCATCGAATTTCGAATGACTTGCCTCACATCGTTTCCTTGCGTAGTGTGCAAAATTCATCCCCTTGAAGATAACGCTCACCAAGCACAACATGCGCTCAGGTACCTTGCCTGCTCAGGCATTACCCTTTTCACACTCTCATTGAAGCGCAATAATGTAGTCGCGGTTAGAACACAGGTAACTATTTCGGCTTTATGCTACACTCTAGTGGCGGTTCCAAATAGAAGCCCACTCGACGCTTTCAAATGCACTTGCGTGTAATTTTTGCTTGCAACATTGCGTGCATTCAACTGTTGCCGTATGACTATCAATCCTAACGCAGTAAAATCTACATTTCAGAAAGAACTTATTGCATGCTTGTTTTCTCACGGACTGCTCGCCTAGATGTCTTAACTTCTACCAACATGCCTTAGCCCGAGCGTAGTCCGTAGTGGCCGGTTCGTAGCGCCCCTAACATCGCAGATGTACAAATATTTGCTAAGCGTTTGCCGGCACGTTTCTCAAAGTACTCATCCTTTCCGGAAGTTTCCCGATAAAGTTTGCACAAGATCCATTCATCCCGGCTTAGGGCACGCGGGATCGTTTGTCCGCTCAGTTTGAGAGCACTGCGTTAGATGGGTTTGCCTAGAACAAGGCAAACTATCTCAACAGTGCGACGAGCACAATGCTGGTGTTCGCTCTTTTGCGATTTTGATCGTGTGCTTTTGACGAGCTGTCTCGCAGTACAGTTTGCATTAACTATATTATTATCAAGGTCTGTTTTCAGCTCTAGAGCCATGCCCACGCACGGTACCGATTTCGCGTTAACAACGTTAGGAGCTCATTGATATCGTCATTGCCGAATTCGCGCGATGCGGGCAACCTTTTCGAATGGTCATGATCAGTTCACGTTCGCTTGAGAGAACATAGGTTCCATCTTAGAAAGAAGTGGAACGTTGTCAGCTGGGGGTCCTTCATTGCGATTATCTCCGACGATGTTGCACCGAAAACTACTTAGTTGGTCTATTTATTAGTTGGCACGAGTACCGCCCCTTACTCCCGTCCCAGCTCAGAAGTTCCAAGTAAAGCGTTTTTTTTTATTCTTGACATTTATTTGACAGCCGCCTGTCAATCTGCCAGCTAGCCTTACGAATAATTGATGAGAACTTCATACCAGCAATTAGTATGATTAAATAGTTCTGAGAGGCTTACGTACGTTTGCTTATGTATCGAAATACATAAACAAACGGATGGCAATTCAAGGATTCGTAGACCTGTTACGTGTAACAGGCAGTATTGAAGATGTCATATTAACACATTGTAGTAGTAATGATGCAACAACACACGCTGCAAGATACGGGGCTCACGAATCGAACTCTTTGTAGTGCGAAAATCTGCCCCAAAAAGTGAAGCAACACTTGTTGCTCAAGGAAAGCGGTGAACGCAGTCGAAGGCTGTAGAAATTTCATCCAAGTGCCTAGCTGGTTCAGTGCGTCCGTCATTTGTAGATTAATCAAAGCACCATATTCCAGAATCATCGCTTGAGATCGCTTACGTTCTAAAACACACAACAACATTCACGTTACGCGCACAATCTGATTTGACATGGCAGAATCAGCGACAGCATCCAGTAATTTAATCCACATATGGTAAGCCCGTCTTGCGGCGTTATCGATATCCTTGTCAATCTGGTGAAGGGCGCCGGCATGTATCAGAAAGTTCTCGATAGTTGTTGCCAAATGTATCTGTTGTTTGTGTTGTTGCCCAACCTTGTGTAATCAAATTGCACGGGCGACGCGAATAGTATTGTTCTTGCTGCAAGAAATGTGAGCAGCAGCGATTACGGGGGAACCTTCGACACGGCAAGTAGTCGACGCATTTGGCCCGCAGGTCAAACCTCGACGCACGGGCTCATCGCTATCGTTCTGCCCCAGTGAAATAAATAAATAAATAAATAAATAAATATATATATACATATATATATACATATATATATATATATCTATATATATATATAGAGGGCACGGCACATGGCCTGCAGAAAACATGCCTAAGCTGGCATTACTGTCTATGCAGGTTTTGTCGTGGATTATAGGAGCGACGACTACGAGCGACACAAACTGGCTACCTATCAACGGAACTTATCTGGATACTGCAAGCAATGTGTGGGAGGATCGGCTGTCATCAGCGGTGACGTCACCTCTGGCTCGACTACAAAAGGAGCAGCACATCCAGGAAGCCTTCAGAGGGCACGGCACATGGCCTGCAGAAAACATGCCTAAGCTGGCATTACTGTCTATGCAGGTTTTGTCGTGGATTATAGGAGCGACGACTACGAGCGACACAAACTGGCTACCTATCAACGGAACTTATCTGGATACTGCAAGCAATGTGTGGGAGGATCGGCTGTCATCAGCGGTGACGTCACCTCTGGCTCGACTACAAAAGGAGCAGCACATCCAGGAAGCCTTCAGAGGGCACGGCACATGGCCTGCAGAAAACATGCCTAAGCTGGCATTACTGTCTATGCAGGTTCGTTACCACTCCAATGCTGCATGTTACCGAAGTGACAATCGATTTTTGTTGGTATTGCCGTGCCCTCACAACTGTATTACTAGTGTCATTGATTGCTGGTCTGCAGTGCTGATGCTTTTGATGTCAGGTGACGTTGAGGAAAACCCCGGGCCAAAGACAGCTGAGATGTTGGAGCAAATCTTGCAAAATCAGGCTACATTTGAATCTAAGATAGATGCTATAAAGGAGGAGGTATCCGGGTTAAATACTAAAACTGAGAAGTTGACCGGCTATCTTAAAGTTATTGAGGAAATGGGTGAGCGTATTACTAGCCTGGAAACTATTGTTCGGCAACAGGAACAGAAATTAATTGACTATGAAAACAGGAGCAGACGTAATAACCTTATCGTTTTCGGCCTACCTGAAACTTCTGGTGAAACCGAATCAGACTTGAGAGGAGCCGTTGTTAGTAATCTGTTCGAAGTAAAATTGGGCGTTACAGTGAAATCAGTAGACCGAATTCACCGGCTGGGTAAGGAAAAACCAAATAGTTCAAGACCAGTCATTATGAATTTTTATAATCACTCGGAAAAGGAAAATGTTCTTAAAAACTGTGGAAAGCTGAAGGGGTCTACCATTAGCATCAGCAATGATTACGCGAAGGAAACCGTCGATGTCAGGAAGAAGTTGTGGCGAAGCGGCGAAGCAGAAAGAGCGAATGGCGCAAAAGTGAAGCTGATTCATGACAAGCTTAAAGTAAACGGTGAGCTCTACGAATGGGATGGAAAACAGAACATTCGTTGTCAGTGCAAGCATAGACAAGATAAACCAAAACGTCACGACGGCTCTGAAGCTTCCGCTCATCGCGGATCGCGTATGTCTGGAGCCGTGGATAGCGGGGGCGGGATCCCACCTCAGCCGGCGCGATCATAGCTCAAAATTCTTTCAATAAATTCGCGAAGCATTGTAAACAAAGTAACAGATTTAGAATACTTACTTATTACATACAGTCCCCATATTATGGTCATAACAGAGACATGGCTGAATAGTGTCATAACAGATAACTCCATTGTACCGCCGGGCTACAACATTTTTCGATGGGATAGGGACACTCGAGGTGGTGGCGTAGCGGTGATAACTAAAAGCACAATGGTGGCAATAAAAGTGGATTGCCATTTACGAGAAACAGTGTGGTGCAAGGTGAATTACGCCAACATTACGTATCTTATTGGGGCCGTCTACAGACCGCCAAGCACTCCGCCCGAGTTTCTGGAGGACTTAAATATGTTTTTGTGTGATCATGTAAATGGAAACACAAGACTAATAATGGCTGGAGACCTCAACTTACCGCATATTAACTGGGAAAGCTTTTCAACTGGTCATGTAGAAACCCGTAGCGCTGATAGGCTATTAGAGCTAATGTTTTCTCATAATCTCACACAAATTGTAAAAGACTGCACAAGAATCACCCCTACGTCACAGTCATTGTTAGACTTGGTTTTCGTATCAAGTAAAGTGGCCGATTACGCCGTATCAGTTGAGGACGGTATATCGGACCACAAAATGGTTGTGGTTGACGTGTTCTGTGGCATCAGCATTCGAGCAAAGCGTCACGCTCATGCACATGTTAAAGACTACGGTCGTGCTGATGATACGACAATCATTGACTTTTTAGAAACATCGCTTAGCGAATTTGAAATGATATCAAGGCTTGAGTCGGTTGAACAGCTTTGGAAACGTTTTAAGAAAATTGTGCAGTACTGTTTAGATAACTACGTACCTACTCGCACTAAAAAAACAAAACGAAGAAACCCATGGATAAGCCGAAAAATAATTCAGATGAAGCGCAGAATAAAAAGATTGCGCAAAAATAAAAGGTTCCCGATGGAAATATCGCGTGCAAAAGAAAACTTGAAGGCAGAGATGGCGCAGTCTAAAAAACAATTTTTTAATAACACCCTCACTAACTTTCTGAAGAGCTCTCCACGAAAGTTCTGGCTGTTTTTTAAGGAAGCGAATGAAGGAATTGAACAGATTGTAGAAGGAACGGAAGTAATTACGGAAAAGCCTGATATCGCTGACAGATTCAATCGATATTTCCAGTCAGTGTTCTGTACGGACCAGGATGATAACAAAGAATATGAATCGGCTCCTACATTTCCACTTCAAGCTGGTAATATTAATATTAACCGAGAAGGCATATTTGATCAGCTGCTCCTTCTGGACACGAAAAAGTCATGTGGGCCTGACGGTATACCGAATGAATTTCTGCGACGATTCGCGGAGTGGTCGTCGTATTACCTAGTAATTATATTTCAGAAGTCTTTAAAATGCCACTCGCTACCTCAAGATTGGCGTAGAGCAATTGTGGTCCCAATTTTCAAAGGCGGCAATAGAACAATGTTGAGCAATTATAGGCCTGTGTCTCTCACATCGGTGTGTTGTAAAATATTTGAGCATATAGTGGCAAAATACATCAGACAATTTCTGGAACAAAATGACTTATTATGTCCGTTTCAGCATGGATTCCGCAGTGGCCTTTCAACTGTAACGCAGTTGATAGAAACGATTCATGATTTCTGTGTTGCTATAGATGCCTGTGTACAAGTCGATGTTATATGCATAGATTTTGCGAAGGCTTTCGACAAAGTTTCACACCGTAAACTGCTCTACAAGCTTCGCAATGTCTGTTTTAATGAGGATGTTCTCGATTGGATAGGAGCGTATTTAACTGATCGCCAACAAGCAGTCAGAGTGGCAGATACTATTTCAGGAAATCGTGAGGTGTATTCGGGCGTGCCGCAGGGTTCCGTACTAGGGCCACTACTTTTTCTGCTATACATTGATGATATCTCAGCGGTTGTCCAATCACCTGTAAAAATTAAGCTTTTCGCAGATGATTGCCTAATTTATTGTCCGGTAACATGCAGGGAAGATCAATTTAAACTCAACCAGTGCCTTCAAAACTTAAGCTCATGGTGTCAAAAATGGGGTATGGAAATTAATTTTAATAAAACCACTTACACACACATAACAAAAAGAAAGGAAGTGATCTCGTTCACATATAATATTGCTGATAATATACTGGTAAAAGTATGTAGCTTCAAATATTTAGGTATAACCATAACAGATAAATTGAACTGGCGTCCTCATGTTGAAAATATTTGTCAATCAACGTACAGGAAGTTGTGCTACTTGCAAAGGAAATTACGCCAGGCGACGAAAGAAGTCAAGTTGATTGCATATAAGACATATATCCGTCCGAGCCTAGAATACGCTGGTGCTGTGTGGAGCCCCCATCAAAAGGTTTTAAAACATAAACTAGAACGAATTCAAAGAATGTCAGTTCGCTTTATCTGCTCTAAATATCGACGACGTGACTCGGTAACTGAAATGTTAAAAATATGTAACTTGGAACCACTGGAATCAAGAAGGCAGAAGCAGCGATTGAAATTGCTTTTTAAAATACTACACGCAGATGTGAAAATAAACAAGGATGATTATCTGACGCTCTTTCACAAAAGGTTACCACGAACAACACGCAGTACATTCGTGCAACCAATAGTAGCTCGAACAGACTTATTCCGCTTTTCTTTCTTTCCTGACGCTATTAAAATGTGGAATGAATTACCGAATGATGTGGTACAAAAAAATGCTATGAGTGATTTTGAGGTTGGCCTTGATAAGTATTTCGCTCACATTGTATAGCTTATATTTGTTCCTTGCATGTAGCTGTGTCTTTTTTTTTTCTACAAATGTTCTATGTATTACAAATGTTCTACTTCAAATGTTTGTGTTTGTTCTATGTACAATTCAATTACCGACCCTCCCTGTAACGACCCTCAAGTGAGGGTTAACAGTATGACTAAATAAATAAACTAAATAAAATAAATATATATATATATATATATATATATATATATATATATATATATATATATATATATATATATATATATATATATATATATGCAAGACCTGTGTGGTCGCCTCTTCAGAAATATCTAATCAATATGCTGGAAGCCGTACAGAACAGAGCAGCACGCTTTATTTCTTGCGATTATAACTGGTCCTCATAGTGTGACTGAGATTAAGCAGAATAAGGACATCATTTCACTTGAAACTCCCTGTTGCATCGCACTTCTCTGTTTGTTTCACAAGTACGTTGATGGTAATAGGCTCTCTCCACTACCTCTCGGAAGGCCTTTCCGCACGTCATAACTCCTCCATCACAATTTCAGTTACTCGCGCATTTTCGGTCACACATTAACCTTCAACAGCTCTGTGCTTCCACGTGCCATTTCTCTGTGGAACGATTTGCCCGATAATATCGCTTCCTCAACAAACCATGATTCGTTCCGCAACCATGTCAGCAGTCATCTTTCAATTACGCCCTTTTAATCTGTTCACTGACTTAATGCTTTTCATTGTTATTTCTCAGTTGCATTTTGGTTTGTACTGCGCATCTGCTACATCTTGAAAGAGTGATGTATATTTTGTATTTGAATGCTGTGCATTCGAAATGTATGATAAGTGCCACTTGCTTGATAATATGTTTACTAGCTCTTATAGTACTGTTTCCGTTTATCCCTCCTTAGGTCATGCTCCTACGGGGGCGTTTAAGGTTATTGTAAATAAATAGTAAATAATATATATATATATATGAACGTGAGCCAAGGAAACCGACAAGTCCGGTTTTTAGAAGTCGCAATCATATAAAGCCAACAGGCAAATGAAAACGGATGCGGGAACGAATGTGCAAGAAACCAACTGGTCGCAGATGGGATACGAACACATGCGTTTGCATTACGCGTGTGGTGCTCTTAATGATTGAGTTATCGCGGTGCCATTCTTTTTTTTGGGGGGGAGGGGGGGGGGCATTTATGTATGCGTGCTAGAGTTGACTCTGGGGGTGTTCTTCACTTCTATGTACTTGAACATTGCTCGCTCAATGAACGTTCAGGTCCCGTTTTGTTCAGTATTCTTGTTTCCTCACACTCGGCTGCTCAGGTTGGCGTCTTTACTTCTCTGTAGCCGCCTTCTTGTATATTCTATTTTCAGCGGTAGAACCAAGGAAAGCTTCCCTTTTAAACATTACTCTCCCTGCGCATCTCGCCTCCTGCCCCTCTGGTCCCGTTCACTTGGTAAACCGACCCGCTGACCACCAAGTTATCGTGCAATATTCCTATATACTTGGTAATTTAAGCAGGTACTTGACCATTACGCAGATTCGGAGAGTGGTTGCTATTGCTCGTGTATTTCGGAGGCCTTCATAGGAAATACGTTATAGCGGGAAGGTTTAATGCCGCGCCCCGCGGCAAGCAAAGTTCTCGAGAAACTGTCGCCGTCCTCGGCAAGCAGCTGCCACAGCGTCGCAGTGAATTCACAACCGTACCGATCACTAAAATCTACAAGTTTTTATTTTTACCAGAAATATTACTACGGCATTCTTTGCGGTGCCTTAATTATCGCACAGGTTTGTTCAACTTGTGCACCACAGTTAGGATATGCGCCTACTTCAAGCACGCACCTGCTTAAACGAGGGGTCCTTGACTTGGAATAAGTACCAGAACGGGAAGTCCTTGGCAGGTATTCACAAAAGAAAAACGCCTCTAGATAAGAATTTTGCACGAGAGAAAGTTCTCAGACAATCCTGATACTGAACATAGTAGAGAGAGTCAACTTTTGCTGATGCCAGCAATCACGGGGGCGGACGCAGCCCGCCTCTGCCTAGCAGACGGTGAGATCATGTGCTTATTATTATCTCCGGCAAACCTCAGAAACAACTTAGTCAGTTGGCTCAAAAAGCTTGCTCTTACGGCTGGACGGACGGATTTACAATACGTGGCTTCTAGTTAAGACACGTGCGAGCGACTTTTGTTAAAAGCAAGGCGGGGAAGTCAACCTGTTCCTCTTGCGTGCACACCCATACGGTGCTTAGGCCATAAGCATTTCCGAGAAACTCACCACGACAATAAAGTCTATATATATATATATATATATATATATATATATATATATATATATATATATATATATATATATACCTCCCCATCTTGTTGCCGCAGGCGCCGATGAATGCTAGACATTCTCGGAAAGAGTTGTCCCCGGGACACGCTTGTTTGTCGCGACGTCGACCCTTAGTGGCTTCACGGCTCAAACAGCCACCGGTCGAGAGCACAGCACAAGGCGATCGATTGGGAACGCTCCCACGCAGTCAAGGTATATGTACACGCGTGGCCACCGAATTGCAGCAACACTGATCCCGGGCGCGGCGTTTTTGGGCGTGAAGGTCTCCTCGCGAGGGGCTGGTCGCTCGCGTATCTCGCACAGGCCTGGAAACATCGTCGTGGCACAATATTCGGCCATCTTGAGCTCGTCAATTCGAAATCAAACAAAAGAGCGCTCTGTCCAGAGGTCGCGACCTGGGAGAACTTTCCCCCGAAATTTTCCGAGAAACTAGTTACGTTAACTCGAGGCTGTTAGGTCAAGGACTTGGTACGCTGAAGCGAAGAAATAATTACTTCTTACCCACCGAGAACGGGTTCGTTGGCCACACGCGCGGTCAACGGTTTGGCTGGAAATCCCTGAATCAGGGTGTCGCGTGAATCAACGCCCCGGCCTCACCGGAAGTTCCCTCACTCAGTGTAAGCGCACTTTTTTTTTTCGTTACTTTCATCCCTATCGCATACCTAATATTAGCAAATACGCAATAAGTAAGGCTGTCCAAACTGACACACATGAAAAGCAAATCGGAGGTAAACTGAGAACAGACATTCATGCCGGAGAATATATCCATGTTCTTCTAAGTGATTATTTGCTCTGTTCAACGAACTTCACTAGAGTTAAGTTTCGATGTGCATTACGAATAAAAACTCAGTCTAACTAATATAAAAATACAATACCCCTAGTTATATGCTCTGGCGCGTGTCCCCGTAATTTAGCGCCGTCAACAAGAAAACGAAAAAAAGAAAAGTGTGGCCTTGCTTTTGACCTTACCGTCTGTTCTGTGGTTCTAACGTTGAATGGCTGTTAATTTGCGGCGTTACCTCAAATGTTCTGGTAAAAGGAACGAATGTAGTTTAGTACTGTTAGTCTGTTTCCCTGCGTATAAAAAGATATTTACTTGGTTTATGCACGTTCCGTCAAGGCCGCTAAGACTAGGAACGGCGAGGCCGCGTAAAAGGCCCCGCCTCGAAAGACTCCAGTGACCAGCAGCGCCAGAAGAGCAGCTCAAGCGTTGACGATACTGCTGACCACGATTCCACGTCTTCACATCACGCGTGCTATGCTCTAACCGACTGAACTTGCGCGGCGCTGCTTTCCCATCCACTTTCTTGGGTATTTATGTTTTTGCTACTGGAACGAACCTTTGGGAGTGTTATCCAGGGGCGCTATAACGTAAAACTATTCCAAACTTTTCTATTCCAATTCTGCAATGAGCCCTCCGCGATTGGTCAAAAGCATTTTTGGACCACTCCCACTTCACTTGCCTGTCACGCGGCGTCACGAAAACCGCGAGAGCTTCCCATCTGATATGACCTGTACACGCTGATTATGCATGATTTGACTGAAAAAAAAAGAAAAATAGTTATTTCCGATTCGACGTCTTTTCGCCATCAGCCCCCCGGCTATTGGTCAAAAGTTTTCGGGCTGCACCCACTGCACCTGCCGGTCACGTGACGTCACAAAACCGCCAGAACTCACCGCCTCAAAGTGACGTGTACGCGTTTAACATGCATTACTATACCGAAAAAAAAACTGAATTTTCTTCTGAATAGCCGCAGGCTGCCCCGTTCCGAAAGGAAAAAAAGATGGCTGCCGCCGATTGCTCAGGCACTGGCTACCAGCACCTGCGGAGAGCATGGGTTTTTTTGTGTATAATAAAATTTCTGACGTGGCCGTGTTACGTTTTCGAGCCCTTTCGGCACGTTTACGGCCTCCTTCTGCCAACTATTCATTGCTGAGGATCCGTTTTAGCGTCATTCTTAAGCTTCCGTTGCATGCAGCCGCGATTTTCGACCAGCCGCTGCAAGCTAAGTAAGGAAAAGCGGGCCAATCGCAGACGCTGGCACCACCTTCTTCATCTGGTTAACGACTTTAAGTACAGTGGTTCGGCCCTATCGAATCCCTCTCCACTTGAGCGTGCTCCTCGCCTCTTGTCAGCCAATTAGATAAGACGAGCCGCTGAGTGTAGGTATTGTTATTCGTTTTTCAAGCAAACAAAAGTGACCTCCTATAAACGAGGAAAGCGTTTGATTGGTCTGTTCAGGCAAACCTGCGGGAACCCCCCGGTGCTTTCGTCGGCGGTTACGCAAATTTGAGGTCAGGAGATTGGAATAAAAACATTTTGGAATGGTTTTACGTTATAGGGCCCCAGCGCCACCACACACAAACCTTGGTGGCGGATGTGCAACATCCCTTCTGTCGCAAGCATCACGCCTATGTGAACATTTTCGGCAAAGGCAAGTGGTCAATAAACACATTCATGCTACCTGAAGGCGTCAAAGCTGCCCGATTCGACATCCTCGCTGTGGAATGAACAAGAAGAAAGGAAACCGAGGAGACCAATATTTATTAGTCATATCATAAGAAGCCAACAATCTATGACTAATAAAAATAAACACCGCCAGCATAATGTCGAGTTTAAGCTAAACGCAGTTACTAAAGAGCAGCGTATCGCTAATGTAAAGCTTTAGTGGCGAAACTGGCCAGGAAAACACGCCAAACGCTGCATAACGTAATGATACTTAACCTCCAACCTCAGTGCCATGTTTTTTATAGGAACTTACGAGCGTAACGCAAAATAGAGTGCAAAGCAATGTGACGCGATATATACAGTAGACCACTCGCTCCGAAAGGCGCGTTGTGTGACGAAAAATTCTAAAAGAATTGTTGCCTAGATTAATAACTTCTTTTTGTGCTTGGCAGGACTGCATGTACAGCTCGTTGCGATGCATAAAGAAAATTCTCACGCACGCTTTATTCAACAGGAGACGAAGGCGAAAAAAACGAGCGATGGTTTGTAAACGGTAGTAGAGGAATATGCCGTCAATGCAGAAAACAAAGGCGCCAAAAAGAAACCCGGCGCAGTGAACCCTTGTTTACTTTAACACTTTACTGGTGCATTTCCGCTGCGAATATTTCTCCATTGAATATATGGAATGCCAAATTCCTTAAAGACGGGAAGACATGTAGGTAATTGAACGTAATTGTAATTGAACGAAAGGGCATGCTTATATGTTGTAGACGACCTGAAGGGTTAAGACCGACTTATCAGCACCGACTTCGAGTGACGTTAAATAATTATTTTATGATTTATTGCTTTCTTTGCTACGGATCGAAGTCGTCAGCACGATTACCCTAGTAGTGATGCTAACCAGTCCAGAAATATTGCTCATTCGCGTGTGCATGCCACCGATATGTACGTATTTGTTTTGCATTAGTTGGTGGGAGAAGGTATCCTTAGGTAATACGTATAGGTCAAAGAGGGTAGGCTCAAGGCATAGGAGGTCACAAGCATATCCTTATTCGAGCCTTCCTAAAACATAGCGGACGAAGCTGGGCTTCTTTCAAAGGTTTTCAACAGCTCGACGCTGCCTCCTACAGCGCCGCTATACATGTCGCAGGTGTTCGGAAGGCAGTTTTAAGAGTTTATGGAAACCGGTATATGCGGGGTCGGACGCAAAGAACAAATACCCACCCGCTCTACTCGTACAATGCTCGTAAGTTCAATGATTGATTTCGAAACACAGACCGAATGCCGGCGCGCAAGACGAACGAGATATTCGTATTATTTATATTATTCATTCAATATGTATTGAATTGTTGCTACTTTCATTGTTTGTACCCTTTTGTGTAACATAACTTTTTACATTTCCAGCGCACCCCCCTTACTCAATGATACTAGCGGCCTGTAAGGAATCTTACACGAAAATAAACCGACCCTACATCAGCACACACAATTCCGGAACTCTTACGCTTCACCACACAGGCCATAAGTAGCGGAACTGGTGACAACAACGATCTTAGAGTGACGTTCCCGACTTTATTGCAGTCACCTTCGCTGCCGTGAGGCTAAGCAATCTACAATTTAATTTATCGTAATGTAGCGACGTATGAGAGGCGTGCTTCTTTAGAAATCGAGGTGCAGTTCACGAAAGAGCGCGCAAAAATAAAGAAAATGAGCAGCAGTGCACTCCAAAGCCCACACCTACAATTCTAATGGACAGGTCGTCTCAGCGGTCGCCTCTTAGTGTCGTTGTCTCGTCGTGGTGGCTAGATCACCCGTTCGCCCGAACGACAAAAAGATCTGCCTCCACGACCGGGGAGGCCAATGCACGTCGCTTGGCGTCTGCTTCCAACTTGTTCCAGGCATTTCAAATCGTCGAACGGCAGCGACTGCTTTCGTCGTTGGCTGTCCCGAGAAGTTGAGTGACCGAATCGTTCAACGTTATAGGCTACGGTGGCAGCACAAAATTTAGACATCGCGTTTTTCACTAACTTCGTCCCTGCCATTCACCGGTTGCACGGAGCGGAAAATGAAATGCGACAGCGAACCTAGGGACCTGAACGTAGTGCGCATTCATCGGGTTCTTAAAACACTCTTTCTTTTTTTTTTCTGTCGGCGCGTTCAGACACATAGTCGAGTGCTGGCGTGGTCCCTGCCGCTACGACACTCCGCCAGACGGCGGCTGTTGAAGAAAACTAATTCTGGTATCCGTGTCGTATCCATAAAAAAGAAAGATAGTGAACAGACATACTAATGGGGTCCGATGTGCGCTCTGGGCGTTTCTTGGGTTAATCTGATATTCTTCAAACCGTTCTCGTTCTTTTTTTATCGATATATCTCCTGTAAATCTAGGTAGTAAAAAAAAAAAATGCCCATTTTCAAGTTGTTCCACTCGACGCGAGTCTAGTATTTTTTAAGCATCTTAAGTAGAACTGTATCACCCAGAAGGACGCGGTCACTGAATTCAGTGTCACTGAAGACGGAAAAACGATAACACCACCTACTCGCAGGCGTACGTCAGGGTCGCCTTGGTTACTATATTTGCAGCGTATCGATGGCTCTTAACAGCATAAAACGGATCTTAACTAGGTAACCCTTGGTTCTTCGGTCATACGAGAGACCTCAAAGCACATGCTAATGAAATAACTGTGTAGCCGCGGGGATTGCTTGTGGTTTCTGCTAGTACTCTATGTGCACCTAAAAAAAATTGTTACCTGCTTTTTTTTGTTGTTGTTCATTGTTTCTCAGTAAGCACCGTTTCAACTCTTGTTAAGTTCTATACTTAGTACACGAACAAGATTCTGTTGTTTTATTTCTGTTCCTTTCCTTTAAGCTGTTTATAGCCCAATATGAACTCACGTGTTGTTTTCTGCGTAAGCTAAGCCCGCCCGAATGAGAACGCCTACTTAAACTGGAAAATATTTACGCTTTTGTCGCCCTTGCGTTCGATGAACCACCACAACTGATGCATCGCGCTCGCGTCAGCCCTAATTGGTGTTTGCATTTTTGCATACCTTCTGCAAGGTATATAGCGCATTAGCGTGAACACTGCGTGACCATTATCTTGTGACCTGCGTGGTGTTCCAACGTAATTAGTATTGCGTGAGAATACGGGTTGCGTAGAAAAAAAATAAAGAGAACTTCAGGTAGCATATGTAGTTGTAAAACATTTATATAACCATGCTTCGCGTGGATTCGAACATGCGCGCTTGAAGTAGATGACGTTTTTAAACCGTGAGGTGCATGATGGCACTTACGTAATAATAAAGACAAATTTGCTGCACTGAGGTGCTTTTTTTTCTTATCTTTAAGTTCGAATTGGTTCAGGTGACAAAATGGGCAAGAATGTGTGGAGCAAGAATGAAAGGAAATCAAATATTGAGACAATTCATGCGTGCTGGCTTAAGTACATTTGCATGTATGAACGTGGGAAGTATGAGAAAAGGTGTCGCTAGCTTATTCTTTTTGTGAACCTAACTTATGTCCGCTGCAACACGGAGACATGGCAGTGCAGTCCCAGAGTACCCATGTCTTGCGTCGGCGGAATCAATCCTATTTAGAAAATTTGGCCCAAGCTCATTACGCGGCAGACTTGTCTACTGCACTTTAGTGCGTTTCCCTTTACACGATACCGGTTTCCTCACTCGAACAATTCACCCGTTAGGCTATCTACGCCTTACATATCCTGCCCAAGTGCATCAGCTCCCCTTCGGCTAAGCTGTAGAATATCGGATAAAGTGGCTTGCACTGGAATTCACACCCCACGTGGTCTTGCGCGCTTAGGATTACGCCTATATCACATCGATCAAGAGCTTAGCAACTGCTGAGGCCTCGCCCTTACTAAATTCTGCGCTGGTAATTTCGTCGCTTAGACTTCGAAGTGACTGCTGACTAAGGGCGGGATGCATAGCCTGGCCCGTTGCTTCATCAGAAATGCGTGGCGGTCACCCGCAGACCACCAAAAGATAGGAAGCCAATAAGGGGACAATATCTTTTTTTCTTGGCTGAACACCGCGTTGACGCTATTTTTTCATCAATGTTGGCAGAATATGTATTCTGGCTATTCTTTGATTAGATAATTTTAGCTTCGCGTTAAACGTGATACGCCCCCAGTTGGACCCACCAGTATTGTGTAAGAAGACGTTACTTGTCTACCGTGGCAGCCAAAAATTGATTATAAACTCACCCACTGCTTATGCACGTCTAACGCTGAGGAGTAAATAGCCTCTGTGTTGTCCTTTAGAGATCGAAAGGTTCTTTTGGCGCCGTTAGGCGTAAGCAAAGACGGAACCGGCTGTATCACAAAATGCAAAACAACCAAGAATTTCGAATCCTTTATGAGAAATTGTGTTGCTATTACTATTGACTATAGACTGCAACGTTAGCTAAAGACAAGACAACGAGCCTCATCTTCCGTCGTGTCATGGAGCTTTTTTTCTTTTTCAGTGCAGGAAGTAATGACGGTTTGTTGAAACGTTGATCACGCGTCATCTGTTAGCGTTTTTTTGCGGAAAGATGGGAATTACGTGCGGAGCACACCTCCCGTGTGACTGTGCTGCATCAAATAAGGCTAAAATTGTTCACCGGCTTCCACTCTTTACCGCCATTTATTTTGTTATTTTATGCCGAAGAAGCGGTTCTTCCGGCACTTATGTGTTTGGCGGAAACTGCGTGATCGCCCGGCACTGCTTGTCAACAAACACTGCACAATGGCGTATACGCACATCGCCACCTTTGCTAACCCTGCAGATGTGCCTGTTGCCTGCTCTGTTCATTGTGGAATTGCGCAATGACACACGCTACTTAAGTATCCTCACTGCAAAAAATGTACGCCGTCGAGCGCATCATTCTTTAAATAAAATCGAATCGGTTTCTTTGGCTCTACCTGCCGTTTTAAAAAGAGCGTTCCTTTCGCTAGTTTGCGTACTCGTACGAACGTGTTTGATGTCAAATCACAAATAGCACTGTGAGGCCCCATGCTGCCGCGCGGACACTTTGTTGCTTCCGAAGGTTTAGATGTGTTCGACCTGGCGGTACTGTGTTGCGTTTCTCCGCCGCTGAGTAATTTGTTGCTTTGGGCTCACGCTCTCGAAATGAGCCCCGCTTCCTTGGGTAATGGACACCTCAACGCCAGATACTTGCAAACTCATTAACGCTACTCCCACTCGTCGCATACCACGGAGCGGCGGTAACTTCCGTGGTTTGGTTCAGAAGTCAAACAATACTATTTTCTTTTTCTTTTCTTTCTACAGCGCATGGGGCGCCGTCTTTTAGCGGCAGTGATGCCGCTACTGCTGGCGGCAATGACACTGTTGCTGCCGGTCACATCGCTCGCCTGGGGAGTGCTGGCTAGCCCCGTAGTACTGCCGACGAGCACAGCGAGCAGTCTCGGCTTCCTGTTGCCCTGCAACAAGTCCGAGTCGCAGGAGAATCTGACCGACGACCGGCCAGAGGTGGCCATCGCATTCCTGGGCACCTTCAACAACAGCCGCATGCTCGGAAAGATGGTCTCCGGTGCCGTGCCCCTGGCCGTGTCGCACATCAACAGGGACGATAGGTGAGGAAGGATCGAGTGCGTTTATAAAAAAAAAAGGAGCTACAAACAATACGCGCACGTTTTATGAAAAGTGCGAAAACAAATCGCTTGTCCCTGGCGATCAGGTACAAGCACGTCTTTCAACGCAGCTATGATTTTGAATGACTAGCGCAATATCGTGTTTCCTAGAAATCAAGGAGACCGCCGACGACGGCACACACATGTCTACCTGGTTGCCATTCAGAAACATAAGTAGACTCGAATGCACAGCTTAATACATAATTAAAGAGTCAGTGGCGCATTACGACAGAATGTATCTCATTCACCTCATTGCCTCTCTCCAATGTTTTGGAGAGGGAACCTTTCACGGGAGCCCACTCAGCGATGGCAGACATCTTACTTGTGAGCCGCAACCAAATTGACGTCCTATGTGCTTCAGCTCAGAGCACACCATACGCGAAGGCATATTTAATGAATCGGTGATGCGCCCTCGAGCTATGCGGGCGTTACTGTCTGCCTGGATTGTGTTCAGCAAATTTAACGACACACAGCTAGTTAAGAGGGTCACGTGTTGTGCCACGCGCGCCTACCATTTAAAGGGCCCCTGAAACGGTTCGGACAAATTTTGTAGACGCGTAGGGTACAGCTTAAGTAGAACATTCGCACCACAATTTAAGTGAAGCGTTACGTATTAATGGAGCTACAAGCGATTAGAAGCTACCCTCCTCCCTAGCCATGCTTTTCCTCCTCAACTCGTTCGCCGAGCGAGTGGGGATAAGCTCCGCCTTCACTGGTTCAGCGTCACGATGCGACGTCACATCGTCCACTTCCGGTTGTTTTGGAGCCCGCCCCCGCCCGCGCGAGACCGCTCCGCTAGCTGCTTGGCCGTCGACCCCAAGCGAGAGCTATCGAAGCAGCGTGCGTTGCGAGCATTCTGTCGTAGCGCCGAACGTGTCTTGTATTCCGGTAACCACAGGCAAGCTGGTCATTTCGGCAAACGACTGTAGGCATAAACTCAAGCTGATGAAGGAACTTTAGCGTAGACGTACGTGAGCGGCCTGATCGGTCAGCGCGGTCCATACACTTGTTGGTGCAGCGTTTAACCAGCCAAACAAAGCGCTAGTATTGCTCTAACCAAGTGTAAAAGATTTTAAACATTTATAAAAACAACGTGTTGATGATTACACTCCTGCGAAAAATACACACCAGCAGCAAAGAAGAATACACTTCGTTGCTGCTACTGTGTATGGTTGAGCTCTGTGCCACCAGGTGGCTGCACCGTGCAGACCATTCGCATTTGCCCTTCTGCTCATCTCATGGCTCATCCCGTTACGGAAAAGTCAAGCGGCCAGACTCTGTCCCCTTGCGCTTGCGTTTTCCCTAATACCGGACTCGGGGAAACGCTATTGCGTTAGTAATCTTCCGGTGTAAAGTGACGGCCACAAACGCGCAAATTCTGGCGCCGATCGGATAGCGGCAGCTCGATGCGCAGCAGCCAGTTCGCTCGTACGCTGCCTTGCAGAGGGACACGATGTCGCAGCTTGACATATTGCCAGTCGCTACGTTTGCAGTCCACAAGGCAACAAAGTCGAATCATAGTGCTCGCGAAAAGACTGAGACCGACTCTGACCGCGGAGCTCTCTTCAAAATGGAGTACGTTGTAACACAAGCAGGCGACACATGCTGTGTGCCGGAAGTGCTTAAGTGTACTGAAAAATTATTCTTGTGCATTCTCTTTATGTTACTTTCTTTTCATAAAAACAAATTAACTAACATTCCAACTATTACGAAGATCATTTGTTTACCATAAAGTTGGAAAAATTATCGATCACGCGCCCTTGTCAGCCAATCGGATAGCTCGCCCCACTGACGTCGTATGGGTGATTTCGGTCATATGGGTAGGGGCGGCTTAAGATTTCGCCGAGCAGTGCGCTGCCATCGGCAGCGATGTGCATATTTAAAACCTTATAATAAATTACACGCTTTACGCGGAGCACTTAGATGTGTAAATTAATGATCAGAAGGACCTACTCTAACGACTCAATACGTTTGTAGAAAATCGTCAAAAGCGTTTCAGGGTCCCTTTAAGCGAACGACTGAACTCACGCCACCACAGCCTGCTTCCGGGCTACCGCGTCACCTTCCGGCCGGAGAACGTGGGCCAGGTGGGCACGTCCGCAGCCATCCGCAAGATGACGGCGCTGTGGCAGAGCGGCGTCGTGGCGTTCATTGGACCCGACGAGAACTGCTACGCCGAGGCGCTGGTCGCTGACGCCTGGAACCTACCCATGATCACTTACGTGAGTGGAACATGTGCCCGCTCTCTCTCTCTTTCTCTCTCTCTCTCTATCTCTCTCTCTCTCTCTCGATGTGTGTCCGTCACGCATGGCATATATCCCATTCCGCACTTGTAGCGCTCCCACGCCCAACAGATTTTGTACGCTACACAGGTTTTCATTATCCCGGAGGGCGGACTTTTTACGAGCTTCTCCCTCCTCCTCTCTTTTTCATTCTGCGTATATGTACCGGCGAAGGAAAACATCTTTATTTTCGGACTATTGACACCACACATGTGTTTGTACGTACACACGTAAACACCCAAGCAAAATATTGTACGGGTGTACAAACGCCTTTCTTTTTTATTGTGTCGCGTTTACAAAGCAAATAGCATTTACAAAGAGGTCGCGTTTACAAAGCAACTAGCATTTTCGTTGGCACTGCCGAAGCTTTAGATATGCTGCAGCTGCAGTAGAATTTAACGCTTACCGAAACTGTTGAAATACACACTCATGATAAATGTCGACTAAAGCACCAGTCCTATACGACAGATATTTTCAGGGTGGATATCTCTAAAACGCTGCAAGGCACGAGATTGTTTGCGAATGGTATGATTTGCGTACTAGATAGCTTTAACATTCTATTACAGATTCCGAACGCGTTACAAGCTTAATTGGTAAGCTTTAGATAATGACGTACTTGCTGACTGGAATTGTTCGCCCGCGCAATGTCCACCGCGGCGAGCGTAAAACAAGCCGCATAATTGGCATGGATCTCTGTACGTAGGTTGCGCTGTTTTTATTAGGGATAAGGGTAAATAACTGAACAGTTGCTTCGTGAGCCGTGGGCGCTGCCAACTCGGAAGAGAAACCATAACGTTGAGATACGTTTAATTCACAACTATTTTGCACATCGTCGAAAAGGACTCCACCGTGGGAATCATTAAAGCCCGTAGGATAACTTTTCCACAAGTGAAAAAAGACAGCAGACTTGCGCGACCTTGCGCAATCACGGTCCAATTTCCAGCGAATCTGGTCGTTACGAGCAGTCGCATTACAAATTGTAGTTGCTTGTAATTAAGCCACATACGTTGAAGCGTTTCCCACGTAAGAATTCCGCCTTGGTACTGTTCCCCGCAGTATATAATGCTTTCAAACACTCAATTGCTAGTTGCTTCTTCTTTTTACGCTCGTCTCCAGAGCTGTTCCGTTATGTTACCTCCAAAAGCTTCCTCAGCTCTTCTTAATTTTATTTAAGAAACTTTCAGCCAAGACTTTGTTTTCATGCACATACAGGCGTAAATGAGGGCCTAATGCTCAGTGCAGCGAATGTTAACATTTCGTGCACTTTCACCACACTTCTTGGGTCACTGTCCGTGAAATATTCCTCTAGCCGTTCTATATTTCTTTATAAGCGAGGACGTGACCGATGACGTCTAGTCGCAGTGTTGTGCAGTCGACAGGGAATATACAAATCCAACAATCATTAGAATGATATAAGAAGCCTAGCACTGATTGGTAGTATCGCACTCATAACAAAGCTGAGAAAATCGCCGCACTTCTGTTCGCCTTAGTGCGCTAAAAACTAAGAGCAACAAGCTTATGTAGCTCAAATGCGCACAATCTAGCCCCTCGCCACGCGCCCGCACGGATATTCATGCCTTTCACCGCAGGTGAGGCATATAGCGTGTTGGCTGAGTCTGTCTATATATCCGATATCGGCCCGACTGGACTCGCGAACAAACGAGTCCGACGAGAAAAAATTCACGCCATACTCTAGCTTTGCGTCAATGTTATTAAACCAGCCTTTCTTTTTCGGATGCGTCCAAAAAGGGCTGTGCACCGATGTGGCTCGTGGTGAGCAATACACTGTCAGCAAAAATTAGGTGATATTTGGGTTTTCGCCAATCATGCGCTTTGAAAACTCCCTTGCAATAAAAACTTACTTTGGAGTGCTGCCGTAAAATGCGCTACAATACGTCGTTTTAATACCACGTCTAATAAACGTAGTTGAAGGATGTCATTAGCCGACTTTACGACGTACGGAGCTGTAGATCACGTGAACAGAAACCATTCGTAGTCAGTTTAAAGCCATGTTTGTTTCCTACGCTACGAGGAAATGTGGTTCCACCGATTCAAGATGAGGCGACATATTCTCAAAACACGACACTTGGCGCCATAAGCGCTGGGCTCTCAGGAATAACTTTCAGGAATAGCCGCAATAACTTCGTGAAAGGAGTAAAAAGATAGTTCGACCATCCCCCCCCCAACATCCTTCACACGCATGAAAAAGAATATTGCAGTTTTTACAAGCAAAAACACGTTAGCAGGGGCAGTAAATTTTTTGCCCGGCTGGTACGTACTATAAGAAAACCAGAAACGAGAATGTGAGATGGGACGAGCGGTTCACTTCCATTTCGCGTTATTTTTGTTTACAGTTTACGTAGTAGGGGTCCCATGCAGTTAATGCGACATTGTCAAACGGTTAACATCCTTCAGGGTGTTTTTCAATACACTGGTAACAAACACCCTTGCCGTTAGGGGCTTACAAAAATTTACAGACGCCGACAACGTAGCTTTAACTAGACGTGCGATGACAAAAGACGTAGTTGAAAACTATGTAATGATTCTGACAGGCTTGGGCGCGAAGAAATATCCGACGAGAGAATTTAACAGGAAGGGATATGAAACTCTCGTTGTATGTTTCTGTTCGCCGAAGGCATATTTTTTAACTAGATATTTTGTCATCGCACGTCTCCTTACAGCTTCATTGTCGTCCTCTACAAATTTTTATAGCCCTAACGGTAAGGGTGCTACCGGTGCGACAAGCAAACACGACTTGAGGGTGTAAACATTTTTTACAGTGTACCCAAGCTAACCGTAGCTGGGACAAAAGGTATGCACTGTCCCCGAAGGTGGCCAGCCGCACTAAGCAACGCTTCTTTGACTTGGATATCTGACCACACAGACATGTCGATTGGAACGCATTGCTGAACTAAGGTCATGTTGCCTTTCCCTGGCGCAAAGAAGTTGAAATGTTTATCAAAATCAGCTGTGACAGCGCATACAACGCTCCGAGTCGATGGTTCTACGTAGAGATCTTTTTTCAGAGTTAAAGTACCAATTCTAAAAAAAATATCATTGCTTGTGGCACTCGTCGACGTACTATTCAATGCGGACACTCGTACATTCTTTAGTTGCGAGGCGAAAGCGTGTTTACCGTGTGCTTGAGACCTGCGATCATCAACTGAAACTGCGCCGGGGGGTTGGCACGGTAGCTTCTTCTTAAATAGGCGCCTTCCGGTGGGGCGTACAATTATATTGCAATTACAATTAGCGTACACGGGACTCTTATGAAAAGAGTCCCGTGTTTTCATCCACGTTAGTTTAAGCTACGCACGAGAAAACATAAACCCGTTATTAGCAACAGTTAAATAAGGTATAACACTCCACTTAATGCAAGTTTACTTATTTTGCGGCTTTTCCCTTCCGTGTTTGGGCAAACGCCACCGTTAGTGCATTGCCACCGAAAGTTATCCGCGAGTATAGAGCTGCCTTTCGCACCAGTACCGAGTGACTCCTAGTAGGACACGCCAGCACAGCGTTCGAGCATCGAGAGAGTGACACATCTGGACCCATAATCTCGGCTGGCACTGGACACTGTGTACCGGTTCTCGCAATAGGAATTGAAAGCGACAGAAAGGCTCAACGTTGTGCTCGAGCTACTCGGAATGTTCAAACGGGGTACGCTCAGGCGACACGTTGACGCGAGGCCGCACTCGATGCGGACGCTTCTGCGCAGCACGACCGGTTGACCTGGCAGACACACCAGCCGCGCTATTTTGCACGTCGCATGCCCGTGACCCACGCGATCAACCTGAAGAAAAGCACTCAGCGTTTGTAAGCGACAACTTCAAGAATTGCACAGTTCTAGCTTGACATTTACTCCTAGCTTCGGCAGACGAGCGCCTGCACCACGGTTGTGGTTTGAACGCAGCTGTGATTTGAACGCTGCTGCTCAGCGGGAACCCTAACGTGTGTCCGCTCAACGCTCGTGCCACGGTGGAGCGGAAGGTTGAGCCTTGCCCTCGCTCCGCCCCTAGGCTGGCTAGGCGGAGCCTGACGATCAGTCCGCTTGACTGCATCGTTTTTGCAGCCACACGTACTGCGCATCACTTGCGACTCTGGAGAGCGTTTAACGATCCACGCGCGGGACGACCACGCGCCTTCGATAGCTCGACAGCACGGCGGCGACAGCTGCGGTGGCGACTGCGCAGGCGACGGCAAGAACGCGTCTCGAGCGTCCGCATAATTCGCATCGAGATGGAGAAGTCAACTAACCGAATATGAGAGCTCCATTTCGGGGACGATGTGGCACTACGTACTATAATCACGGTTGAAACTCCCGCTGAGTTTCGTCGAGAATCTTACGTCTAGGAGCTGAGAGACGCAGAGCAAGTGGAATGCGGAAGAAGGAGGAAAAAGAAATTGCGGCAGCGTATAAAACTGCAATTCCTGTCCTAGTCTTGCAATCTCCTGCGTGTACGCCTTCTCCCATGTAATATGTCACCCGCGCGCAGAAGCTTCGGATAGGTCCCTAAGCTTAATATGTACTAAACGTGAATAAATAGGTAACACGAAAGTGTTTATTATGGCGAGCACAGATGAAACGAATTTCGTTTTCCGAATCACTCGTGATTTCATAATGTCAGACGTCTTCTTTCTTTTATTCTGTGTTAGAGAGACATACTCTGAACGCAGCGCATAATTTCTTTATATCGAATTATTTTAGTAGAGCAAGGCGTTGCGCGCAGTGCGCACCGCAAATGTCCGACAATTTTCGCGTGCTTTATTAGAAGTTCTATGAATATACAAAGACTAACACATGTATGTCAAAAATATTACAATTATTACGCTTTAGAATGAGAACGGAGACAAAAGCATTCATATGGCCATCTACTCTCTAAGTTTTTCTACGTAAAAGGTCAGCCCGGCTTTTGACAGCCTGTACCCAATCTAGGTGTGTTATTAAAGTAAATAATTAGCAAAAATATGTGATAACTACTTGAACGTATTGCCTGACAGAGCACAGCTCTGCAATACTCGCCTTCGGGTCTAAAGCATCTGCCCTTTTTTGACAACTGTTACTCGACCGACTGTCTTATTGGTGCTGGCACACAAGTGCCTCGGGGCCTGTGTCCATCACCGCAAGAACTGTGGGAGGCGGGTCGCGGGGCTCCAAGTTTGCGTTCGCCCGTCGTCCTTCATCCGTCAAGCCACCCCTGAGCACCTCGCCTGACACGCACTAATTGCGACAACGTCAAAGGACACTGGCTCTCCACGAATTCTAATATCGACTGCGGAGGTACAGCTGAGGTCGTTGCCTTCGTACAGAGCCAAAGCGCCGCCGGTTCGTTGAGGACAGCAGTCATAGGTGAAAGCCGCGTTAATGAGCTGGCCAGATGTAGCTTGCCTTTAACGAAGTCTAGACATTTTCTTGCGATTTGGAAAACGGCCGCCGTGGCAAATGATGCGCCTAATGAAATCAGGCAAGCAGAGGCCTGGGACGAGGTTCGACTTGTTCTCGCGCTTCCATCGCCTCCATCCTTCGAGAAAAGCTAATTGCCGATACTCAACGTTTCCCTTTTGCTGCGTTATATATATATATATATATATATATATATATATATATATATATATATATATGTATGTATTTCGAAGGACAACGCTTGAAGGGGAAAAAATCACAACTTGGTTCAGCGCGTACGCCGCACGCGCAGCATTTCGGGCTGCAAATTAAAGGCCAATATCCTGCTGGTCGAGCGAACGCTTGTTGCTTATAGAAAACCAATTTGTGCCTGGAATCAGCCGGTCCGTTTCTGACAACTGGATGTCGACGAACTCATGGGACGGCTGAACATTCAAGGGACTTCTGCACAGTGCCTGAAGTCATAAGTGCTATTCCGAGTGGGACAAAATTCAATAAAGGAGAACCTAGACAGCACGAAATCTTCGCGGAAAATGCTAGGCTGCTAAATTATAAAAGATACATCCGTGCTGAAAATTAAAAAAAAATGCAAAGACGCAGCATACGTCTATGCGTGGGCAAAAATGCCGGATAGGAATTGTCAAGCCCTCAAGTGCTTGCCTGTTTGAAGCAGACGCAAGTTTTGCTGCAAAATGTTCACTGCGTTTGTCCGTTTCACGTGGCCAGTCTGAACGACCATCCGTGGTTTGCCTGTTGCAATTGTACATCCCTCCCATCTGGCACAGACGAGCCTACTTTCCTACAATACCGTTACACAGACTACACAAGGGCCGCAGTGAAGTTAACGCGACAAGCTCATTCACTATGCAGCTGTAACATCTTGAACATCAAGTGATTGAGGTTTGTGAGATAGGTAGGGTTGGAATAATGCTGAGATACCGCCATATTCTCCAACGATACTCGACTCGAAGTACTTCCTCCACTTTACCGAGTTGAGCACAGCGCCGATGCTCAGCAGGATAAGATGCTACGGTTTTCGAGAATTGCCCTGGGCTCATTGAAGTCTAGTGACAACTTCTGTCGAGTGGTGGCACTGCCATCTACTATCGAAGCACGGGCAGAGAATAAAGGGATATTGGGAGAACTTCACATGGCTTCAGAATCGGTAGGTGTCTGGATGATAACTTGTTTGTCCTTACTGTATTGAAATATCCCGAGTACAAAGGAGACCGTTAGGTGCGGCTGTCTTTAGACATTACAGGAGCGTGTGACAACTAAGACCGCAACATTCTGGGGGGATATTCTGGAAAGGGAAGGCTTAAGCGATGATCGCATGCAGCTTTTGAGAGCCATTTATCTAGAAAATACCAATTGCGTTGAATGGAAAGAGATGAGGAGTGAGGCGAAAGTCAAGAAGGGACTGAGGAAGGGTGCCCTTTACCCCCACTGCTCTTTATTATGCACATGGCAAGGATGAAAAGGGCGCTAAAGGGAAGTAATACCGGGTTTATTCTCGTGTACAAACGGGCGGGTGCAGTAGTAGAGCAGCAGCTTCCGGGTTTTTTTTTTTTTTATGCAGACGATATTGTGTTGCTAGCTAACACGCAAAGTGATACGCAACGTCTGGCTAATACCTGTGGACAGTAAAGCGATAAGTTAGGTCTGAAATTTAGTGTTAATAAGTCATGTTTTATGGTATTTAGTGAGAACAGTGAACAGTGCCAATACAGGGCCAGGAAACACCTCACGTAAAACAATGTAAATGTACTGTTATATGGATAAAAGAAAAGAATAGGTATATGGAAACACAGGAAAAAACAATAACAGTAAAGGGGAAGAGAAATGTGGTCACAGTGAAACACAGTGCTCTATGAGGATACACTAGGTACGAGGTGCTCCGGGGTATCTGGAAAGGTATAGAGGTTCCAGGACTTACATTTGCAAATGCGGTTAGTTGCTTTAAGTCAGGGGTACAGTTAGGACTCGATGGCAACCAAAGGTCAGTGGGACGCCTCGCATTGAGCGCTCACTGGAAGGCTACAAATTAAGCTGTGCAGGATGATATTGGTTGGACAAGTTTTGAAGTAAGGGAAGCTCACAGTAAAATCGATTATGAAAAAATTACTGAGTAATATGGAATAAAGTAAATGGGCTGGGAGAGTGTTCAGATATCTGTACCGAAAATCTGATTATTAGCCAAGGAAAAGAACTGGGAAGCTTACTAGCAAGCATGCGACCTGTTTGGTGAGCAACATGGCAACAAAGAATGTCAAGCGGAAAATCATAGAAGCTGAGATAACCTCATGGGTAGTGGCAATGAAAAAGAAACCTGCTATGAGTAGCTAATTAAGAGGAAAAAGGGAAACCAGGAAGGAAATAATTCATGATAACTCACAGCGAAGCTCATTACCTTTGAAAGCGAGAATAGGGTGACTTAGAACACACACTTTAAGCGAGATACAGCAAGGAAGAAGAAGCATGTGCTTGCTGTGGTAAAGCTAGGAAAACTATGGAGTATGTTGAAATAAATTTGATTAAACTTGATTTGATTCGATGTTTTATTAGTATTTGAAGATATCTGCCCAGTGGTCGCTTTAAGTACATCTGGCCTCCTTGAAGCCCTTGCGTTCCGCGAGAGCAGGGGGAGAGTAAACATGTCCGCAAGAGAGGTCAGTAAGAGGCGATTGAAAGATTGCTGGAAGTAGGGCAACGACAAACAACGGAGGAATACAAAAACAGAGTTCTGATTAGGTGTTCAGATATTTGGGTGATGGGAATTCGTCGGGCTTTTTTCTTTCTTACCTTTTCTTTTCATAACATAGATAGGACATTAGGCAATATAACAAGAGCTTGGTGGCGCAACCAACCGTCGCGTTCCAAAGGGGGCGTTCATAGCATCCATCCGGCCATCCATCCATTTATCCATCCATCCATCCATCCATCCATCCATCCACCCATCCATAAAAATAGAAGGTGACAGAAACAGAAGCAGACAATAACTGGATGCAAAGAATGGAAAGAAATAGTCCATGAGGGTTTGCAAGAATGGCGAAAAATACATTACACAGGAAAATCTCTACTGTAACACAAAGGGCAGTGGCTTGCTATTCGAAACTCGAGCTAGCTGGCATAAAGACAAAAACGTGCTGGAGCGAATATTTGAAACGAGATGAAGCATGTGCCTGCTGCAGAAAAAACTCGGACGCCATTCAGCACATCCTTATCGAATATGTAGGGATTCACCCAGCGAGACCATTAGGTAAGGTATACCTTCCAGAAGCGATTGCATTTAAAGTAGATCGTAGCATCAGCCAGTCAACTGCCGAGATAGGCAAGAGTCGTTTAGAGTATTGATGGGAAAAAAGCAGGGAAAATACTGATATGACCGGATCTGTTAGAGGCATAGGTAGCGGTTCAAGGTATATAGAGAAATTTTGAGCAAGAAAAGAAATATTGAGGAAATGTATTCACAAATGCTAGAAAGAAACGCATGCATAGCATGCCTGAATTTATCAAGCAGGCTAAGGTGGCTATTTGTCACCATCCTGTTTCAAAGCGCATGCAAATAAATCGTCATCATCCTCATCATCGAGTCGAAGTGGAATGTTGAGTTACGGAAGCTTCTAGAATAAGAAGAATACAGTTCATTTTCACCGTTAAGCAAATGTCCTTAGACAGCTGCTCGGGATGCAGGTGAGACATTTAAGTGGTTTGGACAAAAGCTCTTGAACTGTCGCTTTTATCAAAAGCGAGCCCTTGCTGCCTTGATATTCGGTCATACTCTACTACAATAGGCGCGTACAATGCGATACGATCAAACTGTGCTTTTCAAAGTAGGGCACTTACCTGGATGCATCGGGAAAGGGCAATACCCTAAACTCCAGGATGCCACAATCTGAGAAGCACCGTTCTTCCTGTCGATTCCATGTTGGAGGGTATGCAAAATAATAATAATAATAATAATAATAATAATAATAATAATAATAATAATAATAATAATAATAATAATAATAATAATAATAATAATAATAATAATAATGATAATAATAATAATAATAATAATTATAATAATAATAATAATAATAATAACCACCGTTCGGCTCGCATGGTGTAGTTAAGCACAGTTATTCTCAGCTCGCCGAGAATTCTGGCCTGACATCGTTCCGGTGGAAGTCGGATTGTCTGATCGAACGTATGGTACAAGTGCGAATTCTTGTTACATATTTCACGTAACGATGTATTGATGTTGCGGATAATGTTTCGGGCATCTTAAGATCGATTTCCAACAGAAAACGTGATTACCTCTTTTTTTTCCTTAACCTTAAGCATGATGTGCAAGACTTTCATATAGCAGAGATTTCCTTGTCGTGTTCAACGAGCGATGCTCAGAAGCAGTGACAAAATTTGGACACAAGTCAGTCTCGTGCCACAGGTTGCGCTTGTAGAAGTGCTAAGCAGGGCCCGTATTAACAAAAAGCTCACACTCTAGCATTCCTCGCTTGAGCAGTTTGCAGAATCCTAATACTAGATACAACTATTGGTGAACACGGCCCGCCCATGGCACAGGACACTTACCAACGAAAGCTTTGTGAATTCAGCCCCTGAATTCACAACGAATTTACAAAGAGGTCAATTGACAACACATGACAGTCATCACTTCCTCGGAGAAATGTCTAGCCTTGCGGTGTAAACTTGCGAGGTAAAATGTTAATGGTATAAGGTAAGCATAGAACGTACTTGGCATTTGTGGGCAGTGCTCTGCCGTGCGCATTTATTACCTATGATTTGCGCCGAATTGTTTAAAGGGATCTTCGCATTTTGCCACGTGAGCTTTTTCCCCAGCGTAGAGCAGCAGACTGGATCAATTCCTAGTTGCCCTCGTGGTATTTCCTCCTCCTTCCCTCCGTATTTCTCTGACCTAAATTATCTGCAACCATCTTTGAGAGCTGATAGATATAAATAGAAAGTAATAGAATAATGGTAAGGAGGCTAAGATGATGGATTGCGTGACATTTTGATGAGGTTAAACTGAAGAGAAACACTCACTGGAACACTCCGTTGTGAGTGTCTTTCTTCTGTGAGTCCGGTCAAAATGTTGTGCATTTCGACATCTAGTATGCTACGCCAGCGCCCCCAGTGTTCGACCATAGGGAGGCTTAGCGTCCTTGAACCTAAGAGCGGTAAGGTATATATCACTGACCAGTGACATGACCAGAAATAAAATGAAATATTTTATTTTTCATTAGTTATTCTCACAGTGGCGTGCCGACGGTCTGAATCACCAGCAAGAAAATTTTCTGTCGAGGCGCCTGCCCCCATTGTCCCCCCCTCCCCCCAAGTTGTTGCATCAGTGCACAAATCTTCACAGAAAGTCAGAAGCCGGTACGTTTCTGCTGCTCCCTTGGCGTCGTCTTACTACGACATTCCTGCTTGCTATTGTACCCTTTGGTGGTGAAGCAGCGCCCTGACAAGGAGAAGGCGAAGATATACAAGAATACAAGACACTCGCTGTTATTATACTGACAAGGATAAGGCATACTGCCTCGGGCAGTGCGTCCGAAAACCAAGAGCTGGAATTTTCGCAAGACTGCTGCAAAATGTGTCCACCACGTTACCTGCATTGTTTATGGTAGAATAGAAAAGCCGACGCACGAGACTAGGATACACAAATGCCGTCTTTTAAGTAAGTAAACCTTAGTAAAACAATGGCACAAATAATAAAACTCTGGTACGCTTTCGGACGCCATATTTTTTTTTTTACATTTTAAACCCTAAATTCTGAAATTACGTGGAAAAATGCCACGTAATTATCAGACGTTGGCATTTGTGTGTTGTACATTTCAAACGAGAACTAAGCAAATTACACGTCAATATAGTTTTTATGGAGATCGAGCTTCAAGGTTGTGGAACGTATCGCCTTTCCGTTAATTTCCTTTAATTTTCACGCAAGCGGGTAAGATCGAGCATTGAAGGCTTGTACAGATGCAGACAGAAAAGAACGACTGACAATCGCAGGTGCTCATTTTCTGCTCATTCGCATTTTCAGCTCATTCGAGTAGAGCTTAGCATTAAGACTGCCGCAATACAACGCGGCTCACTGATTGCATATCTACATTAATATACATTTGAAAATGTCGGTTTGGAGTCAGTTTGACGGTCAGTCAGCTCGTGCTGTACATGCAGGTTTAACTGTCATCAAGTCAAGAGTCTACTTGACCGAGTTGCTTGAAACGTCATTGAATTCACCAAGCTCTCTTACCTGCACGAACCACACCCTTACCTCAAGGCTGCCTTTTTATCGAGGAAATAAATATAAATTATCCTTTGTCAATATATGTTATATCACGTTATTATACAGTTAAAACTCGAGCTAAAGGAACCCGATTTTACGAAGTTCCCGATCTGACGAATAATTTTCCATTCCCTGGCAGGTACCAGGTCGAATGTTTTCATCAACCCTAACTCACCAAAGAAACTTGATCGAACTCGACTGAACACTGTTTTTTCTTAATAAATGAGTTAAAGATGCGGTGATTGGTTTATAATTTTGCCACAGAGTGGCTCTTCATGGAGCTCTAGAGCTAACGCGTTAAAACATGTAGGCGCCCTAGTCGTGGCCGCTGTTTCACTTGACGAGCCTGCCCACCTCGTCAGCCGATTCAACAGCCGAATCAACACAGCCTCGGTGGGGGCGGCGGTGGTTGCTTTCGTTATTTCGTGGTTTTTGCGACAGATGGCAGACAGATCAGCGGCAAATGCAATGCCGCGGCAGCTTTTGCGTGTCGCTGCGTTAAAATTTTAGATTTCGAAGGACCGAAAAATTCCTTTCTCGATTTTACGTACTTCGCGACTTAACGAAACAATTGCAGCGTGGTCATCACTTCATTAAATCTTGTTTCAACTGTATTAATAATTTCTCCAAATGTGATCAAGTGCTGAGGTCATCAAAAAAGCAGTGCAGCCATTACAGAGCCAAGCCATAGTCTTTCCGCATTTATTATCTACGTCCCTAACTTGTTCACTGGAACAATTAGGACTAATGGTGTTAAGACACTTCGGCACTTCGAGCCCAAGCCGCTAAATTTAAGCATTTCTTTTTTCTACAAACTTTAGTTGGTTGGGTGATATTTTGGCAGTTTATTCTTTTTCCGCTTATAACGGTCCCTCTGTCTCTCTCTCTCTCTCTGTAATGGTTTTATGTTTTCAGACCTGATAATAGCAAGTTCAGTTGTGTGTTTAGGTTGTTTTTTGTAAATACCGCGAAAGCGCTATGCGGAATCAATATATGCCTTTGCATTAATCTTTCTGCCATTCTTTTTTTTTTTTTGTCGTTGTTGCTATTCGTGACATACATTCGTTGCTGATAATAGGCGCCTAACAGAAAACTTTCGCATGCACTATGCAGTGGCGCTACTTCAAACCAAGCAGTTTGGGGTGGAGGGGTGGGGGGGGTGGGGAAGTCTTGGGAGCTCCCATCTGAATGCGCGAGGACTAGCCGCCGTAACGCTGCGGCTATGGCGGTGCGCTGCAGGGGTCGAAGTCGCGGGTTCAATCTCAGCCAGGGCGGCCGCATTTCAGTGAAGGCGTATCGAAAAAATAAGAAAGTTATGGGATCGTTCCCCACCTGCGGCAAGTTGTTTTTTCATCCATTTTCATTTTCCACTAATTTATCGTTGTTTATTTCATTTATAAAGCACGAGTAATTTCCCCTATGTTGTCTTTGGTGTCAGTGTTTGTTGAGGAGGAGGAGAAACATTTATTTAAAAAAAAAAAGAAAGGACAAGCAGGTGTCTTTCAGCTTGTGCGGGAGGCGCCCTTAGTCCAGGGCTCCTGCGGTTCTTGCTGTCTCCCGGGCCCACCGCACCAGTTGCTGCTGGTTACGAGGGTCCGAACTAGTGAGCACGGCCTTCCACTGCTCGGGTGTGGGGTTGGGTATTTGCGGGGCCGCCTTCACGTTGGGGCACGCCCATGTGGTGTGATATAGGGAGGCGTAATCATTACAAAGGGGACATTTGTATGAATATAGTGTAGGGTGGATTGCGTGTAGTCTGCTTAAATGTGGGTATGTATTGGTTTGTAGTTGTCTCCATGTTACGGCGTCTTCACGTGAGAGGGTCTTGTGTGGAGGTGGGTATTGCCGTCTGTTCAATCTGTGGTGTAGTAGTATGGCGTTGTATTGTAAAGGTACGGGCTCCATGGATGCGTCCGTATCCCTCTCTTGTGGCGCCCGGCTGGCATGAGCTCGGGCTACAGCGTGCGCACGCTGATTTCCACGGAGGGACTCGTGTCCTGGAGTCCACACTATTTCAACGTCCGGGAATGCGGAGGCCTGTTTGAGGAGTCGGTGGGCGATTGAAGATATTCGACCTCTCGCGTAGCTACGGCAAGCTGCCTGGGAGTCGGTAATAATTGTGATGTACTCGTTGGTCAGACTAGAGGTGATGGCCAAGGCGATGGCTGTCTCCTCCGCTACGAGGGCGCTGGCAGTGCGGACAGTCATCGAGACCACCTCTTGTAGGTTATAGTCGACAACGCTGGCCGTCATGGCTGCTTTTTGGGGGTACTGCGCGGCATCTGTGTATAGTGTGGTGAATAATATATATATATATATATATATATATATATATATATATATATATATATATATATATATATATATATATATATATATATATATATATATATATAAGAATAATAAAGTCGGGCCCCTCGGTCAACCGCCTTTCTTCTCGTTGATGTGCTTTGATATACTCTACCGCACTAGACAAAATGTGTATTATGCCTAATAACAATGCTAGAAGCTCGACAGGAGACTATGCGTCTACGAACCACGCCAAGGTGAGATGCCTCCGTATGGTGTGTCGCAAAGATGGTTATGGCCTTGGAGAACAAAGCTCGTACCATCTAATACACTTGTTTTCGTTATGCGGCGGTTTGTAGGTTTCCGTGCTTCGTGTGGCCTCTGCGAATAGATAGAGTCGATTCGGCGTAACACCCAAACTTCTTTTGTCACCGGTACTCGACCGACCTTTCGAAGCACTACCTCCTAGGCCTAGCGGCCAAGGCAGTGTACCATTGCGAAAATTGGCTGTTGGCCGGTGTGACCGGAAAGCCTTCCACAAGCCGTCGTGGAAAGCTTGCCTCGAACATGTTCGTATGAATGGCTGACCAGTGATCCGTTCTGACATCATTGATGCGCGTTTTTGACAACCATCGAAGCCAGCATCTACTTCAATCGCGCATAGAAGTTCGCAGATTGACAGAAAGTTCCGAACTGCGTGTGCAAACGCGTGAATCAGCGGGCGTGAACACGCATATGCGATACGATCTGCGTTGCGTTCAGTGGCCAATTTTATTTTAGAGCGCAGCTCTTTGGCGTCCGTTCCTGGGTTTCGCGTCGTCGTCGGCGTTGTCGTCGGCCTCGTAACCAGCTCCGCCCCCCTTTCATCCCCCCAGCGCTAGCAGCGACCGACTGATACCGCTGGATGCCGCTGACGCCGCTAGAGAGTCAAGATAACGTGACTGCATAGAACACCGTCGCCGCCATGCAGAAAGAGGAGGAAAGGGTCCCTCCCCCCCTGTTCTTGTGTGGCGGATAGGGTGCTCTTCAGTTGCCGACGCGCCGGTTATTTCACGTAGGCCCCGGCACGTCGACGAATACGTGACCACCTTCCCACGGCTAGACCTGGTTCTTAGCGCTGCGGAAGCGAGGGTATCATATTGTTTGTGTCGGCATCGGCGGCGTTGTCCCTGAAACCAACTCCGAAGCTGGGGTTGACTCACTATCGGCGTCAGCGGCATCAGTCAGTCGCTGCTATCTCTTCCCTCCTCCCTTTATCGTGTTGTCCGCTTGCTGCGCGCGCTTCTGCCCCCATCGTTTGCCGCTGGGTGTACACGCCGCCCCCCTCCCCCCTCTTCCTGCGAGTCTCCGGTTGTCAAAGCGCCGGCTCGAACTTAATTCCTTTCTTCGCTCCTCCTCCAATGCAACCCCTTTGCGGTGGCAATCAGAGAGCCAGATCGGTGGCGGCGGATCTGTATATGTGCACCGCCCGAGCCGAAATTGCCGCTGCCGTTCGCCCTGTGCGGTGGCAATCAGAGAGCCAGATCGGTGGCGGCGGATCTGTATATGTGCACCGCCCGAGCCGAAATTGCCGCTGCCGTTCGCCACTGCGAAATTATCTGCCAGTTCTTTCTGAGCCATGAGCGAGACGACCGATGGAAGTCCTCCGTCTGCTGCTGCTGCTGCTGCTGCTAAACGAGCTGCCAGAGCAGAGGCCCAGCGCCGTCGCCGTCAGAATCCAGAGGTGCGTGCCGCCGAAGCAGAAGCTTACCGTCGCCGCCGTCGAGATTATCCAGGAGTACGGGAAATATAAAAAAAAATTCTGTGATAGCGCATACATGTGTTGCTCGATTTCTTTGCCTCAATCTATCGAAAAGGTGAAACAGCTTATTTGCTGCGCTCAAATTTCGCATTAGGAAGTAACGTAATCGTCGGTAATTTTTTTTTTATTTTTTTATTGGAACATACTATCAGCCCTTTACAGGGCCAAGATAGGAATGAGTAGAACAACGTATTACATGCTATACAACAATAAACATAAACACACAGCAGTGCACATGATCAGGCATACACAAACAGTATTAAGAACAATGCGTGAATATATCTTCGCAGATAGGCGCTGCTCTCGTTGCCATTCCCCTTGTCGGCGTCAGGTATAGGAATGGCTTCGATTTAGATTTCATGACCCAGACGACCGCTGTATCAGGACATAATCAGATTGCGCTTTCGCCTCGTAAGAACTCTAGAACTAAATTTTCTTTTGTCCCGAAACCAACTGAGCGCCGTGGTAAGGTTGCATCCAATGCATTGACCTCAGTTGAGTATTTAACCAAATATACGAACAAACAGAGCGGTAGATAAACTAGTCGCGAACTGAATTATTTCATGGTTCATAAATCAGTTCGAACAGTTGAGTGCAGTCGGCATCGGACTTTTCGTACTCCCTAGGGTCCGCGAAAACGTCGGGAAAAAAAAAGAATGAATGCCTTTTACTGCCCTCAAAGCCTCAAATCGCCGCAGGCACATCGGTGATTGCTCTGAGGGCCTGCCAGTACACTTATTAGGCGTATCGGTGCTGGTACTGTGACAGGAGGTGGTGGGTGCACGCGTGTATAATTAAGGAATGCATACTGTGTCTCGTGAAAATTGCTTCTTCCCAGTCTTGGTATGCTTCATCGAAATACTTTGCTTATGCTGCACCGCATGTCACTGCTGTATTGCGGCGAGTCTAATTTTCAGGAACTGGCATTATGCAACACGTCGTGATTTCCGAGCTTCAAAGCCACTGGCGAAGATTACAAAGACGGAGTCGGCGCCGTTGTTCACAGCGGCAAATTTTTAAACGAAAAGCACTGCAGCGAACAGCAAAATCTTGGTAGCGAACGTCCAAGTAGCAAGCATTAGCGTCGCCGTGGTGGTAGTTACGGTTACCATTGGATCTGCGTGCGAGAGCGCTTGTTCGAGCTGGCGGAATAACCGAAATGACGGCGGTGGTGGCTTCGATCAACGCCGTCTCCGACCTACGGTCAGGGCAAAAAGTCCGGAAAATCGGACGGCGGAGTATTCTTGCGTCCGAAATTTCCGACGGTCTTACACATTGACCCTACAGGTACCGTGGCGATACCGCGAAGGACTCCGAATTATCGGGCATGTCCGAAGAATCGGCTGTTGACTGCAGCTGCGTAACCCTACTGAAAGCATTGCACTCCTGTAGTAACGCGAAAATAACGCACTATTGCGCAGCTGGCGCAAATGGCACTTCAGCGGGGTGCAGCCAGAAGCATGCAAGTCAAACTGTAGCGAAATGGAGCAAGTGGCACAGTTGGACCACCACTGACCAAGGTCAGTTTGCTCGCAGCTGCTGCCGCGATTCGTCACTCCAGCATTTTGACAGCGAGTTCCCGCGCCCTTCGAGCGAGATGTGCTCGTGTTTAACTGTGCGCGCGTGACACCGTGCTTGTTAATTCAGTTAAAACAGTTTGGCGGGATAGTTAATATAAATCCATGATAGATTGTAAGCGACTGAACGAGGACGTAGAAAAAAACATACACACAGAGATAGCGCTGTCTCTGTGTGTCGGTTTCTTTCTACGCTGTCATTCAATCGCGCTTACATATTATATCATTGTTAATTTAGCCAGTAAGCGAACGTTTACAAGTTTGCGCGGCCGATAAAACTACTATCCTTTCTTCGTATAGCTATCTACTAATTTGCTGTCGCAATCAGTGCTTCTCGTTCCGGGTGAAACTGACTTTTTCTTTAAAGCACTGTCAGTGCACGAAATGACGATAATCAAACTAGGACTGGGGTAATATAACGTAAAACTATTCCATACTTATCTATTCCAATTCTGGAATCAGTCCTCCATGATTGGTCAAAAACTTTCCGGCCACTCCGAATTCGTCTGTCGCTCACGCGACGTCACGAAAACCGCCAAAAAGCCCCATCTGATATGATATGTGCTCACTGATTATGCATTATTAGACCAAACGAAAGAAAACTAATTATGTCGGATTCGACAACATTTTCGCCACCATACTCTCCCATTGATCAAACGTTTTCCGGCTGCCTCCACTTCGCCTGTCTGTCACGCGACGTCACAATACCGCGAAAATCTACCACGTCAAAATGACGCGTCTGCGTTAAAGACGCATCACTATAGGCCAAAGAAAACTGAATTTTTCTTTCTGAAATGCCGGAGACTGCTCCATTCCAAAAGGAATAGAAGATGGCTGCCCACCGATTGCTCTGGCACTGCCAACTCGGAGCGGCCGGGGAGCATGGACGTATTTGCGTTAAGTGAACTTATTTGTGTACAACTTATTTGCTCATTTCCGTGGCAGCACAGCGTTATCGAACCTATTCAGCACGTATACGACATCCCTTTGTAACTCTTATTTACTGCCGACCCGCTCTGATGTCATCTTTAAAGTTCTGTTGCATTCCACCACGATTCTTGACCAGCCACCGCAAGCTAAGTAAGGGGAAGTGGATCAATCGCAGACGCCGGCACTACCATCTGCATCCAGTTGTCTAATTTCACTGTTCGGCTCGCTCTGCCGAACCTCTCTCCACTTGAACATGCTCCTTGCCTCTTTTCAGCCAAGTCTATGAGAAAATCTGCTCAATGTAGGCGATGCTATTCGCTTTGAAAGAAAAAAAAAGTGACCTCCTATAAACGAGGAGCGCGTTTGATTTGGCTATGGATTACCGTCCGCTGCTTGCGTCGGCGGTTACATAAGTTTGACGCCAGGAGATTGGAATAAAAACAGATTGGGATAGCTTTACCTTATAGGGTGCCAGCTCTCCGCTTTGCGCCTATATGGAAATTTATTGTCTCAGTTTAGGATGTGTTCCAAGTCTAACCAGCATAGGAGACAGTCTACGCATTAAGACAGCCAAAGAAACAGCTTCATGCCCCAATAATGGGACGCGTCTGCAGCCATCTGAAAGGCGACGGGAGACGTTCCTGCAACGAGACGGCACCTCTAGATCACAAGAAAAATCAAAGAAAAGCACATACTGTTGCTGTATTTTTCCGCTTTTTATGTGCGAGCCTATGAAAAACACGACGTAGCTTACCGCATGCATTAAAGAAAGCGCGACTGCGCTTTCTTATGAGAAGACGAGCCTGCCGTCGAATCTCCAAGCATTCCGCTCAACCGCCATCTTGTTTTTGCAGCAAAGTAACCGGGGTCGTTTTTCACTTCGTTTGTATCTTCGCAAAGGTCTCTCTATGCTGCATTCCTCCGAATTGGTAGGCGACTTAAAATTGTCCGCTTATTAATCTACAAACTTTGCTCTGTACGGCGACTATCTGAAGAGTGCCTTAGGCAAATCACTTCATATTTCGTCAGTTTCACCATGATCGCCACCCTTTAAAACAGTGTCCGGCGCTGTAATATCGCGCTTTTCTCTCTCAACACAGCACACAAACCAGCACCCTTCGTGCACCTGAGACGGGCTGTTGCGCGCAAGTAATTTATAGCTTTTTATCATTATGTTATCAAGACACACAGTGTAGCAGGCGTTCAGATGCGATAGACAACACATGCACGAATCAAGTAACATTGGTAAGCGTAACATCTCACTAAGAGACTGCAGCACAATTTTCATATTTCACTTTGTTTAGGAATGAGAGCTTATTTTGTATTTAGGGTATTCTGAGGCTCTTCTTCTGAAATATTTGCATTCGATTCTATATGGGAGAATGTGTTATGCGAGCACAGTTGAAAAATATTGGTGAGATTTTTAATTACCCACCTGCACCAAGTTACGAAATAACTTTTCCGCATTCTTACCCCAAAGCCCACACTTCATAAAGTCCTCGGTATTCCTGGAGGCTACACTTTTCGTCTTTGTGCATTGCATAAACGACTACTCTACTACAGCTGTCCCAGAGCTAGCGATAGAGTTCCTTTGAGTTTTATTTGTGCCTCTTGCGCAATTTTCGCAAAACTTCTCGCGAACTTCATATGTTAGGATTCCAAGCAACAGATCTTCGTTAGTTTCTTACCGCATCCGGATGCTTCTTCTATAGCAGCAGTAGTGTCCTCACTCTCAAAACCTTACGCATGACAGGTACTTTGAAAACCCGTGCTTATATGTTTTAGTCTAGCAAACGCCGGTACCAGCAGGCAAAATTGAAAATCGGTCCCTTCGAAAAGTCCTCTTTGAGCAGTACCTCCGAACGCTCGGTTTCTCCTCGGTTGCTCCTACGCTCTTTCCTCGCAGCGGCTGTGGGCCTTCGAATTTTACAGTATGAACATCTTCATCGCAAATGGTTTTGACGCGATTACTTCGTTCCCGCACTTCCGATTTTCATCGTTACATACGATTTCAATAGTAGTTTTGTAGACGTTCTGTGGCAAATACATACCCACAGAAGAAAGAATCAGGAAAAAAACGTGCAGAGAAATTATTCAGGTGATTCGGGTACTACAGACACCATTACAATGTCGGGATATTGGCGACACCCTTCAAACCTAAACCTCCTCAGGGATGTCGCGAAAACTACGTCCAGAATGCTTATATGCCATACCCGGTCGTACCGGTGCGTTTGTAAAGCCCTTTCCTCTAACAAAGACTGCGGAATAAATTTCACTTCTCTTTAAAGTAAGGTAGGCAGAATACGGTAGCTAGAATACTGGCACTTTCATACACCAACCTAACATTATTTATACTCTTTGGATTTTGTTTTACTGCGGATAACTGGAAAATTGTCAAATTGATATGCACTAGGATGATAATTCCGCCTGTAGGCATTGAACAATATTGCACACATACACTTTGATGGAATGCTTCTCCATCTTGGGAATTAAAGAAATCATTGAATGACTTCTTTATTTTCTTACGTCTCTTACATTTGAACGTGATCGAAGCTTCCTGGTTCGCAAAGAAAAACTAAGGTGGGCACTTGAGGGAACGCGTTGTGTCGACGCTCTGATCGTCCACGAACGGGTAGGTTCTGACGTCACCACACGAAGCGGCTCTCCGAGCTGACCATTTCAGTTTCAAATTCGATAGACGTATTTCTGTTATCTAAAGTTACTTTCACGTTTCGAAGCAAATTAGCTCACTGTGCGTGTGCGACAGGAGGTTCTATGCAAGATAAAACAATCCGTTATCCCATAAAGGCTCAAGAAAGAACGCTGGTATTGGCCATGGAGTCCTTGTCTTGTGCTATTCTACGTTTAAATACACTACGGCGCCTACATGTTAACTTGAATGTTTCTCTTATACATTTGTGGTGTAATACATGTCTGTCATGCGTAACCTGAAGCAGGCTAAACTGTCCGAGCCTGGCAAATTTCCGCGCTTTCAAATAAAGATAGAAAGTATAGACACACAGTTTCCGGAGCCTTAACTAAGGCACCGTAAGGAAGTGACCATAGTTTCTTAAGATACGTGTCCTAGGGAAAACAGAGCTAATGATCATTCATAAACGTATTGTTTTTTTTTTGTAAAGGAACCTTTATTTTCACTGTCGTTTGCACTATAGCATTACGCTGTTCAACATGCACGCGTGGTGCTAGTGATCTTGCCGGCAGATTACGCGGGTGATTTACTCGATGCTTAAGTCCTTCGTAGATCAATTATTTCTTTTTTAAACTAGGAAGCAAGAGTCAAGCAAGCCTAGCTTTGGAAGCGAACAGGCCTCGCGGAAGAAGGAAGCTTATTTTTTATTTTATTTTACAAAAATACGGATGGATTAGCAGAGCATGCACCTTCTAATTAGGATGTTTTTGCAGCGCTGCTCGGATCTACGAGTGTCCGGCCGCTCTTTCCGGACGTTTGCCCGGACCCTGCCACCGCTGTCCAAGGTCTCCAAATCGGTCATCTCGCTGCTGCGTTACTATCGCTGGGACCAGGTCAGTGTTGTGTCGGTTATGGTAAAGCGTGGCGTTGTAATGAGAACAGAACAGCGAGAAACTTGCTCTAGTCGAGTTCTTTCAAAGCCAGGAGAGTTAGGACATACTTAGTAGGGCAAAGCAAACAAAATCAGGAGGACGGGCACGAAAAATGGTGTTAGTTATTCACGCCCTTCCTCGTGAATGAATTTATTTTGCGCTACTTTCCGTTACCAATTAGCCATACTATTTACTACTTAAATCAAGCGAGATGTAGCGGCAATAAAGGATGCGAGCCCATATTTATCCTGATAAGCAGGCTAAGGTAAGTATTTGACAATGTAATTGTTTTACTCGCAGCGCGTTTAGCGCTGAAACGTTGGTAGGAGAGAGAGGCAGTCAATGCTTAGTTTCCATGTATATATATATACATGGAGACTAAGCATTGACTACCTGTCTCTCCTACCAACGTTTCAGCTTTAGCGTTCAGTCAATTTCGTCATTCACGCAACCTCTTAAGAATGTGCCAATCTGTGCCTCCGCTTCTCGATATCACCGACAAATTGAGCGAAAAGGTCAATCGCGCACCTGAGGCACAAGATTCACGACTCTAAAATCAGAGACTGCTACCTTCGAAGATTCCTTCAAGCGGTGCCGGCGCGGGGATAGGCGCACCAGCTAAAAGGATCATTTTACTTCGGCATCGGTGAGCTGCTGGAAACTTGGTTCGCGGCGGCCGTCTGCCCGTTTCCTTACGCTCACGACGACCGCTATTTTTCGTCGTCGGGCTTCCTCGTCATCCACAGCTTCACTGTCACCTTAGGGAGAAGAGAATATATCAGCCTTTCTCCCGAACAGCCATCGCTGCTATTCAAACCCACGTCGCTGCAGCAATGCGTATTCAGAGGTCTGGCGCGCCAACCACTCAGCTATCGCGCAATGAGAGCGCTGGAAAACTGCTGTGCCAGGTTTTCTGTTTCGCGCGAACTGTGGCAGTGGTCGTGTAGGCGCTTGTATTTATCAGAGGCCAGCACAGGATATACGGTACCGGTGAAAACAATACTGTGCGAGGGTGGAAATATGTGCACCGGGTATAAATTGTTCTTGAAAACATGGCAGCTTCTCGGCGTGCAATTCTTCGTTGTCGTACTCGTCAAAACAGCGTCGGGGGCACAAAAGGGGCTTACGTGACAATGACGATGACGCGCCTCAAACATTCCACATACTCCAAATAGACGATACGTCGAGATTCAGGCGGTTGGCGTAAAACATCTCAGGCAGCGTCGATGCCGTCACAACAACAACGACGTAACGTGAAATTGTACCACAGAGTTTGTTAAATATTAGGCCACAGTATTTCCAGTTGCCAAGTGCCCAATGTAGTATACGGCGAAATGTACAGAAAAAAAAACACTTTCGCTCAAAATACGCTCAAATCTTCTAGGTGGCACTGCATCAGTTGGCTCGTGATATCAGTTGCAGAAAATGTGTGCGCCCCAGAGTTGAATACTCCGATTCATTGCACCTGCTTTTAAACCAGAAAGTTCCTCCTCACCTGCGGCTTAGGCAGTGATATGCACAAACAGTGACATTCAAAATGCGTGAGCAAACATCATGACTAAAGTCATCCTAAATACCACGCTGCCAACACGTCGGGCTGGTAGGTACTGTAAGGATTGAGAGGTCAATCCCACCGTTCGTAACCAGTTGTCAATATTGCAGTCGGGCATGAATTAGATGGTAGCTGGCCCATGCCGTCGTCCAACTTATCCACGCTGAGGACGTTGTTAAAGGGAAGGACTGCTTCTCATCGAGAACGAGGAATATGGGTTTATTTTCAGTATCTGCATAAGGACGTTGCAGTTCATCAGTCTAGCATGACTGCGACAAAAAGTACCCTGAGCAGCCGCACAACAGCGGTTTATAAACACTCGGTCCCTCCCTCGATCCCAAGGTGAGGGGACCACTTCACCTTGGGACCAGGCACCGTAGATGAGGGCTTACACACACACCTCTTTGCGCGAGGTTCACGGTCTCCAACCGACGTCAGACGGTCTTCGCAGAACTCGGGGCTGACGTCAGGAAAGGCACATCCGATTCCCCGAGCTGACCCCCGCAGCGCGGCCACCGGTTGTCTATTGTCATGCGTCTTGAACGGCGCGTGGGAAGGGGCCTCCGGAGACGTTCCCTCGGCAACTCCCCCGCTCATAGCAGATCATATCGGTGGTGGTGGGTTCAGTAACAATAGTTAGTCCGCCGATCGCGTTTAGTCACAACGGCGCCGAGGCTAGAGCGTAACGGTGGCTTTCCAAGAAAAGTTGACGCCGCTGTCGAAACTGGCTGACAAAACTTGCACCTCAGTGAGGCGTTCTTAACAGTACTTGGACGTTGTCCAGCTGAATGATGTAAAGGGCAAGAAGCACTACGTTACACAACTTCGCGAGACTTATTATACTGTCCAAAGGGTAACGTCACCTTGATAACACAGGTTCCACGAAGGCTGCACGTATCAAGTACACTCAGTTCCTCCATCGCTTATTCGACAACCGTTTTGCCGCAGATGGGCCCACTGTTCAAATGAGCCTGCCCCCCAGTGCTACGGCCCGACGTTGTGTTGATGAGTATGCACAGATATGGAACATGAAGTGGACACGTAGCAGTCACAATATTTAAATAGCAAGATACTGGGCCAACTCTTAAAAACAAACATAGCATAAGCCCTTGGCCAAACAGCTGTTATTGTGTTTTTCCGTAAATTTATACATTTCATCTAACTATATCGAACCTATCTAGAGATGCGGAGCCTAAGATGGCTAAAATGTGTGCATGCATTTGGAATCCCATAAAATGCATCATGCGTGCCTAAAGAGGTTGCACACATCACAAACAAGATAAACTCGCAACCCACTCATCTAAATAACATTTTTATTTGTCTAATAGCATGGCAGGTAAATTGATTACTTAATTATTATATTGGTCAATTCATTTCTTTTAATTTTTACCGCAAATTATTACATTATTCTACGGTCGTACCAAATTCCCCCACCCCAAGCAAGAATGTTGCAACCGCTTCGCCATTCTCCCTTAGCGAGTGCGGACAATTATTTGAAGACAAAGCAGGCAAGTGAAATTAAGATGAAGGTCATCACAATGGGAGAATGGTGTTGTCGCAGAGAATGAGTTCAGTGCCAGAAGAACTGCTGCCCTTCTGTTTCTTTGTGATAGTGACGGCTGCGGCCTACAAAATCGGCCTATGGTTTGTCAGTTGTTTGTTGTCAGTTTAGGAATATCATGAAATAATAAATTTTGCGCCCTCATGAGCACTCTACAAAAAAAACGTAGCAACCTTCAGCGATTCATTCGGTGCTACACTCACTCACTACGACAGCAGAAATTTCCCACTGTAATGACAAGCATATTTTTTGCCTACTTTTTCCCCAGATAATTCCATTCGCCCACTACGGGAAACTGGACAAGATACCAGGGGTTATTACGCTCTTGGTTGTAGTGAGGAGTATGGTTCTATAAATGTATTAATTTACACAAGAATTTAACAAAAATATATTATTTGGACATTAGAGAAAGAACTTTATTAAGTAAAAATCCTGTCATGAGGGCCTGAGGGTGAGTCATCCGTCCAGGGCTCCAGAGGACAACGCCTCGCACCAGGCCTGGTCGGGGAAGCCCAATTGGATTTCCAGGTCACTCTGGGCGACGATGGCTGCCCAAGGCTCCCTAAAATAGTGTTGTGCTGATTGGTGTGAATTTTAATTTTAGGCATGTGATTGCGCTGCCATGTAACATGGGGCAAAGTTAGCCTCCCCCCATACCAGGGTCATTGATTGGACCTTGTTAGCCACAGGGCATGCCATGTATTGCCCCAGATGTGGGTAGGTGTTTGTCTGGAGTCTCCTGTACAGCCCAACCTCCTCCACTGTAAATTGCCAGTTTGGTGCGGTGAGTTCTTGGAGAGAATGACGTTAATGTTCTAAGGCATCGCACGCTAATATTTGCTTGTCATTTTCGATTGCAGCGTCTTTCCTGGATTGGATTGAAGTCTCGCGAACAAAAGCGTCTGCCCCTGTATTGTCAGTGAAACCAACATGCTCCGGATACCATACAATGTGATGTTTTTGTCTTAGTCGATCGCCCAAGGCCTTGAGGGCAATCTTGGGGATTCTTCCATGAAGGAAGAATCGGCAGGCCCCCTGTGAGTCCCTGCGGAAGTAAGCGGGCCTGTCTTCGCCCACCCGCGTCTTTATCGCCAGGGCTACTGCAGCTCCCAGCTCGCTTAGGACCATCCTGCACGCCTGTAACAAATTTAAGTGTTATCTTTATGTGACTGTTATCATCGCCTTGTGTTCTTCAAAGATAGTTGTACACCCTGAGAGCATCGAGTCCCTCCGTGAATATCCCGAGCGGTAGACCAAGGGCGGCCTTATGCGCCGTGTGTATTAGGCCTGTTCTGTCTCTTTACGGTTAAGTTCTTCATACGGGAGGCTGTAGGTAATTCTGCTTAATGCAGAAGCTTGAACTCCTCTTATCGAGTCTGATTCGCTTAGTCCTCTTCCGTTCCGCGTGCCTCTTCCTATCATTATGTTGTTTTGCTTGACCGAAGTCTTTAGTGTTTTGAGGGGGTGGTCTGCTCTTCGATTGTGTTGTATCCTCAACGATAAAATCATCACTTTCTTGGCATTCTTTAAGTGTCGAATCCCCAAGCTTGAGTTCAGCTTCTTGAGAGTTGGTATAATATTTTGCGTGCACCGTAATCCAATCCGATTTTTCAGGTGCACATTTCATTCTGTTCTCGGAGGCGAAATCGTGCACTTTGTTTATTGCGTCTTGAAGTATTCGTTCTTTTTCTCCGATTGATCCTTTTGTCGTCTAAAGGGTAAAGTCATTGGCAAAAGTACAAAGTGCAGACTTGAACATTTTTCCATTATGAACAAGTTATTCGTTCCCAAGTTTAATAGTAGGGCTGAGATGATGGCACCCTGTTATTTGCCTCTGTTTGATATGTTGAAGAAGTCGGATCGTGTTTGTGCTATGCCGATAGTAGCCGTTCTTTGCCCCAAGAAGGGTTTGATATATTTATAGGTTTTTTTTTTCACCGCACCTGGTTTCCTCAAATTTTTGGAATATCAGTTCGTGCGCGATCGTATGTAATGCGCTTTTAACGTCTAGTGCAGGTAGCAGATGTTCGCTTCCTGTTCGAATGGGGCTCAGTACCTCTTCCTTCAGTATTAGCAAGACATCTTGAGTCCACAATTGAGGCCTAAACCAAATATGTAGTCTGGCAGCATATTTCCGTCTTCTATATAGTTCGTAAGTCTTTTGTGAATTACTTGTTCAAAAGGTTCTGTGAGCCAAGACGTGAGTAAGATCGGCCTGAGGTGTTGTACGTTATAATCCTTGCCAGGCTTTGGTACTAAAATAATTTCTGCCTCTTTTCATTATATGGGAATTTTCCTGGTGGGCCATACCTCTGTGTTGAAGTATTGAGTTAGTTTCCCAATTTGTTCACAATTTATATTCCAGAGAATTATACTCGTTAAGCGATCCTTACCAGGTGCTGTATTTTTCTTAGATACCTGGGTTGCTGCGAGAAGCTCTGCTTCTGTTAAAGGGGCGTCCATAATTTCATTCGAAGGTCCACCGTATGCTTTCGAATATAACTGATTAACTGGTTCTCCTATGAATCATTCTTTTAGCTTTCCTATTAGTCCGCCGTCTGTGCGCGTGAGTTCTTCCACTATGGTCTCAAGTTCTCGTGACGATTCCGATTTTGTTGCTCCTCAGTCTGACATACTTCTAAGTTTCCTCCACGTTTTCTTTCTAGAGAGGGTTACCCTTTGGGGAATCATTGAGCTGCATCCAATTTTCTGCGTCTCGTTTCTGTACGTAATCATTTGCTTGTTGAGCAATTACCTCTATTCTTGCTGTGAGTTTTCTGCTGAGAATTTGACGGTTCCGGTGTTTTATGAGGCCTGTGTGGCAATCCCATAAGTGTAATAAATGTAGGTCTACCGCGAGGTGTTCCACCGTCACGGTGACGCTCTTGGTATTGGTGGAGTGTGCAGTTCGCACATCTTCAAACCTCTGGTTGACATCTTCTATCTGGCCACCTGCAAAGACATGCTTCCTACATTTTTCCCTATCCGTTATGTGAGCTGTCGGCGGATTTATAGTGAACAGATCGATACACTGATAGTATAATGGTCACTGCCTAATGTTCCGTCTGGGTTCTTCCAGGACGCTGCTTCTACGTTTTTGGTAAACGTCAGATCGGCGTACGTGTCTGAAATCACGCTGTTCCCCACTCTGGTAGGCGTTAGTTGCAGCGCTTCGTGTTGCATTTCGAATTTGTCCGTGACCTGCACCAGCCTGGTAGCCGTTGCAGTGTCCATTACGTGTCCCCAGATAACTGTACATTTCATGACATTACATAAAGAAAAATGTAAATTAGATAAATGAGTGATGACGTTACCTTCCTTGGGGTGCACACAGCCTGTTGTCTATGACATAGCTGCCAAAGTTGTCTACTTCTAACTGCGTACGTGCATAGTTTTAAGCCTCTCAGACTCCACGTGACCAAGTGAGCTAGATTTATTTAGTCAAAATCTATAGCTGCGACTGTGAATCCTTTGAGCTTCTAGGTAAACTAGGTGGCGCTAACGATGCGACGTCGTTGTTCGCATCGACGCCGTCGAGGCTTTCACTGCTGTGGTCTACTAGCAACCTTATCATTGGCGCACACTTTATTGTGGGTATGAACCACGTTTGAGAGAAATCATCCGCATTGTCATGCAGATCCCCATTGTGCAACCGACGCTGTTCTCGCGGCCATGAGGACGAAGAATTACACGCCAACACAGCGCCATTTTTAAGGGCAATTTCTATGCGACGCACATAATGTCATTGTCCCCGACTGCAGCATTGCTCGTTCGGCCTCCAAGATACATGCACAGGCGCCACCGATCTCAGAGTCTGTATGGCGCACAATACCCTGCAGTGATTGCTCGGTGCTCTTTTTACTCTATAGCCGAGTGGTTAGTGCACCCGACTCCCAAATCTACACTGCTCCAGTAACTCAGTGGTGGCAGTTGTGGATATCTCTTTTTTTTTTCACGTTCGCCCGTTGGCGATGCTGAAGCTTGAGATGGCGAGGTTCCCTGATGACGACAACAACCGTCACGTGTCGCAGGTGACGACAATGGTCATCGTCTGCATAGCGGGATTGACTGAAAGATGGTACGGATAGTACAAGCTCAGTTTCGGGCATTTTAACTACTGTGGCAGATCGATATGCGCAAAGAATATGTGGTGTTTAAATAGTCTGGGAAACGAGTGCCACAACTGATATGGCTCATGCGAGCGTTTGCTTTGGAAGCGTTTTTTGTTGTTCAGCAAATGAACTGAAGCGAGAAATAGTTTTGCGAGAATTCATATTATACTCCTGTGATAGCAGAAACGCACGCCAGGCAGAAATGATATTCCCATGGGCATTTCAGGTTTGCATATCAACGTTAAGCGAACATAGAGGAACGGTGTGCAGCATCATATACACTACTGCGTGCTAGTAAACCTGTTTTATCTCGCTTTCTTGTTTTAACTGCCATCTTCATTAGAAAATAGAGTGTTTAAAACAATAACGTGCCCCCTTTGTCAAAAGTACGGAAGCCACGAAGCTTTTAACCTTACCCATTGTCGCATCGTTTCCTGGTGCACTTAATAACTTGCTCCAACACCTCGAGGAATAAGAGCGACAGTAGCCTCAACTTGCTCGTGAGATAACAAACTCGCGCATTAAAATTCAGCGCCTCGCCTCCACACGGACTAATCAGCCAGCTCTGAGAGCTCCTATTGACCCAATGAAAGCCGGCATTATTTCAGCTAACTTTACCGTCCTTAATTTCCCAATTCGACTTTGTTGATTTACAGGTGCGAGCTGCTTATACGCAGCTGAGCCAAATCTCGACCGCAGAGCTTAATCTATCTCGAAATGGCCATTAGCATGTCGTTTTTGCAGCGGCAGACTTCGCCAAACATTACAAAAGATATTAAAGGGGCAATTACAAAAAGCACCTAGTTTAGTTATACCCGGTAACGTAATCTTTCAAAAGTCGTGGAAAGTGGTTCCTTGCCTGGAACAGAATAATGACCAGCCGTGGTGATGTTGCTTTCGCGTTGCGCTGCTGAGCCTGGGGGCACGGGAGCAAATCCCGGGCGCGGTGGCCGCATTTCAATGGGGGCGAAATGCGAAAACGACCGTGTACACTGCATTGGATGAGAGAGAGAGATAAATAGAAGACAGGCATTTGGTGAACGGTTAAAGAACCATAGGGGGTCGAAATTAATCCGCGGTCAAACACTACAGGTGGTCAAAGTTATTCCGTGGGTCCCCGCTTCACCGTGTCTCATAATTATATCATAAATTTGGAGCTTAGAAAACACGGAAATTAAAATTGAAGAAGAAAAATGCTGGCGGAACATTAACATCTTGCATATCACACTGAAAGCCCGGCGCCGGTACGTCAGTGTAACGTCTAGGGTACGAAAAAAAGAATTTCTCGCATTTGTGCTGTTCCGATGCTCTAAAGTTCTCAAAATTTGCGAACTTCTGTTTTGGCTCCTTTAACATACGAGATAATCTACCTCTGCTGATAAATAACTCACTAGCACCGACAATAAAGGGGGTTAAGCGAGGGTCCCGATTTTTATTAAACATATCATGAGAAGCCAACAAAGACTCCAAGGAAAACATAGGAGAAATTACTTGTACTCACTAATTGAATTAAAGAAATGATAAAGTAATGGCAATGAAAGTGGATTACAAAACAACTTCCCGCAGATTGGGGACCATCCAACGTCGTCGCATTACGCGTGCCAACATCGCACGCGTAATGCGAAGACGTGGGATCGTTCCCCACCTACGGCAAGTTGTTTTGTGATCCACTTTTATTGCCATTACTTTATCATTTCTTTCATGTAATTATTGAGTAAAAGTAATTTCTTCTATGTTTTCCTTGGTGTCGTTGTTTGTTGGCTTCTCATGATACCACTATAACCGAGCACACGTGGTCAGAATTTGTGACGTCATGGCGAGCCGTTTCGGAGAGCTCAAGGCGGCGACTGCGCCTGGATTTACTTGTTGCATCTTTTCTGGCGTATCATGCCTCTTTTCAGCGGTGAGCTTATTTTTACGGTGACAGTAGTTTCGGGCTCACTCGCAAAACATTACAATGTCATTGCTTCAACCATTGAAGTTCGCTGCCATTTCTAAATCCCTTGGTAGAACTTTCCGAATAAGGAAAAAGATCGACATGCCCCAACGACGATTTGAACTCTAAATCAGTACACTGCCAGTTGGAGATTGTACTTGTCCCACTCTCTCCCGATGCTAATGTAGTGGAAGAGAGCAAAATTATACTCGTTGCATAAAAAAGTTGCCGATTAATCTATTGTCCCCATAAAAAATGTAATTGATTAAATGGTCTAGTTGCGCCCTACTGAAGTACATGAGCCTTTATGTATAAGTTATCAATTAGTGTTACGTTGCTTTGCTCCTAGCGTTCATTAAAATTCCACCAGATAGTAAGTAGAGCCACAGGCTTTGTCCTTCCCGTGCGTGCTCTTCTCTGTGCGTTCCTGATCTTCACTAACAACCTTCTTATCTTCTTAACTTTATCTTAAGTTCCCTCGGTCATCTTCCCTCATTTCAGTAGAGTATTCATGCAATTTTCATACATTTGCTTGAAGTTTCGCGTTAACAGTCTTCATGCAAAACTTCGCAATGACCAGTCAATTACCCAAAGTTTACGATAGGTGGCCAGCTATCGCACAGCACTACAAGTAACCTGTTTTACTGAGGTTCCGAGTGGAACATAAGGAAGCTTTTTCACTTGGACTGAGCCTAATTCCTTTTACACCAGGGATGCAGAAAGAGCAGTTCTTTGTTAAATTTATTAGATAGAGTTTTAGATGCGCAGTCGTTTCTACGCCTACCCAACGAGGAAACCCGTCCGTCCGACCGACTGTCACTTCAGTCGAATCGTTGCAAAGAAAATAATGTATAACCCCCCCCCACCCTTCAAAAAAAAAAGAACATTCGCGGTGGTGATTTTCAATCCTGCGAGCCCACGCTCAGAAGCCGAATGTGTCGTTCACTTGGCTAAACGTCCACTTTTGTTTTCTTTATTGCACGAAATTATGAGTAGTGCGCGTCATGCTAAAATTAGTTATAGTAGACTTAGACACACATGCAAAACAAATGCACGCATGCTACGCGCTCCAATGAAAAACTAAAAAAAAAACGGGCACACAAACAGAAGCGACCAGATGCGAAATAAATTGAGGAACGAAATCAAAGGTAGCATCCCCACTACGCACTTGATCAGCCTCTCCTCAAAAGACAGGCCTTGTCGAACGAGGTGACTGCATGTCAGTCGATAATTCGGCTTCTCCATGATGCATAGAGTCCTAATAACGCAAGCAAATAATATGGTATAATACTGATTGTCTTTTTGAAATAAATGAACCGGATACCATAACATGTGAAACGAAGTTTATTTTTGCATAATTCTTTTGTAAAATGTCCCAAAAATAAATCCCTCGGGACAAAGAATAAAGCAATGTTCTATTGCCTCGGATTGAGTATAATGTCTACAATTTCCATTCCACGGCACATATAATACTTTTTTAAATGAATCCGTGTTTTAACTGGCAAGGTGGAAGTGTGCAGCTTAAAGAAAATGTTTTCGCTGCTGGCATAGTACACTTTCTACGGGCACGGAAAGAACACCTTAACCAAATACAGACAGTTACGGCTTCCGATACATAGGTTCAGTGGAAAAGTTCTGCACAAGTGCTATATTTAGCGACGTTCGATCAACTCTAAAGCAAATGCTGCAGAGCAAATCTGCTTTTAGAAATGAAATAGCGTGGGCATGCTCTTTCAGGAAGCCCCATAACGGCAGTTCTTGAGCAATGTTTGTCGCGACAAAAAAGAAAAGGGGGGTGTGAAGCAAGACGAGTTCAGTTAACTGCGAGAAGGAATGGATGAGGGACGTTTTTGTGGCAAAATATACGCATGAACAATTGTCGCACGTACAAATGCAAAAGACAGATTCCACCCTTCTCAAATGGGAGAAAAAGGGTGTCCCTTCTCATGGCTTCCCATGATGAGCGCCATATAAAACGCGCAACTACTCTATGAAATGCATGAAGACGGATACCAGAGCAGAGCACGACATGGAGAACATAAAGAAGCTGAGGAGCAAGAAATATATTGCGTACCTTAGCACTCTCAAAAATGAAGAAGTCACGTCTCCGCTAGGTTTTCACCTTTGGACGGATAGTTGTTATAGCGGACGTCCAATTAGGTCCACTATTACGGAAGTTATCGAGAGGCACACCAAGATATCGTAGCGGAGACTGATACCAATGAATAATCGAGAACACAGAGGTAGTTGGAGCCCACATGCCTAACCAGAAACCCCTGCTTTTATCAAAATTTACGCTAGCTCCTGCGCTTTCACAGAAACGGAGAGTAGTGTTTATTGTCTCGGTAATACGGTGCATGTAAGGCAAGTTCGCACTCAACTTTGTAGCGCACTGTTTATAACAACGTGCTATACCATTCTACAATACATCCCCTAATTGCAGATGTCCCAGTGGTCGGAACAAATATCGCGCTGAACCTTATCAACGGCTTTGGCGAGGTCAATCTGAAGAAGAGCTACTTGATCCATGCTACCATCAAGGACTCAACGTGCGATGTGAACATTTGTTTGTATAGAGCATCCTCGAATGGCGCAGATTTTATTATCACCTACTAACTTAGCAATGACTGCCCGCAGCCTATTTGACAGTACTTTTGCAAACATTTTAGCGTGGACGTTGCATAACGATATCGGCCTTTATCCGTTTACTATCTTTGTTACTTCATTATCAGTGCTCATTGTGATTATGGTTGTGTACCTAAAATAAAGACGGAGGTAGCTCACCATGTTAATAGGCTTCCTTCGAAAGCTGCTCACGAACAGAACAAAGAAATTCCTGCAGTTTTACATAAAATTAAGCACTAAGGCCATCAGAGCAAAGCGTGTTGTTTCGCTGCAGAGTTTCGACGGCAAACTTAATTTCTTCTCGAGTTATTGGCCCGTCAACGCTGAATCGATCATCTTGTAAGTGTGGCATAAGCGAAATAAATTGATCCACTTTGTAAGCATTCTGAACCATAACTGCATTGAAAACATTTCGGCAGTGAGCTTCAAGTATGGTTAGTATTTGCTACGTTTATGCGCATATGAAACCACAAGATTCAGTTTATAATATTTGCTTCGAAAGCGCGTATGGCTTTTCATCACCGAGAATTTTTTTGTGGGCTCCTCACCTGTGAAACTATGTGTGCGTGAACGCACCACTGCTCCTTTGTGCACTTCCGTCTCATATTCCTTTATTTGTGCTGGAGCTGCATTTATCTCGTCGCTATACACATGGCTCCTGGCTTTCATACGCCTACAGCTTGTGAAGTAGATCATGAAGGCGATGTTTTTCGGCTTCTTTTCTTTGAGACAGCTCACATGAAATACCACTCGCCTCATTACATACGTGCAAGCGTAACTGGCCAGCTATTCCAACCGTTAGTGTCTGTCTGAAGACGCGAGACAAGCGAACAAGGAAGGCGCCGGAAAATGAGGAGAATCGCGCGCTGCGGAAAGCACGAAAGAGCGCGCTCAGCGCGCTGCAAAGTGCCGCCAGCTAGATGCAGGTAACACTGAGCGAAGTGGGGATGGAGAAACGAGGCGAAGCGTCGCGGAGGAGGAAGGCAGGCGGATGCGCGCTGGGTTGACCTCCTGTCGCAGTTGCTATAGGGGTTTTCTTTGCGATTCATCCGTAATGGGTTCCTCCTGTGGTAACATCGTCCTCGCTCAATGTACGCTATGTGTACGGGTGAAGGAGTGCGACGGTGAGCCGCCGATGACGGCTCAATTTCGCGTGCGCAAGGAGAGCTAGCGCGCCGTATCCCGTCGTGGCACCAGAGAGAAGGGGGGGAGGGGGTGCTTCGGTCGTGCGTTGTCACGCGGGCTTTATCTTGCACGCGATCTGCTTTGGTGGCAGAGTCTAGGTGGTCCGAGGCTCGCAGCTCTGCGTGCGCTGTGTTCTCCCCACTCAGTTTGCGCTCAAGTGATAGACAACACGCAGATCACTTCGCTCGCTGCAGCTGCCGCGATTCCTCACGCCAGCGTTTTGGCAGCGAGTGTCCGCGGTCATCGAGTGTGACGTATTCAGGTTTTCCTGTTTGCACTGGTACCATGCTGCTAATTTGGTTAGTAAGCGAATGTTTACAATGGGGCATTCTGCTCCGGCGGCTGCTGTGAATCGTGCGGCCGCGCGAGCCGTCTTTAGCAAGATCTGCAATGCGGACAGCGTAGGAGTCAAGCGCCCCGAGAACTTATAGCGTCGCGTTCGCTATAGCACGCATACGCTTGCGCGTCACTCGCGTTCGCGAAGTGAAAGGTCACGAACTTCTTGCTCTCTCTTTGAACATTTCCCTTTAAGCAAACTGTGAAAGCTATCGACTTTGTCTTATCTCTAGTAATAATTCGTTCACTTTGTTTACAAAATTTTCCTCTCGCAAATATTGTCTGTTAAGTTTCCACAATCCGCAGTTTGGAGAAAACTTTCGGCACACTCGGAGACCCCATGAAACAGCGACTAAACAGTGGTATGTGAAAACTACAGGCTTCACGGCGTAGTTATGAATGTGAGAACAGAGCTTCGCCGAAACATAGGTACACACTATAAAGTCGAGCATGAGAGATGCCTTGCAAGTGCGCAGACACCCCACAAGAACGTGTCTAAGCTCCCATGTCTATTAGATTATGGTCATCCGTTAATTGTTCCAGAAAAGAGCACTTCCATCATAACGATTCGTTAGGTATGAGTGATATCTGGAATCACAAAGGCAGTTGACGTCTCCCAATACTTCCAAATCTCTGTCAGTCTCTAGAAGCGGAGTAAAAGAGAGGAAGAAGGTCTTCCCCTCACTCACATTTAAGGGAGCATAAGCACAAATGAACCGCCAATTAGGCAACGAAAAGAGGGGCCACAACACATAAAAAGGCCTTCCCCATCAACACGTAGCGTCAATGAAGAGCGATTTAACTGCTTTCTAATTAACAAAACTAAACATTTACGCTCCGAGAAGGTGTATACCTAAACCATATGAATGTGTTTCACCGGTGGTACAAAACAATTATCAAAGGAGAACAGTGTCTATGAATGCTTTGTTGAAAGATTTGGTTATGGTGGAATAAAAGCCACATCTAGGACCACATGTAGGACCGACTTGGGGCATTGTAAACATCAGGAAAATTCCGATTTAGCGAAAATTTAATGCCAAACTCGGCACATCCCGGAGGCGTTTTGGTGGTCGCTGGATGCGCCTTATGTTGGGGCATTCCTTCACCGACCAAAATACCACGGATCTCTTTGAGCTCATGCGGATCAAGTCGAGCAACACTGGCAGATAAGCAGTCAGTGAGTTGATAGGGATGATAAAGAATAATCAGAGATTATGTGGGTTTCGTAACGGTTGATAATGGCTAGACGCGGATGAATAAGTTGCTAAAGAGGGATAAGGGCTTACAATGGTAGGAGAAACATTGGTAAGGTTGATAAGGATCGATAAGAGTTAAGCGCCTGATCCGGTCATGTACGATAAGGTTGATAAGGATAGTAAGGGTTGATAAGGGTCGTATCGACTGAGATAAAATTGGCACCGACCTATAAAACTTGATGAGGCTTTGGTCGAGTCAGATAACATTGACAACAATCGACATGTGTTCATAAGGACCTGATCTAGTCCTATAAGGTTTACAACGACCAATAAAGGTCCGTAAGGCTTTATACTGGTAGGATCAAGTTTCATAACATTGATAACGACACCGGGCTGCGTAGAAATTAGCAAGTGACAGAACGCTTAAGCATACTTAGAGAGCTCCCGGAGGAGTTCCTGCGGGAATTTTTTCTTCACAGCTGGTAGTAAGTGAGCAAGGTCGGCATAACGCACACGTCGGCAGGTCATTAATGTATATTAAAAAGGGCATACGTTCAAGAATTTAGCCCTGCGGAGCATCCAAATTCACAGACTTAACATCAAACTGTGCCTCACTAACCTAAACAGATTGTTTACGCTCTGTGTCTCTCAGAAAGTGCTACGAATTCCTATCATACCGGCATAATTAAATCTTAAGTATAACTTGAGGTAATGAAACAAATGATTTGGCCAACTCTAAGAAAATTTCTACAGCCAACAATCCTACATCAGTGGGTTTCCCAATGAAGTGGACGACGGTTTACATTTCTATGGTATTGTAGAAATGCTTTCCTAAAGTCACATCATTGAGGTGAAATAATGCTGTGTTTTAGCAGCAACGTTTCCACAATTTCAATAAAGACAGGGAGTTTCGAAAATCCTAGAAAATTTTCTACTTTTTCTTTATCCTACGGTTTATATTTTGATAATAATATTATTATGTTCATTTGAGCTGGAAATATACTCGTCAGAGAAATTGTACTAAGGACATGAGGAAGAACAGCTGAAATTACATCCTTAACTATCTCGGGCATATAAGCACCAATATTCGCAATACCGCAAGAGACCGCACGTAATCCAGATAATAAAGACAAAATTTGTTTGTTATTTGTAATTTGCCTTTGTTAAATTGCCTTGCTTGTTTGGTCTCCCGACTGCAAATACTGTATCAGTAAGATTGAACTTGTACAGAGAAAAGCTACATGGTTCCTTTGCAATCGTTATGGGAGGCTGTTCTTCGTCACATGTTCAGAATTTATAAATACACTCTGTGCTGGAAAGCCGCACGTGCGAAGGCATTTGTTCTTGCATAAATAGGTGAACGGAAGCATCCGTGCCGAAACACCCATTTCACTTACCGTGCCACCTACCCACGCAGCGCTCCCTTCAGTCCGAGCTACTTCACAATGTGCCATTTAGGTTAGCTTTGAATTGTTTTAAATTATCTTTTTTTTTCTATTCGCAATAGAAATGTGGAATAGCTTAGATGGATCGCGGAATTAACTGCTATGTGATCAATTCGCGAAGGAAGTGACTAATGATGTTTTTCGATCACATTTATTGCTCTTTATTTTTCTTGCTCTGTTCTGTACTTCTGTATTCCCTCCTGCAATGTCCCTGCTTAGAGCCTGTAGTTTTTGTAAATAAATAAACAAAATAAACGATGCATCAAGCTGTGGGCTCATGCTTGTGTTTCCTACATCCTAGGCGCATCGTCCTACGTTATGTTTTCTCGCTGCCCAGTCAGATTTGTGAGTACTGCTTTAGTGTTGATTCAAATTTTTACCGAATGCTGCGCGCGTATGCGTCACCACAAAGGACTGCTTGAGAGAGAAAAAAATAAACTTCGTGTGGTACTTTAGCTCATAAGGCTTCTTGCTCTGCACGCCAACTCTAGCAAAAAAAGAAACGACTACCGAGCGCTGCTGTTACGTCCGATGGTAGTCACTCCTCCGACTGACGTGAGAAGGACCTACTGAATGCTTCGTAACCTTTAGTTGGTAAATAAGTTCTTGCTCCTCATTCTCTTTTTTCGTGTTACAAGAAAGCTGTTTCAATTTTCGTTCTTGCTTATGGAGGAAATTTTATCAGCTTTCTATCGGTGTTCCGTCTAGGTATCTTTCCAACATTTTTATCTATTGGTCTGTATATGTTATTCGATTCGTTGGTCATGTTGGCTCATCTGTCGCGAAAAACCTCCATTTCTATTCATGTCAAAGCTGGCTTTCATTTCCCTCTATATCTATATTTGTGTCCAGTATACACTTCGTCAGCTCCTCCCACACACAGCGCTGTTCTTCTACACAGTGACCAGCCAGTATTGTCGGACCAGCGAAACCATTAATTGTCGACTTCATGCTTGCCGACGTACTCTACATGAGAAAACTGCACGTGCTGTTTGTTTGCTGAAGGTAGCATGCAATTACTTCGCTTCTTTTAATACTCATTGAATAATACTCAAGTACTATGGTAGGTCAAACAATGCGTATGCAGATATTTTTTTTTTTTTTGCTATCCGAACGCTATGGATGAACACAAGTGCCAATCCTGCTACACACCAAACACCATGCTGTACATCATGGTACGGAAATGCGACCGAAACACCGACTTCTCTCCTGTACCCCACCCCACGCTACAGCAGTCGGAGACTCAGCTCAGTAGCCTGAGCACTGTTGACCAGCATTAAATGGTGAAGAGAGCAAAGCAGCGGTCAGGTCACGTGGCTTCCTGGACTCATGAGGCCATTCGCAAGGAAAGCGACCAAAGAACTTGGACTGCTCTCAATAAAGTTCAACCATCGTCTGCTAACTTTAATGTCGTATCAGCAACCACGCTGTTATCGGCAGATGCACACAAAATAAAATGATTATCGCAACACTCATGTTAGTATTGCTTTTAGAAAGTCGTCGTTCGCCTGCTGAACGTTTGCGCGCTAGAATTTCGGTAAACACCGACTGTTGTCACCCTGGGGTGTGCAGGCGGTGTTGGTGGTCTCCGACCGCGGTGACAACAGGCTCATCGCGGACGTGCTGGGCGCGCAGGCGCGAGATCATAACGTGACCGTGCAGCACACGTACTACGTTCCCAACGACTACAGGGACGACGCGAATGGCACCATACGACGTATCATCCGGGATTCACACAGCGCCACAAGAGGTGAGCACAACTTACGTCTTCATCTCAAGAGTCACCTACTTGAGGCGAACATAGCCTGTCCTCAGCCGTTACGCGTAGTGTTTTGAAACGGCTTTACCGCACTAAAAATAATGTACAGCGCAAAGGACAAGAACAGCGAGAGACGACATACACAGCGCTGACTTCCAACAATATTTTGTTGCGTTGCCACATCGTGCGTATATATACAAGAGTGGGCATGCGCAGTAAAGGAAAGGCAGTCACAGGGGGTGTTCTAACAGCAAGTCACTGCACTAAGAGCTACAGTGACTTGCTGTTAGAACACCCCTTGTGACTGCCCTGTGACTGTGATAATATTGTTGGAAGTCAGCGCTGTGTATGTCGTCTCTCGCTGTTCTTGTCCTTCGCGCTGTACGTTACATTTGATCATGAATTAGCGACTAGCCCAAGCAACCACCCCAGTTGGTTTTACCAGACCAGGCTGTTTTCAGTGCAGCTTCCTTACGGAAAGTGAATGAGTATGGCGGGAACTGAAGCAGCAGAGAGTATGTGTGCGCGAGCGTGCTTCGTGATGGGTTGCGACGAAAAAAGCTGATGTCGGTAGGCGCCGCAAAGGGGCAGGTAAGAATGTACTTGTCGGTAAGTTGGCATTATAGATTTGTATGAGAAGTCATATATATTAAGAAGCAAACACTGTAGTTTTGTGTGTGAAGTCAACAAAGTACGCATGCTTAGAACTAGTAGGCTATCTAAAGCGCGAGCTAAAATGTCAGAATGCGCCTAAAAACAAGAGACCGAATGGGAATTCGGTTAGCGCACTTGTTTATCACGAACTAGAAGTGCTCAAATGCATCCGTTTAACTTAAGTGACAGCGCATAATTCTTTTTAATGACGACGATTGGAGTGCCAAGGTTTGAACTTAGGTCACAAAAACGGCGTCGGGGACAGTTCTGGGGGAGGTCAGAGGGGCAAGAATATGTACGTTGTCGATATCCCCAAGGCTCACAGAAATGTACGCTTTGGTAGATCACCACTGTTAGATGCAATTATCTGTATTGGGAACAAAGCCGCCGACCCGCATACAGTACCAGCAATTGCCATATTCGATATGGCACCAGAAAAAAGGCGCTCAGCTAAGGACATTGTAACAATGGTATTTAACGTTCATAGTTTCAGGCGCAAGAAACGAGCAAGGTAACGGCTGATGCACATGAAGCGCTGTTGTGCGTTGCCGTTATATATTGGTAATAGGGCGTAAATCTCGAAGACTTCAACTGAATTTCGAGAAATGTGCAACGCGAATTGTCAGTCGCCACGATTCCTTGCGCGCAGTGTACGTGCTCCTGGCGGAGACGGGCGTCCTCGTCGACTTCGTGCGCCTGATGCACCAGGCTGGACTGCTGGAGGGCGGGGAGTACGTCATCGTGTCCGTCGAGGAGGAGGACACCTACGACCGCCGGAATAAGTACCAGTACATGAAGAAAGGTGAGCGCGGAGCGTATCTTGGGACGTCGGCTGCGCTTTTAAGTATGCGTCCGCAGGTGTTATCTTTTATTGTCTAGAGCGTGCTTAACACGTGGCTAGGTGTGTTAATACCGTGACCTGCATTTGCCGGGTCAGAAATGGTGAAAAATTAATTTGGGGTTGTATTTCTCGTTTTGATTAGATGAAAATACCAGACGGACCGAAACAAGAAGAAACACGCAATATGTTTCCTCCCACTTTGTAGCACTGTTTTTATTGAATCATGAAGCAGCAAGCCGGACAGTCAATCCTGGCTTTACTAGTCTTCGTGTAATCTCGCGTCGACGCGAGATTACATTTATTTGCATAATATTTATTTATTTATTTATTTATTTATTTATTTATTTATTTATTTATTTATTTTCATGTCGGGGATCTCGAGGCACTACGGAGAAGAGTGGAGGTAATTCGTGACAGCTTCTTTGAATGGAGCGTTGTAAGAGATGGCAGCGATGAAGGCGGAAAGGTGGTTCCAGTCGTTTGCAGTTCTCTGTATGAAACAGCAAAAGTAGACTCTGGTGCGGCTCGGTCGGACAGTAACATTATGTCGCTAATCGTGCGTGATGACGTGTACGATTGACAATAGAACAGGGGGTCTCTAAGGATTGGGTGTATACACTAACACAATCCTTAGGCCTTGTGGAAAAGACAAGGTCGTAGCATTTTGTGGCGAGAAGCTATTTCCAATAAGTCATATTTTTCTTTCACTCTTAATACACGGTAGTGACAAGCAAAAACATCTAAAAACATGAAGCCAGCCGCTCGGCTCTGAATAGACCGTCTCGGCTACTGTTGCCTGGCTTGGGTCCCAAATTGAGCATGCGTACTCGACTTCGACCTGACTACTTGTTTTATAAAGTTGAAGCATGACAATAGCGGTGGCACAATAGAAACTGCGGCACGGAAAACAAAGCAAATGATTATCAGTAGTAGTAATATAGTTTACAAGAGCATTCAAGGAAAGATTGTGAGTAAAATGAACGTCAAGGTATGTATAATTGGTTGCGAGCGAAAAAGGATAATTGCTAACACTAACATTATATGTGAAAGAAACAGTGCGACTAGAACATCGAGTAACTATCATGCATTTCCATTTGTAAATGTTGAACCTCATTAACCAGCGAGAGCACTGTGATGAAATAGCATTAATGCCAGACTATAAAAGAACATATTCAGAAGGGCTAAGGACTACGAAATACACGACCAAGTCATTAGCGAATAGTTTGATAAACGACGTTATGTTGACAGGTGGTGGTGGTGGTAACAACTTTATTGACAATTCGTGGACTGGGCTTAGGCCGCGAATTTGCCGAGGAGGTCCGGAGATCCTGTCTCCTCACCGCCTCACGGGCTTGCTGGATGGCCCGCAGTTGATTTTCGAGGTTTGAGCTGCGCAACGCGGCCGTCCATCGCGCCGCAGCTTCATCTGGGAAAACTGCATTTTCTATGCATATAACTACACATTCCCAGAGAATGTGTCTAAGAGATGCGTGAGCCCTGCCGCATAGTTCGCACTTATCGTCTGAGTGGATGTCCAGATATATCCTCCTGAGATGGACGGGGTTGGGGAAGGTCTTTGTTTGTAGCTGCCTCCAGTCTACCGCTTGGGCCCTGCCGAGTTTGGGGTTAGGAGGCGGATAAACACGCCTTGAGGTTTGATAAAATTTTGTAATATCACAGTACCTGGTCATTCTGTCCCTCTCTGTCCATGCCTCCGTTCGATTTTCAACCCCAAGATAGGATCCTTCTTCGCGGGCGCGGAATGTCAGACCTCGCGCTACGCGGTGGACCTCCTCGTTGAGGTTGGGTACGGGGGTGTCGGGCGACGTGCGAGCCGGGAACCATATAATGTGTCTTTCCTCCGTTTCCTCGGAGGTGACATAGTTCGCGTTGGCTTTGAGTATAGCCTCAGCCTTCGGCGAAATTCTGCCTTGTGCATAGTCTCTGACCGCCGTCTGCGAGTCACAGAGTATGTATCTGCAACTGGGGTTAACGATGGCTAGGGCTATCGCCACCTCTTCCGCTACCTCGGGGTTTTTGACACGTATGCTGCAAGAACTGACCAATTGTTTGTCGGTATTGAGGACGGCCACTGCAAAAGCACGTCGATCCTCTTATGCTGTAGCGTCTACGTACAGCGCTTCCTTGTCCCTACCGAAGGCTTGGAGTAAAGCCTTGGCTCTACTCTCTCTTCGACCCTGATTGAATTCGGGGCCCATGTTCTTGGGTACGTTAGCCACCTGCAGCTTTTCCCTGTTCGCGCTTGGAAGGGATGTCTTGTCGCCGTGCTGCTTGCGATAACTTATCCCGAGTTTGTCCAGGATGCTCCTGCCCGTTCGTGTCCTCGCTAGTCTCTCGAGTTGCGACATTTGGTATGCCTCGATTAACTCTTCAAGCTTGTTGTGGACGCCCAGCTGTAGCAGAAGTTCCGTTCTGGTGCTGTCTGGAAGGCCCAGTGCCATCTTGTGTGCTCTTCTAATGCGGCTGTTCAGTTTGGCATATTCGGCCGCGTACCAGTTGTGGTAGGCGGCCACATAGGTATTGCGGCTAATAACGAAGGAGTGTACGAGTCACGGAAGAGAACAGCAGTTTATGATAGATAGTCAGGCACTGGAAGTGGTAAGGGAATACATCTACTTAGGACAGGTAGTGACTGCGGATCTGGATCACGAGACTGAAATAATCAGAAGAATAAGAATGGGCTAGGGTGCGTCTAGCAGGCATTCTCAGATCATGAACAGCAGGTTGTCATTATCCCTCAAGCGAAAAGTTTACAACAGCTGTGTCTTATCAGTACTCACGTACGGCGCAGAAACCTGGAGGCTTACGAAAAGGGTTCTACTTAAATTGAGGACGACGCAACGAGCTACGCAAAGAAGAATGATAGGTGTAACGTTAACGAATAAGAAAAGAGCAGATTGGGTGAGGGAACAAACGCGAGGTAATGATATCTTAGTTGCAATCAAGAAAAGGAAATGGAGCATGGGCAGGACACGTAATGAGCAGGGTAGATAACTGATGGTCATTAAGAGTTACGGAATGGATTACAAGGGAAGGTAAGCGTAGCAGAGGGCGGCAGAAGGTTAGGTGGGCGGATGAGATTAAGAAGTTTGCAGGGACAACATGGCCACAATTAGTACATGACCGGGGTAGTTGGAGAAGTATGGCAGAGACCTTTGCCCTGCAGTAGGTGTAGCCAGGCTGATGATGATGAAGATTTATGAGTTTGGCCTCCCGTTGGCCTCCCGAGCCTCATCGTGTTCGTGATCTTAGTCTACAAATGCCTGACTGTTTCTCCGTTGTTGCCGTTCGATTCTATGATGACTCCGAGCACCTTAATCTGCTTCACCCTGGGTATTTCTTGTCCGTCTTTGGTGCGTATGCAAATTTCTTCGTATGCAGCATGCTGGATGTAAACCTTGGGGGTCTTCCCCTAAGCGTCGGACGGTAGAGGAGGAGTTCCGATTTTTCTGGCGAGCAGACGAGACTGGTTCCGACGAGGTACTCTACCACCACCTCGACCGCGGTCTGTAATCGTTGTTCGATTTGTCCGTCGCTTCCCTCGGACGACCATATCGTAATGTCGTCCGCGTATATTGTGTGATGCACTCCCTCGATGGCATTCAGGCGCTCAGGGAGGCCGATCATAATGAGATTAAAGGGACACTAAAGCAAAACAATAAATGAGTTTATACTAATAAAGCATGGTCTGAGTACCCTTCATGCAGTCATATCAAAATAATGGTTTGATTATTAGATGAGGAAATGAAGGTAGAAGTATCAGTATTCGAATTTCGCGCCGAAAGCCCGATGCCGGTACGTCAGTGTGATGTCAGCGACTCCAAAGTATGTTTTTACATTTGGGCGCCATTGGCTGAGCGAAGGTTCCCGAAACTTGCTATGTTCAATATTTGGTTCGCTTAGAACACAGTGTAGTCAATCTGTACCGCCGTATAAGTATGTAGGCCCTAGAAGATGCCATCAAAATCCATGACGTCACAGTGACCAGCTGCGCGGACTTCAAGAAGGCGTCGCCACCCGTCTTTCGTTCTTGCGCTTTTTCTGGCTTACCACGCGTCTTATGGTGGCGATAATGGTGTTTTTAGTGTCGTAGAAAGGTAATTTACTGATGCAGAACAAATAATTTTTTCTTTAGTGTCCCTTTAAAGAGCATCGGAGAGATGACCGAGCCTTGCGGGGTGCCGACGCTGCCTATGCTCCTGTCTTCGGATGCGAGTTTGCCCAGCGTTAAGGAGACTTTCCTGTTTGTGAAGAAATCCTGAACATAGCTGTACGCTCGGTTTCCTAGATTGAGTGCGGCAATGCTGGGTAGTATGACTGCGTGAGCTGCGTTGTCGAAGGCTTTCTTCAGGTCTAATCCTAGAATGGCCTAGCTTCAGCCAAACATTACAAATATGCAAATGGCACGTAGGTGCACAGAACCAAGGTTATAATGTTTGCATTAGCTTGGAAATACTCAGATTATTTCTTTCATTCTGCCTAATTAATGAATTAGTCTAATTAATTCATCAACTTCTCAAATATTATGATTAGATGACAAGTGTCAATGAGAAAATTGTAGAGCGACATTAAAAACTTCCGATGCAGCTTTTTGTTCCTCAATACGTGCTACATAAAAGTATTTTTACGAGCGAGAAGGAAACACGCGAATACACGCAAAGTGCCTCGAGCGGCCAGTCGCGCGGCAATTTTACGTGTATTTGCGGGCTCTATGTGAAAAGGAGTAGCCGGCGCCAAATAAAGGTGGAACATTTCCTACATACAATGTAAAAAAGATTATGACAACCCTTTCTCTGAGGATCCGCATTCAAAAATAAACCGATTGCACAGGAGTCACTAAATATGATAATTTAATCAAAGGGAATGCCCATAGCCCTAAGCATAAAGAAAGAATGTCTGAATGTGAAAGCCCGTAATCACTAATACTAGTACACATAAGCGAGCAGTCCGACTGCAGATACCTTTATTTGTTGGCCAGAAAAATATTTGCATTAGCGAAGACTCGTTAATATGTGAACAAACCAAATTCTACTGAGGAGCATTCATTCAAACAGGGCTCCTAAGAAACGGTAACAGTGCATAACAAGGCGCAGTGTTCCGTGCTGTTTAGCCTTACCGGATACTTACGACGTTCCATTTCAGTCACGACCAAAACGATGCTCTAATTTTTATATGGTACCTTTAAAGTAAACCGCTTAGCCATTCTGCGAACTCACGTAATCCAACTCACGTAATCACAAAATTTGTTTTTGTTTAGCTTGCCGGTGTGCACCGGCGCGATGTTGTAAAAATTGCCCGACTCCAAGTCCGTGACTACTAAGTGCAGTGAAAAAAAACAAAAAAGAAAACGTTCTACCTTCGGAGAAGCGCTCCGCCACGTAAGCATTTCGGGGAGGAGAACGTGCGCTATTTGTATTTTCCTCTCTTTTAGAGGGCAACGCTTAGGCACCCGCTCCGACGGCGAGCGTCGGCGTCCTCGGCGTAACCGAGCGAACGAGCAACGTGAAGTATGAAAGAGCGAATGAAAGGGGAGCGAGGAGGAAAGCGTAGGAGGAGGGTATGGCAAAAATGTGAGAAAGGAAGCTCAGTGCCAGGCAAGACCAGCGCTGCGGTGACGATGGCTACGAGATGGCGCCAGAGTAGCGCGCATCGTGCATATGGAAACAAAGCGTTGCGTGAGTGGAGAGGTCTCTGTGCGGCGGCGCCTGCGAATCGCTCCCACGCGTCACCCACGCGCTGCCTATAGCGGTCTCCCGATTAGCGAGGCCGTCGAGCCACACTTCGCTCCGTTTGCGATGTGCCGCAGGAGAGAGATTATCCGCAGTAGCCAATACATAGCGAAAGGAAAACACGAATGGAGCTGCGCTCAGATTTCGCATTTGGAGTATCGGAATAGTCGGTGAAATATTCTCTCTTTTTTTGCGCACTAGCAGTGTGACTTCCAAAACGAACGGCGTGCGTGTTTTTCTTTATGATGCATGGCAGTGCTTTTAAAGAAAATTGCAAACGCTTCGAAATCACGGGTCATGGATGAGAACATTGCTTACTTTAAATTTGCTAACCGGTGAAACTTCTTGCGGCTACCGCAAATAAACTGCTAGTTGTTTGCACAGATTGCGATATTGTACCATGCGGATGCCGGAAGCAGAGTAAACATGCCCTAATTAGTGCACGGTGCCGCATTAAGCTAAACTGAAATCCACTGCCTTGGAAGCGCGCACGACAGTAAATATTTCTCGTGCGTGCAACACAGACGCCGCACAAATGAAAGCCTGCACCTGGATCAGCGCACAGAGACAAAGCGCGTAGCGCGACCTAGAGTTTACTTTTGTGTGGTGAGTATTCCTTTTTGAACTCTGCGAACACGCCAGAATTGGGAGACATGGGATCGCAGTGCACGCCATCAGCTATTCTGACACTGATATTGACGGTTGGGAACAAAAATCACATACATAAAAAAGCCTGCGCGCGGCAAACTTCTTCGCCCACAATTACAAATTGCGAAACGCCGAAATCCGTCACAAATATTTAATATAATCGCTGTCATGTTTTTGCTACCTTTTTCACTAGCCGAAAACGCCACTACTTCATCTTTTCTTTTTTTTTTCCCTTTCATCGCCATCAAAGCTTTTACAGCTTAATCAAAACATAACATACAACACGCGTAAATAAACGCTGGCCTTTACAGGAAAGGAGAACGTGGTTTGTTCCCTCGCCGATTAGCAAGAAAACATTAAGAAATGTCATCATTTTACGGTAGAGGCTTAATATATTGCTATGGTTGCAAGCATCGATAAATTCAGTTGGAGTTTATTCTTTCCGATCATGGCTGGAAGGCGGATAGGCACGCTGTTAAGCCATATCTTGTTTGTATGTAAGTGTTTCCGCGCATTTCGGGGACATCACTCCCACACTTTGCTTTGTCGAACACGTGTACCTGCCGCAGCGCCCCGACTTCCGGTATGGCTGTCTTTTCTCCGTCGGTTTGAAGCGAGAGATTTAAATTAGCCAGGCAGGTTATATTCCCGTGATGAAACAACTTGTGGCGTCGTCGTTTTACTCATTCCTAGAGCGTCGCGAGAAAGACGTAGTGAGACAATTCAGTCGAGCAGTGGCAGAGAGCAAGACAGGTAAACATCACCTAGCCTCCCAATCTGCCCCGAGGTAGAGGGCAGAAAGAAAGGCTTCGCGGGTGTGTGCCGATTTGAGCGGCCTGTATACATCAAGGATAACAAAATGAGTTCTCACATCATTTAGCGAGAACTCGGGGTCTACCATAGACTCCACAAACGAACCACCATATCCGGTGCAGGTCAGCCGCTGTACCCGAGCCTTTTCAAGCGGTTAACTTTCAAGCAGTTGACTTTCACGTGGTTAACGCAAGTGGTTAACTATATGAGGCCTTGTGCTAGATACCTGACGGATGCGTCTGTATTCGGTGCCGACCCTGCACCAACGCCTCGCTTCGCGTTCCAACAACGCTGTAGGGCTTCGTGGCTGGCTGTTCGTAGTGCTAATTCATCAACGCCGCCGCCTGTGTATTCTCACCGACGCACCTTTTTCTCCGGCCACACCGGGGCTTTTTCGCGGCCTGCGTTTCTGGCTAGTGTTTGATTTTATCATTTGATAGCGACCATCAAGATTTAGAATCTCCTTGCTTATCACGCCGTCAGCTTTCGCCGCCGCAGTCGTACAAACTCAAATCTGTCATCCGCCACAAGTAAAATGTTAGAATAGCAGCTTGGGCTTGTTGGTTTTCCATCCTGGTGTTAACAGCGCAAAGCTTAGACGAGACACGAGACGAGAAGACGACACCGCAAGCGCCGACTTTCAACAACGTTTATTTGAAAGAAACGCGGCTTCTTATACCATTACCCACACGCGTCACAGTCACGTGATCGCACATCATGCGAGACACGCACTTTTTTTTCTTTCACTCTAAATAGTGGTTGTACGTGCAAAAGCTCAAATTCTTTTTTTTTTTTGGTCAGTAATAAGGACGGCGTGCATTCCTGTATAGTTGAAGCATAGATGCCACGGATGTGCCCCACGTTTTACTGGCAAGAAACCTTAGTATATGGGAGATAGAAGTAAGCCTCTTCTTCAAGTATGAGATGTGGGGGCTCCATGAAAGGTATCTGTCTCTAATAACGCCTAGGAATCGGTGAATTTCTGCGTAGGAAATTGGTTGGTGGTCAATAGAAATGGGGTACCAGGTCATGGGCATGTGGGTAAAAGCGACTAAGGCGCACTTCTCGGTCGAAATGCTAAGGCCTTGAGCACGCAGGTACGATGATGTTAGGGGCACTGCTTTTTGGAGCCGCGCACGCACCCGGAGACGGGTAACTGCCGAAGCCCATATGCATATGTCGTCAGCATATATGGAAAGGTTTACTGTATGTGGTAGAACATCGGCAAGTCCAAGGATTGCAAGATTGAACAAAGTGGCGCTAAGAACCCCATCCTGAGGGACGCCAAGGCAAGTGTAATGGTCAGCGGTTCGGCCATGTGCACTGTGCACAAAGAAGGATCTTTTGAATAGATAGCTCTGAATCCACCGAAACATGCGTCCACCAATTCCATTATTTTCCAGGGCATCAAGGATGGCTTTATGCGTTACATTATTATAGGCGCTTTTCACGTCGAGGAATAGTGCGACTGATATACGCTTGTGGTGTTTTTCTTGTTGTACAGACGCGACGAGGTCGCTGACGTTGTCAATAGAGGAACGGCCTCTTCTAAAACCAGCCATGGCCTCGGGGTATACGTTGTGGCGCTCAAGATACCACTCTAGGCGGGTGAGAATCATTCTTTCCATGACCTTCCCATCACAGCTGTACAGCGCAATGGGTCAGCAGGATGCTAGGTCGAGTGGGGACTTTCCAGGCTTCAGGAGTGGTATCAAGCGGCTCGACTTCCACCACTCAGAAACGACGCCATCATTCCATGATATTGGTTATAACGTTCCAGAAGTCTGCTTTGGCCATCTTCCCTTAAGTGGCATAAAGCAGCGTAGGTGATGCCGTCAGGTCCTAGCGACCATGAGCGCCTGCATGTGGCCAGAGCAGCGTCCAATTCCTCAAGTGAGAAGGACACATTCAATTGTGGGAAGCGTGTCGCAGGAACCTCACGAAGAATTTCGCTATTGATGGTGACCACACTGCCCGCAAACTTCACACAGAAATCTTCGGCTATATCAACCTGTGAGTGGCCTTGATGGATGGCTAGGGCTGAGAATGGGTGTCGTTGCTGTGGAGACGAGCCAAGGCCGCGCACCGTCCTCCATGTGATAGACAGTGGCTTGTGGCGGTCAAGTGATTCGCAGAACGTCTTCCACCGTTGTTCCTCCAGCCTGTCCATACGACGTTGGATTTTCTTCTGTATACGTCGAGCGACTCTAGGGTCACGAATTGACTTTGTGCACCTGTATCGCCTCTCGGCCCTTCTGCGAATCGTTCGAAGTCGCTCAAGTCTCATGTCGAAAGCCGTACGTTTTTTAGCGGGTGTAAATGTGTACTTAGACGATTCCACTACACTTGTAATGAGGTTCTCAATGGTGCCGGTAAATCTTTTTTTGCATGCCTCTTCCACCTTTGTCTTATACGTTAACCACCTTATATATACTTGTCGGGAAGTAGAAAAGGAGAAGCTTCCAAATCCAGTGATACTTAAGTAGGTGGGAATATGGTCACTGCCGTGAGTCTTGATGTCAGAGAACCATCGAACATTTTGACCGAGTTGCCGTGACACCAAAGTCAAATCTAAGCAACTGCTATAGTTCGAACCACGCAAGTACGTCGAACTGCCATCGCTCATAATGCTGAGTTCATGGTCGGAAGCAAATTCCATAAGTTTGCGGCCTCTGGAATCAATTCTGGAGCTTCCCCAAGTCAAGTGATAAGCATTAATGTCTCCCGTGATAATCCAGGGTCCAGAAGTCGCCGTCAGGATGTCTCGCAATCGGTCGCCGTCGAACCGACTATATGGGGAGATGTAGGCGCCGATAAGGGGGAAGGCCACTTTATTCTTTGTAATGCGAAGACACGTATTGGTTTCCATCATGAGGCTGCACCGAGTGGGGAATGTAAGTCAGTTCTGTACGGATGTAAACAATTGCTCTGCTGGATTGCCAGCACGTCGACGCCATAAAGGCTTCGTATCCAGAGAGTCTTAGCGCTTTTGACACGTTCGGTTCACATATTACCCTGCAGGAAATCAGTTCGTAAAAACGTATTGACGGAAACATGAAATCCCTGATTTAAGTCCTCTGGCATTCCACTGGAAAGTCGTCGCGCTAGGCACTTCATCACGGATGAAGGCAGTGGAAGAGCCATTGTGCTTACGCAAGATTTGCAAGCACTGGGCTCAGGGCATCCAACACTTGCACTGCGCTTCGAGCTGTTGGCGTATTCGAGTTGCCCAAAAGCATGCGAATAGCATTTATCAAAGACTTCAGCATTGTTACAATTCGGCGGTCATGCTCTGTCAGCTCATCTGGGTGAGGGGTGGAGCATTGTGGTGACTCTCCTTGTTGGGGTTTTTCCACAGGGCTTATCCTTGGTAATGGTGGCCATTCTTCATCCACAGCATTCTTTTCAGCTGCTCTGTTATCTATACGCGGTTTGGACACATTCTGCACTGGGGTTGGAGCAGATTCAACAGCAAGAGGCTTTGCGGCACGCGTATTCTCTGTGCGGAGAGCAGAATTCCTTGATGAGCGTTTGCGACGAGAACGACGTTGCCTGACGTCAGCAGCTGCTTCACGATGAGTGGACCGGTCCCTCACCATTTTCTTCAAGATAGACAGTTCTCGCTTAACTCTAGGACATTCCTTTGATGAGGCATCGTGGGGCCCTTGGCAGTTCGGACACTTATAAGTTTTTTGCCTGGCAGTTGCCTCCAGAGTGTTGTGCTGCACAGCGGGAACATATAGCAGACTTTCCACAGACGGCGCTCACGTGACCGAATTTCTGGCAGTTTCTGCACTGAAGCGGCTTGGGAACAATGGGCCGGACGGCATGTCGGAAATGACCTACCGTCACATGTGTTGGAAGGCAGGAACCTTTAAAGACAATTTTCACGCATCTGTAAGTTCCGAGACGGGCCACCTGCAGTATGTGGGTTCCATGATTGACAGGCTTTATCAAAAGTTGTAAATCCTCGCCTGAGATGGCCGCATCAATGTCATATATGACGCCTGTAGTAGCCTCTTTTCCCATCGGGATGATGGTACGGACGTCCATGCCACCGAGAATAGTGACAGCTCGCAGAGAATCTAACGCCGACGCTTGGGCGACGTCTACCGCGACAACATTGTTCCGAGGATTGACTCGTACGTCCGCAATGCCATTTGGCAACAGTCTCTCGAGTTCAACCGATGCAACTTGCCTGTTGAGGAGCCTCATGTTGTCGGAGGGTAGCAGAAGTAAGAAAAGGATGGTGTACTTTTGCGCACCCTGCGGAGTCCTCATAGTAGATGTGTCCACAGAGGCCCTAAGCATCCGCCGCTTTGCTTTCTGACTCAGGACAGTCACGTAGTCGTCGTCGGAGCTGTCGTCGCTCTCGCTCGAGTCTGTCAGGGTAGCCTCGCTGTCGCTAGAGAGGCTGTTCCGCTTCCTTGAAGCTGCCGACGCGCGCGCCGCTACATCAGGTGGGAGTGCGGGTGGCTCCACTTCCATTCCCGTCGAGCAGGGAACAGCGTTCCCCGGAAGAAAGCGAGTATTACCACAAAATACTGGTGACGGAGAACAACACTCAGCCGTGTAATAGAGACAAGGCTGGCGCCCACGTGTTGTGGCGTTTCATCTAACCACCACCTCTAAACACGATTTCTCGTTACATGAGTGTTCTTATCGAAAAAAAAATATATTTATATGTTGACGATTAGGTCACAGCCGGAAATATACACCAGCAGTACAGCTGAATACACTTGAGGTGCCATAACGTAAAACTATTCCGAACTTTTCTATTCCAATTCTGTAATCAGCCTTCCGCTATTGGTCAAAAACTTTTTTCGACCACCCCCACTTCACCTGTCTGTCACGTGACGTCATGAAAATGCGATAGCTCTCCATCTGATATGATGTGTACACACTGATTATGCACGATTTGGCCGAAAAAAGAGAAATAGTTATTTATGATTCAACGCCTTTCCGCCATTGACCCCCCGGCTATTGGGGAAAAGTTTTCGGGCTGCACCCACTGCACCTGCCTGTCACGCGACGTCACAAAACCGCAACAACTCGCCGCGTCAAAGTGGCCTGTACGCATTAAAGGTGCATTAATATGCCGAACAAAACTGAATTTTCTTCTGAATAGCCGCAGGCTGACCCGATCCGAAAGGAATAAAAGATGGCTGCCGCCGATCGCTCAGGCGCTGGCTACTCGTACCTGCAGGAGGGCATGGGTTTATTTTGGTATAATAAAACTTCCTGCGTGGCCGTGTAACGTTTTCGAGCACTTTCGGCACGTTTACGACCTCATTCTGCCAACGCTTCTTTGCGGAGGATCCGCTTTAGCGTCATTCTTAAGCTTCCGTCGCATGCCGCCGCGATTGTCGACCAGCCACTGTAACTAAGAAAACGCGGACCAATCGCAGACGCTGGCACCACCCTCTTCATCCGGTTATCGATATTCAGTGCAGTGGCTCGGCCCCGTCGAATCCGTCTCCACTTGAGCGTGCTCCTCGCCTCTTGTCAGCCAATTAGATTAGACAAGCCGTTCAGTGTAGGCAATGTTATTCGTTTTTCAAGCAAACGAGAGTGACCTCCTATGAACGATGAGAGTGTTTGATTGGTCTGTTCAGACAACCCTGCGGATGACCGCTCAGTGCTTGCGTCGGCGGTTATATAAATTTGACGTCAGGAGATTGGAATAAAAGTATATTGGAATAGTTTTACTCTATACGGTCCTTGGTTGCTGCAATATAACTTTGTGTTCATCTAGTCAAGAACTGCATCAGCAGGTGGTGCCACAAACCCGGCTGCTAATGCATACGTCTCTGGTAGCCCGGTAATCACCAAACGGCTGACACTTTAGGAAAATCTAAAAATCTCTCTATTAGCTCAGTAATAATATACATCGTTCAGAGCTTTCTTTATTGCCAATGACTTGGAAGCCACAACTCGTCAATAATATTCTTCGGTGCGTATTCATTACATCATTTATTGTCCACGTAAGTACTCGTGAATATGTAATCTGCGCTCGGCGTGTTCATGCCGCGCTCCGAGCATAAAACATCCGAGTTTTGAAGTTTTGTAATAGCGTGCAGAAAATGTCGTAATGTCATCTGCCACTCATTTACGTTATGGCTCGTGACAAAACGTACACCTCTGACATTCGTACGTAATATATATCGACCCCTCATTGGTCGGCATACTCTCTAACGAGTGCACAAATTACTAATACGTGACTGTGAGTCGTGACTGTAATACGTATTAGTTTTAGTGAATGCTGTTGCACTAATACGTGACTGCGGGTCTCAGTGACTTTCAGTAAATGTGGTTGTAATAATACGTCACTGTGAGTCTCAGTGAGTTTCAGTGAATCGGGATGGACGTTAGTGGAGGCTAGAAAAAAAATACATGCACGAGTGAGCGTATACTAAGCTTTCGGTACTTTCTGGTGATTAGATTTTTCCTGGAGCTTTGCCATTCATGAAAATTGTTTTGCCGCAGGAAAATTTTATGGTGAGTTGGATGGTGGTTCGACATGTCATTCGAGGTTTGCGGCGCAAAGACAAAAGAACGAATAAAACCTGGAAAGAGAGAAAGAGAGCAAATGATAAATGAAAGGTAGGGAGGTTACCCAGGACTGAGCCCGGTTGGCTACCCTACACTGGGGAAAGGGAAAGGGGGACGGAAAGATTAAAGAAGAGAAAGTCCACTGGAGATGTCAGTCGGTCACTCAGTCCGGATCACAGACGCTGACTCAATCCGGTCGCTTTCAAATATCGCAGGAGCGCTTTTGGGGCCTTTTGTAGCTGCGATATGCGAGGCCATGGTCCCAAGATCTTGTTCAAGGTGAACGGCCTTCCATCTAGTTGATTGAGAGCTCTGCAGAGGTCTTGCCTTTCATTTTCAAAAGATGGGCAGTATCACAGTATGTGTTCTATGGTTTCCTCGACACCGCAGGCATTGCACTCGGCGCTATCAGCCATTCCAATCAGAAGTGCATAAGCATTGGTGAATGCGACGCCCAAACGTAAGCACCACAGCACTGTTTCCTCATTACGCGGAAGACCTGGTAACAGCCGCAGTTGCATAGAGGGATCGAGGGAATGAAATCGATGTTGAATAAATTCAGGTGTGTGCCACTTCTCCAACGTCAAAGAGTGCGCTAGCTTGCCTAAGTGTTGGGCTGCGTCGGTGCGCGATAATGGCATAGAAACACTTATTCGGATTTCCTTAATGCTCCCTATCAGCCGCTTTCAGCAGCTCAACGTGTTAATTAGGAAGAAACCTGGAAATAGAGTAGCTACAGTAAAGCTGAGTTAACAAAATGCCGTTAAAGAGTGATACACGTTCTTTTTTTTATTCTTCTTCGCCTGGACCACAGTACACTGCGAGCTGACCAGCTTTTACTACAAATATCCGTGCGGGAGCGCCACAGATGTCAATCCACTAGGCAGCAAGAAGCCTTAGTGCATTGTGTACGCCTATTTATAAATGCTTTTAAAATTTGTGTTTTAGTATTACGAAATGGCAGAGTGGGTTATGAGTGACGCAGTGGTGCTGGGGCTCCGGATATATTTCGACTATCAGGTGTCCTTTACCTTGCACCTAAATCCAAGCACTGAAGCGTTTATACATTTGATCCTTTTCGGACCGTTCCCGCCGCGTCTGGAAATCGAACTGCCGCGGAGGCGACGCGGTAGGCCTTGAGGCAAGAAATGGCTATAGGCACGGCGCGAGCACTACCTGCTTGTCTAGAGCGAACTAGCCGATGAAAAGGGTCTACACAACTCTGTGTCCGGAGTGTGCGCGGCGCTTAGCAACGCATCTAAGCCCACGGTTGAAAGCGTACCCCTGAGAGGCCGGATGCCTGGTGCTTTCGGAGATGCTGCAGAGAACAGACAACATGACTGGAAAATAGCTGCCGACATGAGCGGACGCCTCTGGTAGTTCAAGCACCGGCGGTAGGGTAAGTATCTGACCTACATTTTAGCCAAACTCGGCGGCATCCACTCCCGACATTCACCCTGTCGCACCATGAATCATACGACGTTACTAAGTGCGAACGTTGTGAGGCTGATTCGCGAGTCGTGTTCCAGACCGGGCAGCGAAGCGCGACACGCACATTCTTTGTTGTTCCGAAGAGACTCATATTTGTAGCTCCTCCTTCTGTGGCACCTTATACCTGGGCGCACTTAAAATTGTCTGTTCATTCGGCAACATTAGAAAGGTGATTGCCGTTGTTTCAGCGTAGTCCACCACATTTCTGAAAATACGAGTTTTCCCTTGTGCAAGGAGCAACTGTTTTGCGGATTAAGGAACGTTACCAACATAGAGTATCGAGAAAATCTGGCTATATTGTAGCGGCATGTATGTTCCTGCACATGCGCATGCACTCTGCTTTACGAGGTATAGGTGGATCTAAAAGGTGGTGACAAAATTTTCGCATTCGCAAAGCGCGAATAAAGCTGTTAGGAGCCACAAAACTGGTTACCTTCACGGGCTTACCGGAACTTCACTGACTGTATCACGGCTGACGTAGCATCAACCTATTTAGGAAGTAAATACACAATCGCTTGATAACAGCGAGAATTCAATAATTTTCTGCGCGTAGGTTTCAACGGCAAAACATTGTAAATAGCTGTTTTGAGGAGACAAAATTATACAGGCATTATTGTCATACTCTTAGTTATATAGCGCTATTGCTACGTAAAATATTAAGGCTTGAAATAGCGCGATCGTGCGGTGTTAATCCTTGCTACTAAACAGACATCCTGAAGCGCCAGCTAATGTTGTTCCACAAAAAATTTAGAAAATTTAGAAAGCCACCTTCATTACACAGCTTCCCGATTCATTCCATAACGCACTAATTGCTGCGAGTCAGGCAGTTTCGCCTATCTGCACCTAGTTTCATTTAATCTACAGAGAAACTCTCATCTGTTTTTAATCGCTTATTCGAATTTCCTTAATGCTCTCTATAAGCCGCTTTCAGCAGCTCACCGTGTTAATTAGGAAGACATGTTCCCTTTGTAAGCGGATAACATCGGTGAAGGATCTGCATCCTTTTTTTTTATGTTTCCTACTCTATAATGCGTTGCTAGGATGAACTTCACAGGAATCACACTATCTACAGAGGAGGCAGCTCACTTCTGGATTTGATTAAACGTTTGTTTGCGGACTATTCTTGTAGATCTACTGATTGGGCATTGTAAAAATAAGACATCCCTTTTTTTAGTCACGTCAGGCATCGTACATTCGTTGATGAAGCTACAAGAAAAAAAGCTTCTTTCCGTCATTGGCAATTGAGTTTTTAGCGTGACAATTATTTTATCTTTTGAGGTACTTCCTGCTCACGAGAAATGTGGCATGGTGTCAGACCAGACGCGCCTTGCCCGTCTATCCATGGTGCGCGCTTCACAGCTCCAAACAGAGCCTTCAGCTCGATCGTTCCATAGAGAAAACTTGCAGTGGGCAGCTTGATCACATGGGAGAAGCAGCGTTCTTGAGAAAGAAAAAAATAGCGATAAACAATGCTTGTTTGTATCAATGGGGCAGCGTAATTTCAAGTACGATTTATCTATTGCACACACTACGTTTTGCGCAAGTTGTAGAAATCGTTAACATAAATTTGGCGTGATCGCCAGTTCGATTATTTCGTGCTATCAATACTTCTTGCTGTCCAGCAGTTTTTATTTCCTTTTCTTCTTTTTTTCTCGCATCTTTCGCACCATTTTCCATCTTCTCCGATACAAGGTAAGCTAACTGGAGGCATGCTTTGGTCAGCCTCCCTGTCTTTCCTTTTAGCTCGGCCTTGCAGTTAGGTGAAAAGTTACCTGAGTAAATACCTCATTGTTTTAACGAATGATTAATGAACTGAAGGCGTTTCACCGCCCAATGAGCGTCTCAAAGGACCCTAGGCGACGTCGTAGTGAACGGCTATGGTTAATTTAGAACACCTCTTCTTTAACTTTCGGCTAAAACAATATACACGTGCGTTTTTTTTTATTATTTCCCTCGTGCAGACGGCGTGCTGGCACAGTGGCCAAGACTTGAAGTGAACCCGCGACTTATGGCGAATTCGGCCAATCACACCCGCTCGCACTGGGGCGCCCTCGGACGACGATGACTGGATGAAACGGCGCATTGGGGCGCACCGGTGCGATTTGCCGAATTCGCCATTCGTCTTCTGCGCAAGAACGCGAAATGGCCTGATGATGCGGCCGCATGCTTAGCCAAAAATTAGGGCAATAAATGTAACCCACCCACCCCTATCCAGGCGAAGAACACGTCCTCCACGTTTCTCCTCATTCGTGTAATCATACCTAGCGCTAAGGTTAAGGTAAACTAGAGAGCTCGCACGCTGGTCAAACATTATGCAGAGTAGGAGTATTGATGGCTCATTTCTCTCGACATTCCTCGTGACTCCCCCTCTAATGTTGACGGATTTAATAGGAAGGTTTAGCTCGAACCCAACTCCGATGACGCCTATTCAAATACTTGTAAAAAATCATAAATGCTTTTCTGAGACCACTAACGGCCTATTTTAATGAACTTTCTCGCATTTGAGAGAGAAAGTTAAATTCTAATGACTGTTGTTAGCGGAATTTTGATTTAGGGCCTGGTGTTTTTGCAAATATTGCCGAAAATCGGCAAGCTTTAACCCATTAGAAGCATGAAAAGATTACAAATCCCTAATTCTGCACCAAGAAAATATATAGCAGTTCTGTAAACGAGATTCGTTAGGACATTCAAAGCGGACAAGTTTGATATGTTTATATCTTAGGCAAACTTGTTACGTTGTTTAGAATAGTATTGCAAAAGTTTAATTGACATATTATTGGTCTATCTAAGAGCAATATCGAATATATAATTTTTTCCGCTATACATGTACTCCTAGATGCAGTCGACAGAATTGTGATACTGTCTTTCATTACAGAGTTACAGAGTTCTTAACCTAGTAGTTTCGTTATTGGAAAGTTTTTTTTTTTATTTGCAGCAATTTTCGGAAAAAATTGACGACTTAGATCAGAAATTGGCTTGCTACACTCGATAGATTTTAACTTTTCTTTTAAGGGCAGAAAACCTAATCAAATTTGGTCCAGTGGTTGGTGAGAAAAACAAATTCTTCTTTGTCATGTATTTAGATAGGAGTCCCCAAACTTCCTCATAAGGTCGTTTCGACGGGGCCGAAGTCCCCTCGGCAAATTAAGCGTAAATACCGCGAGGATTGTGTCAGAAATTAACCACAGGAGAAAGTAGTGCATAAACCAGCTTCCCCTCGTACTCTCTTAACAACTCTAAGTCAACCTTCGCTCCATAAACTTGCTTAGTTGGATGTTTCTCGTCATTCCCTTGTTTACGCTTTGTGGGCGTGTGTGTTTGTTTGTTTGTTTGTTTGTTTGTTTGTTCGTCCACTGGTCGCGATGTGTGCGCCTCAGCATAGCGAAAACCACATTTAACAAGATAAGCACTTGTGCTGTCGTCCACGTTGACACCGTATTGATTAACAGCAGTCCAAGAAGCGTTCTCTTCGGAGCCACCGTTTCAAGAGGGAGACTTACATTTGTAAGAACCACAAGACGCAAGACAAGTCTCCTTGTCAGAACAGCGGTTCCAGAGGCATCCTTCGTTCGATAACTGTTGATCATTTCGACTTCTCTCCTTCCAATGAACCTCTGTCTTCTTTACATGACTCTGTATTGTTCTAAAGCGATTAGCACCCTTTCGCAACTTCACGCAGTTTTCGCCACGTTCGTCTCTAATCTTTTTTGCCCCTATTTGGGGCACTGGGAACGCGCCGCTCAGCATTTGTAAATGCGTGTGCGTTCTGATTAGATAATTTGCAAATACATACCTCGGGCTATCAGGTATGTGCAACTGGGCATGTGCTGCTAGATTTGTGCAGGAATTCGGCACTCTTTATTACTGTACATGGGGATTATCTCCGCAATCTGTAATTTGCACAGGGCACCCGTGTGTTAAGCAATTCTCTGCCTTGCGCGCTTGCTACAAATACATGAAAAGAGAGGTAGACAACCGAAGCGTCGAGACAGGTTTCAAGTTTAGGGATAATACCGAACAGACTACTCTGCTCGCGGGCGTGACCAGGAACAAGCAGTTTTGGATATCGCCATTCGCGTGGCTCACGTGGAAGTTGAACTCATTCCCTGCTTTATTTCTGATTACAACGAAGGCTCCAAATAAAAAAACGGACGAAGGAAGGAGACACAAGACAACCACGTAGGCGCTGGCGGTCTCGTGTCTCCTCGTGTCTCCTTCCTTCGTCCGTTGTTTTATTTGGAGCCTTCGTCGTAATCGTACATAACCAACTCGCCTACCAGCACACGCTCAGTGACTGCTTTATTTGTTTACTCATTGGTAGGTGACACGAGTGGAAAATAAAGTATGGCGTTCAGTATAATATATTTCAGAAGGAATTATTTCAGAAGTGCTATTTACTTTAGCCCAGTCAAATCTGGTGCTACCTGTTTCAAAAAATTTGCTAAACGCACATCACCGTTCCAGTTATAGCGCAACACCAAGAAGCTCCCACTGCGCCCTCCGCGAAAAAAATACAGTAACCAAGCGGGTATTGTAGTATGGCTGCGATAATGGCGTGCTGCAGCATTATTACGTAAAAAAACAATTGAATTATTTCTTTGAATCAGCTTGCAAGCTTCCAGATGCTTTGTAGCTCCAAGTGCTGAAATGATTCGCTGTGTAGAGGAAAAGGGTGCGCGTTTATGAAGCGTTGACTTGGCTTTTATCAGGCCTTTAGCAAGTCCTCTCGAAGGATCACCACAGTGCAGCATTTTAATTACATCTTACCATGCACAGTAAAGAAGCGACCACAACTGAAAGCAGCCCTAATAAAAGTTACGATAGTGGTTAGGCAGCACGAGATCGTCGAGATGCGCGGATGCGACTTTAAGAAATATCTCCCATCTCCCTTCATTTTTTCATACCCATAGATGGGTGGGGGTTTTTTTTCTTTTTTTTTTTTAGGCTCCACGCTCGTCAACTGCGTCGAGCTTCCGGAAACTGTTGTGGATGTGTGCGATCCCATCAGGGCAAAATATCTGCGGCCAGATACCTTTTTCTTTTCTTTATCTTTCGAAGTGAACCAGCAAGCCACGGTTATGTTCACGATTATGCTTAGGCTACCTATCGCGCGGTCTCTCGTGACCAATCCCAGAGCGCTCGTCTGCCGATGTTTATGCGGAGATTGCTATCATCTGACGGCACGTACAAGTGACTCGGGGCCATGATTGGCACTTGACGACGATAAAGCGTTACCTAGGCTGTTACTTCCTGCATAGGCGGCATTGAAATGCCTTCCTTTACCGAAGATAGCTTCGAATTTTTCGCCAATTTCCTCTGCTGGCATCCTATCTAAGGGCTAACGGGCACAGCCCCTTTGCTTCGACCATATGGTCCTAGTGGATACATTCGACGCATCAATAAACGTAAAGGTTGGGTTCCGACATTTGGTCTTTTTTACATTATAATCACAGTAATCTCGCACTTTTATTAACTGTTTTATTTTTTTATGTCGCTTACTACAATATATCGAATGTTCAAATATGAAAACAAAAAGTTGTGAATAAGATTACTATCACTATTTGCAACAGATTAAGGCAGAAGCTAAAGTTAGCTCTCAACTCCGCGGGTGACTTTCCTCTTTGAGGAAAATGTCCCAGAAGAGCGTTAAGTTTACGTTGAATCGTGAGCAGTGCAATGTAGTCAGTATCTTACGCTTAACGTAAAACCTCTTCCTCTAAATCCCCGGAGTCAAGGAAGCGGCCCACGACTTATTGTGATCCCCGAACGAAAGCTATTACGGCGGAGCCGGCGCTTCCTCTATCCCTACGGAATGCTCCCCAAGGGGCCTGTTGATATCCTCGGATACGCTGCCATGCCATGATGTCTGCACTGGCGGTCCATGGAACGGTGCTCCAGTCAGGTCGCGACACCGTTTCCCTTTGTGGGAGTACGCCTACTAGCGATTCCCGGATTATATCCTCTGAAGTAGTCGGTGTAGCTTTGCAAGACACAGGCGGTATTGGTGAGCAAAACGAGAATGAGGTAAAAGCGGGAACCAACGTTTCGACAAGTGGACTTGTCTTTTTCAAGGCGACTTATGCTTTCCTCGCTACAGTATATATAGGTATGGTTCTTCTAAAGCGGAGAGGGGGTAGGACGGGTCGGTACGGCAAGAGCGAACGTGCGTTAGCAGCGAGGATGTAGAATTGAGAGTAAAGGAGAGCTGTGCACAAGGCCGGTGATGCGGCCGTGTGCACAGTGCACAGCACCCCATTATTACCTGCTCCGCTGGAAGTCGGGGGCTATCGCGTCTCTGAAAGAGATGATAAAAGGAGCGGCAGAAAACGGTGCTCATGAAAAAAATTTAAAGGCACTGAAATAGAATAAATGTATAAATAAAAGAAACAACAAGAAAGAAAGGGATGGGAAAAATCTCTAAGCAACCGAACTAAGCGTTGTTGCCTATAGCTTGAAATTTAGCATAGCGAATAGATTCTAAAGCTCCCTTTGAAATGCTCATGCCTATTGGTTGCAATGACTTGAACTTATGGATATGGTATGATTCTCTGTATTTTCTTTCTCGTTCAGAACGGAAATTTGACTGTAAGATGTAGAGTTTAAGTTCATCAAAGTTATAACCTGCTTGGTTGAAATGCTTGGCGACGGATTTGGCAAGCTTTCTTGCTGTGTCCTCGCGATGTCCGTTGAATCTGACGTTCATTGATTGTCCCGTTTCACCGACATATTGTTTCTTACTGAAGGAACATTCAATCATATAAATCACATCTGAGATTGTATATGTAAAGCTAGTTTTCACTTCGTGTGTATAACTATTTGCAGTGATCTTAATTTTAACGTCAGTTTGAAGGTGCCCGCAGGTTTTGCATCTTGGGCGACAAGATGCTTTTGTTACGGGTGAATGATGTTGCCTGACTTTTGCGTGCACTTACATGTTTTTAAGGTTTCTGTTGCGGCAATAGATAACCCTTCCTAGATCCGGAAACGCTTTTCTCATATGCTCGTTACTTGATAATATTGGGTGGTAATTTCGTAAGATGCTGTTTATGTTTGGGGGATCATTAGAATACTTTGTTATATAGACTGGCTGTCGATCAGATTCTGGTGTATGCAGTTTCTTAGCTAATTCCGATTGTATCTCCTGTCTTGACGCGACATCATAAGCTCTACAAAGAGCAACTTGGGGATAGTTCCTTTCTGCTACCGTTGTTTTAAGGTCATTTAGGCGGTGGATATAATCGTGGTCTTCGCTGCAGATTCTTCTTATTCGTTTCGCTTGTCCGACAAAAATTCATTGCTTGCAGTGTTGCGGGAGATGGCCGTTGCAGTCTAAATATCGCTGGCTATCCGTAGGCTTCCGGCAAAGTGTCGTTCTTAGTTTTCCGTTTTCTATGTAGACCGTCGTGTCGATGAAGTTGATTTTACTAGGAAAGTGGTGAGGAGTAAATTTAACACTCGGGTGAAAGCGATTGAAATTGCTTTCTTATGATGTGAGCATTGGTAAATAGGAAAAATAAGAGAAAATTGTGCGAAGTGTAAGGCAATAGCGTTAATCTATGAGGCATGAAGCCAGCGCATGAAGAGTGAGAGGCCAAATTAGGAAGCTTTTCTTTGGTAAGTGTCAATGATCATTTTTTGGACGTCTTCGCTAATTATATGTTCAGAATCAGGATTGGATGCAAAATGATCTTACGAATACCTTGGCCGCGAGTGCATTTCTGGTGAACTTGGCCAACGAAATTGACGGAAAGAAGGATGCCCAATAGTTGCTTAAATGCTCGGCTACCCATGCAAGATCACGTGATCAGTAATGCTATGACACGCAACTAATGCGTTATCGCTGCAGGCTCGACTCACGGGCTCATCGCGCAATAGTGTAGTATCTAATTTTCGCACTGGGAGCACAGACGAAATAAGGTTTCAACGCTGAAGCCGATCTTCTTCACATCGGCTCTCGGCAACTTATCTTCGAGGTTGTTTAGTTTGTCCAGAAAATTTTATCATTTCTGCGAGCGAGGAAAGCTTGTTCACGTACGACTTGGAAGGTGTGCCAGGCTGTCTTGTGTTATCGTGCATTAAAGTGGTCTCGGAAATCCCTGAGTCAGCATAAGCTCGCAGACATAAAATGTCATCTCTGTAGTAGGTGCGTAGACTTGTAACACACCAATTCGCCTTCTTCCTTAGCCTTTCAGCGTTGGATGTGCGCATATTTGGCTTCCGCCACACTTCGAACGGGTAAATCGCTTATTGTTCTTTGAATAAGTGAAAATGGGGCAAGTTGGTAGGAAATTATATGGATAGGCAGACGTGTGACACGGACTCAAATAGAAAAAAAAAGCAAGAAAGGGCAAGACACCCCGATCGTAGTCGGCGCCCAAGCTACCAGGAATGAATATTCTTCGTTTCAGATTCGGCCTGAATCTAGAAGTTATTCGCGAAGCGCCAAGAACGGACCATACAGAGTAGATACCTTGCTATTTTCGCGTTCAGCGTGAATTCAAGGGCACAGCTGCACAAACTACGCCTTAGCGCAGCCCGTCAAACGTATATAACAAGAGGTGTGATTTAAGTTATTTGACAGATGAGAGGGCCGTTGAATTTTCTCGGGTGTCCCTGGCCCTTCTGATGCTTAAGGTGGTTAGAGATGGCCCTTCAAATGTTCTTGGCATTGGAATAGAAGTCTTACCGGAATGAAACTCGCGCTTTCGATGGCTGAAAGCGGCTCTATTAACGGTGCCCTATTTGGAAGAAAAGAGATCGCAGATCCAGCTCACATTTTGTAATTATGGTGAAGGGAAGCGTTCCTAAAACGCCTAAATAATGTTATAAAGCTACGTTTGATGCGTACAGTTGTCTTCGTCCTAATCCAATGCACCGTACGTTCTCGCGTAATGTTCGTGCATCACACCCTACCCCCGCTTTATTGTCGCGGATTAATCGTGTTTACACCCTACACCGTTCAGAATCCATGCCAAAAATGCGCAGGGTTGGTTAAGCGTGCACGCATCAATGTCACCAGGACAAACGCGATAGTTTATTGCCGTAGTGAAGTCCTACAGTCAAAGGACGTGTCGTAGGCCTCAGAAGAACTTCAGTTTGGCCTAGTTGGTGTTTAGTGCGTATCATATTGACCGCTAATAAAGAGGGCAGGGGAAGAGAACGCAAGACGACGTTCATATTTAAAACAGCGCCAAAAAACACGGACAAGGGAGGACACAGGACGAGCGCTGTCAACAACACCTTTATTGGTGCCTGCGCAAATATATACAATTTGCGAGTCATCGCCGGTCAACTCCTGCTGCGCATGCGTCAATAACATTAAACAATATAAAAGTAACCATAACATGGCGGACACAAGCCAAAACAATTAACTTCTAAGGAACTTAAGTTCTTTATCACAAAGTGCCATGGAGGGAGAACTAACATAATTTGCTCCTAACTGACACATTGAAAAGGCCTCAAAGGTTACTCTGGCCATTTGATTGCTGTACCTTTTCAACACACGTCTGTCGTCAAGGAGTGGTCAACAGCCACACTTTGCGCAATGAACAGCCAGATTACTGCCAGTCTTAATCTTGATAAAAACACGGACAAGGGAGGACACAGGACAGCGCTCGCCCTGTGTCCTCCCTTGTCGGTGTTTTTTGGTGATGTTTTAAATATGAATGATCCGCACCAACTAGCTCGCACCCAAACCCTCCTCAGTCACCAGACGACGACACGGGCGGTAACTTTCACCTCATTCATTCAGGGCAATACGTGGCAATATACAGACAAATATAACATGCGCAGAACGCAGCAACTTATGAAGGTGACCGGAAGGTTCGGAGTCCCCCTTCTCTTTTCAGCTCGCGTGGCTCTGCCCTCGTATCTCCGGCGATCCTTAAAGAAGGCAAGGCTGTGGCAAGAAGCATGCCAGGCTGTATGTCAAATGTACATACTTGTGTATGAAATCCCCCTGGCCTGTGGTGTTTGGATCCCACCGATGGCATCGGTTGTTGGGAACTCGGCGCTGACGCCCGTGGTTGTACCTGGGTCGCAAGCCCCAAGGGTAGCGTTGGCCTGGCGGCCTGGGGTACAACTGGAAGCATCCGAAGGTCCCGGCAAAGCATGAGTCGACTGGTAACAACAAAACAACTTGTTTATTTTAACATCGCAAAGAGTTGGCGGTCAGGTTGACCGAAGAAGAGAGACGGGAGAGTACTTTACTCAACAGAAGAAATCGGAGCCCTCCTTTTGGCGTCCGGGGGCAGCTATTTTTATACTCTCGCAGTTGAGGGCAAGAAGGAACCCCTCAATAGACGAGCACGTGATTGTACAATGGGCTAAGGTGACGCACACTGCCGCCGGTCGGGCACAAAGACTGGAAGGAGAGGGTGACCCCTGCTGTCGCAGCGCCTGGTTCGGGCACAATGACTGGAAGGAGAGGGTGACCCCTGCTGTCGCATCGCCTGGTTCGGGCACAATGACTGGAAGGAGAGGGTGACCCCTGCTGTCGCATCGCCTGGTTCGGGCACAATGGCACATACACTCACACACGCACATGAAGACACGTGGCATCGGAACATGCCTGGAAACGCCTGGAAACGCCTGGCGGGGAGCGTTGCGGCGACGCCGAACGGGCCAAAATGTCTGCCGCCCCGCCGCAGTCGCGCCGGCAAAACCGCGTGTCGCAGGCGAAACGCAACAGACCGCCCCGCCGGGGGAAGGAGATCCCGATGGACAGGGGACTGCATCCGCTGTCCGGAGGGATGTCGCTCGATGATGCTCATAACCGAAGTCGGGCGTCCCTCGACGTTTCTTGAGCGCAGCGCACAGAGAAGGCCTCGTTCTCTCGTTCAGGTTCGCACGGGACACTGCAAAGTGACTTCGGGAGAGTTCACATTTTTGTTCTCGTTCCCGGCAAGCGTTAGAACTACGCTGAAACTCAACCGCTCAGTCAGCAAGCACGGCACAACCCTCACTAAGCCCTGCCAGGCTCTTTCCCCTTTTTATACCACTGCCTAGTTCCTTACAGTAGTCTAGCATCACTCAGAACGCGTCCACAAATTGGAAAATTGCACTAGAAAGCATATCATCACTTTGAAACACTAAACAAAAGCAATATGTTAAAAAAAATCCTGCCTCAGGAAGAAAAACATCAGTAACCAACAATTTTGAGGCTGATTCCTACGTTAGGGGCTTCGACTTAAGCCATCGGCGTTACCGTTGAGACTCCCCTTTTTGTAACGCACCTCAAAGGAATATTGTTGTAAAGCGAGGCTCCAGCGCAGGAGGCGGCCATTTTTGGGAGAGATGGTCTGCAGCCATTGGAGAGGGCAGTGATCCGTCTCAATGATAAACCTCGAGCCGGCTAGATAGCATGACAATTTCTGAACGGCCCACACGAGACACGCACACTCTTTCTCGGTGGCGCTATACGCCTGCTCACGACTGGTCAGCTTACGACTAGCATACAGGACGGGGTGTTCTACTTCTCCATTTTCCCGTTGGCACAGTACAACGCCCATGCCTCGCTCACTAGCATCGCACTGAACAACGAACCCTTTTGTATAGTCTGGCGATCGTAGCACAGGCTGGTTTGTTAGGGCACTCTTTAGGGCGCTAAAAGCTCTTTCCTTTGTCTCGTCCCAGACGACTGTTTGAGGCTCTGTCTTTCTTAGAGCATCCGTCAGGGGAGCCGCGATATCAGAGTACCTAGGGATGTACCTCTGATAGTAGCCGGCGACACCCAAGAACGACCGAATATCGGTCTTGGTGCGCGGTTGCGGAAAGTCTCGCACAGCGGCCACTTTTATTTCAGAGGGGCGGCGACGACCCTGACCAATCACGTGACCGAGGTAGACAACCTCGGCCTGTGCTAACTGGCACTTAGGAGCCTTGACTGTCAAGCCCGCTTCGCGCAGGCGGGTTAGCACTGCCCGCAAGTGTGCCATATGCTCAGACCAGGATGCGGAGAATATCGCTACGTCGTCTAGATACGGTAAAGCGAATTCTTGCTGTCCCCGCAACACTTTATCCATGAGGCTTGAAAAACAGTATGGCGCGTTCTTCAAACCAAAACTCAACACTTTAGGACGGAATGTTCCCATTGGTGAAATGAACGCCGCATACCTACTAGCCTCTTCTGTAAGTGGAACCTGCCAATAACCCCTGACAAGATCTAGGGTGGAAATAAACTGAGCGCTACTAACTTTCTCAAGGCGCTCCTCGATGTTAGGGATCGGATAAATTTGATCCTTAGTGATGGAATTAAGCCTGCGGTAGTCGACGCAAGGACGAGGTTCCTTGCCCGGTACCTCAACTAAAATCAAAGGGGAGGTATAATCACTCTCACCTGCCTCAATAACACCGAGCTGTAGCATTTTCTTTACCTCAGCCTCCATAATATCGCTCTGGCGGGGTGACACCCGATACGCCTTGGATCGTACTGGCTCTGGGGAGGTAAGTTCTATATCATGAGTAAGTACAGAAGTCCTACCAGGCCTCTCAGAGAACAGACCTTGAAACTCTTGTAATAGCTGGTGTAGTTCGGTTTTCTGCTCGGGCGACAGCGGTGCTTTACTGATAAGGTCACTAATGACTTGACCGGTGTCTTCCCTGTTCGTCACTGAGCCTAGTCCCGGAAGCTCGACCGGAAGCTCTTCAGGAACGTTTACCATCATGCACACCACTGCTTCCCTTTGTCTATAAGGTTTGAGCAGATTACAGTGGTAAACTTGCTGTGCTTTCCGCTTTCCTGGCAGACTTACCACGTAGTTAACGTCCGACAGTTTCTGAACAATTCGTGCTGGGCCCTCCCACTGCACGTCTAGTTTGTTGTTTAGCGATGTGCGCAATATCATGACCTCATCGCCCACCTCAAAACGACGGGCCCTGGCTGTCCGATCATAATAAACCTCGGCCCTCTGCTGGGCCTTTGTCATTGCTTCACCTGACAACTCCTGTGCCCTTCTTAAGCGTTCGAGGAGCTTAAGTACGTACTCCACCACGACTGGGTCGTCGCCCCTACCTTTCCACGATTCTCGAAGCATGCGAAGCGGAGATCGAAGCGAGCGACCGTACACCAGTTCAGCTGGCGAAAACCCCGTAGCTGCATGCGGCGCGGTCCTTAAAGCAAACATCACCCCAGGCAGACACAGCTCCCAGTCAGTTCGATGTTCAAAACACAACGCTCTCAACACGCGCTTCATGACGGAGTGGAGCTTCTCAACGGAATTCGACTGTGGGTGGTACACTGAGCTGTGTAACAGCTTTACCCCACACCTTTCGAGAAAAGTTGTCGTCAAAGCGCTAGTAAACACTGTGCCCTGATCTGATTGGATTTCCGCAGGGAAACCAACTCGCGCAAATATGGACAGTAGTGCATTAACTATCTCAACTGAGCTGAGTTCTTTAAGCGGCACTGCTTCAGGGAACTTTGTCGCTGGGCAGATCACAGTCAAAATGTGTCTGTACCCCGTGGCTGTTACCGGCAGAGGTCCCACTGTATCAATAACGAGCCGTCTAAAAGGCTCCGTAATGATAGGTACCAATTTCAACGGCGCCCTCGATTTGTCCCCTGGTTTGCCCACCCGCTGACAGGTGTCACATGACCTCACGAAGTGGTCTGCGTCCCGAAAACACCCTGGCCAATAGTACTCTTGCAAGAGACGGTCCTTAGTTTTCTTAACTCCTAGGTGTCCGGACCACGAACCCCCGTGCGTCAAGCGCAACAGATCCTGACGATAGCATTGAGGCACGATCAGCTGATCGAACTCCACTCCTCTGCGGTCTAGATACTTCCGGTACAGGACTCCACCTCTTTCCACAAAACGCGCATTTTTCCTGGCGATGCCTTCCTTGACATTGCAGCGAATGTTTTCTAGGCTGCCATCCTTCTTTTGCTCGGCTATCAAAGCCGACCGGCTGACTTTTAGCAACCTATTAAGTCCGTCTGACGTAGGCGCGATGAGCAAATCAGTAGATAGCTCTTCTAACTTTCCCGTGTCGGGCGTTTCCTCTCCAGTATCTGGCGCCTTCAACGCTACAGACTCAATTTTATTCAGTTCGGGCGTGCTCTGAATATCAGCTTGCTGCGCCTCTGACCCTTTTTCGTTGTTTGATAACGTCGGCCCCGCAACTACCGCCTTTGCAGCGAGCTCCCGAACCTTCGATCTGGTTAAGGCCTGAACACTAGCTTCACCAAACAAAAGCCCCTTCTCGCGCAGGAGGTGATCGTACCTGTTTGAAAATAGGTACGGGTACTGGGGTGGCAGCATAGATGACACTGCCGCCTCCGTCTCAAGCGCTCCGAAAGGTCCTTCAATAAGCACCTTTGCTACTGGCAGACACACGCTATGAGCTTCCACGGCTTGCTTGATCCATGCGCACTCGCCCGTGAACATATGGGGTTCTACGTAAGACGGGTGAACTACATCCATCGTAGCTGCGGAATCGCGAAGCACTCGGCACTCTTTCCCGTTCACGAGGAGGTCTCGCATGTAAGGCTCGAGAAGCTTCATGTTCTCGTCAGTGCTGCCTATTGAAAAAAACACAACTTTTGGTGTTGTTTCCGGACACTGCGCCGAAAAGTGACCCGGCTTCTGGCACGTATAACAAACGCGCGCTCGCCTCATCTCGAACCGCTTCCTGCGTTTGGCTTCGGCTGCCGCCGTCTCCTTAGGTTCGGTCGCACTGCTTCCACTCGCATCCGCACTACGCGTGTTCCCCTTTGCTCTCATGGGTGTGAACTTCGGCCTCTCAAACTTCAAGCCAAATTCACCCTTTTGACCGTCCTTAGCTCCGCGAGCCCGACGCGTCACAAACTCCTCGGCTACCTCAGCGGCTTTAGCCACCGTGCAAACGTCTGGCCTATCCAAGACCCAGTATCGCACGTTCTCCGGTAACCGACTATAAAACTGTTCTAGCCCGAAGCACTGCAGAACTTTATCGTGGTCACCAAACGCTTTCTCTTCTTTGAGCCACTCCTGCATGTTCGACATAAGCCTATACGCAAACTCTGTATATGACTCACTTTTGCCTTTCTCATTTTCCCGAAACTTCCGACGGAACGCCTCCGCAGACAGCCGGTACTTTTTTAGAAGACTCGATTTCACTGTGTCGAAATCCTCTGCCTCCTCTCTATCCAAGCGAGCGACTACGTCGGCCGCCTCGCCGGGTAACAAAGTGAGCAAGCGCTGTGGCCACGTTTCCCGAGAGAACCCCTGCTTCTCGCACGTTCGCTCAAAGTTAACCAGGAACAAACCAATGTCCTCTCCAAGCTTAAACGGCCGCATCAGGTCAGTCATTTTGAACAATACGCGTTCTCCTGCACCGTGTGCCTGACTTCCATTACGAGCGCGTTCCATCTCTACCTCAAGACGCTTCATTTCCAAAGCGTGTTGACGGTCACGCTCTTGTTGCTCTCGCTCTTTCTGTTCTTTACGTTCACGCTCTTCTTTTTCTTTCTGTTCTTTACGTTCACGCTCTTCTTTTTCTTTCTGTTCTTTAAGTTCGCGCTCTTCTTTTTCTTTCTGTTCTTTAAGTTCGCGCTCCTGTCTTTTTGCAGTCTCCCTCTCCTCAATGGTCTCAAGGCATTCCGACAGCTCGTCATCCTCAGCCTCTAACTCAAGAATAGCCTTTAGCAGTTCAGGTTTTCTTAGTTTGTCTGAGACATCCAGACCCAACTCTCTTGCAAGCTCCAACAATTTCGGTTTGCGCAACGACTTCAAATCCATGGCTGCTCTGAATGCTGCTTTCTCTACTGCTTACTATTGTCTTGCCGCAAACTAACCCGGCAGCAACGACAACCACAATTACCAGCTCTGTTTCTGACACTAACAAAAGCCTGGCAAAGCTCAGAAGAAGAAAGTCCCGCACTCACCAAACCTCGCCGCCAAGAGTCCAGCGCAGTCGTTTCGCTGCAGGCAACCAGTCATCACACAGGGCTCGTTGCACTGCTCCCGGATCGTCGTTGAGCTGCTCAGCATACAGTCAACTGCATCTCTTCGCTGCTGGCCTCCGTTGTCGCGATCTCACCGCTGGCAGACAGTTGTTTGGATCCCACCGATGGCATCGGTTGTTGGGAACTCGGCGCTGACGCCCGTGGTTGTACCTGGGTCGCAAGCCCCAAGGGTAGCGTTGGCCTGGCGGCCTGGGGTACAACTGGAAGCATCCGAAGGTCCCGGCAAAGCATGAGTCGACTGGTAACAACAAAACAACTTGTTTATTTTAACATCGCAAAGAGTTGGCGGTCAGGTTGACCGAAGAAGAGAGACGGGAGAGCACTTTACTCAACAGAAGAAATCGGAGCCCTCCTTTTGGCGTCCGGGGGCAGCTGTTTTTATACTCTCGCAGTTGAGGGCAAGAAGGAACCCCTCAATAGACGAGCACGTGATTGTACAATGGGCTAAGGTGACGCACACTGCCGCCGGTCGGGCACAAAGACTGGAAGGAGAGGGTGACCCCTGCTGTCGCATCGCCTGGTTCGGGCACAATGACTGGAAGGAGAGGGTGACCCCTGCTGTCGCATCGCCTGGTTCGGGCACAATGGCACATACACTCACACACGCACATGAAGACACGTGGCATCGGAACATGCCTGGAAACGCCTGGAAACGCCTGGCGGGGAGCGTTGCGGCGACGCCGAACGGGCCAAAATGTCTGCCGCCCCGCCGCAGTCGCGCCGGCAAAACCGCGTGTCGCAGGCGAAACGCAACAGTGGCAAGTCTTACATATGGCAGACGGGACGGTGCCTGAATGATCGAGCCAGGGAACGTGAACAAAAGCTGACTAAAGATGAATTGGCACACTTGCATGCGCACTGCAATGGCTATTCCTGTGAACTACGCTTCAAGGAGATAAAGATTCTGGGAATAAGCCAGGACCAGATTGCATGCAAACTGATGGAGGCATATCACATAAGAAAGAAAGGCCAAGGCTGGGTTAGGGATATTTTCATTAGGCTGTTTCAATCGGAGATACTTTTTATAAACGGTCGTCCCGCTTGGCTGATGAGTGGTCTTGTTGCTGCGTTCTGCGCATGTCTTCTGTGAGGTCTGCTGATTCGCGTTATTCCTACCATTACGACTTCCGCATTCGGATAAGGAGTCACTGGACAGCCATAAATAATCTTTGTCTGAGATGCGCGGCTGCCCCTGAAAACTGGATGGCAAACAGGAATCGCTGGTGCCACCTGGTGCATCGCTTACCTAAACAGTTTAGAATTAGCTGTCATCATAATTTGTCCAGATGACATATTGAGTTAAACTCGTGCCATAAGATAGCGCCAATACTTCGACAATACGAACTGGCTTTTCGTACATTTCGGGTGCGGGACGTATAGATGTTAGTACCAGCCTACCGAGAGTCAGGAAAAGGTCAGAAGCGCTGTTGTTTTTTTCATGCTTGGGCCTTTGTACGTCTTTTACACTTATTTATTTCTCACTCACTCACTCTGCGTGTGTTTTCTGTTTCATGTTTCTGTCCCCCCTTCCCCCTTTCCAAATACCGGGCAGAAAACTGGATGTTTGTCTTCCGATTAACCTTTCATGTCTCATTTCTCTCTCTCTCTCTCTCTCTCTCTCTCTCTCTCTCTCTCTGTCCTTGCGCAGCCATACATTGGGTAGACATGAGTGAGGCCATGAAATTTTAATCCCGAGCTTATGACCAGGATTTTTTCTAGTTAAGGAATGAACGAGCTCACTTCCTCTGTTTTATTCAACGCCGCACGGAACGGTCATCTGCGCATTGGTATTGTGATGAAGGATTTCCTCATTTGTAGTTTTATATTGATCAAGTCGCACCCCAGCATCGGTGCCTGTCATCCGACGCCCTAGCCCCTGCGCTAGAGGCTACTCCCAGAAGCTTTAAAGGGTGCCTCACATCACTGCAGTACTGTAGTGCGGGGAAGAAAATTTATTATGCCATACATTTTAAAAAGAAATATATATGGTTTGCCGTCTCGAAACTGTCCAGCGGGATGTGAGAGATGCCGTGAAGGAAGTATTCAGAAAATTTTTCACTTTCCTTTTTTTTCTCTCTATTTTTAAGGAGTGCCTGGTATGTTCTTTCACACTATTTCTTTTTCTATTTGAGTGAAGGTCCTAGAACTCTAAAACTCAGAAAAAAATAGTGACAGCAGCCATAAAGAATGCAATATAATAGCTTTTCAAAAGCCGGTTTCAGTTTTAATTCCTAGGATGATACTGTGTCCTGACGTCTCGGCACAGCATGTGGTCATATGAGATCAAATAGAGCGCAACCTTTCAACACTCGCTGCGGCTCCCTCGGTCGCCTCGTATGCGTCTACTTGTTGTGAAGACCGATGTTGCTCCATTAAGTAGGACCGAGCGAGCCGGATCAAGTGTCTAAAAATTCGCAATATCCTGCTTCCACGTACTATGTTCTAACGACACGACAGGGTATCTACCTGGGAAAATGAAACCAAGATATCCTGTAGAAACCCGCCGCGGTTGCTTAGTAGCTATGGTGTTGGGCTGCTCCGCACGAGGTCGCGGGATCGAATCCCCGCCACGGCGGCCACATTTCGATGGGGGCGAAGTGCGAAAACATCCGTGTGCTTAGATTTAGGTGCACGTAAGAGAACACCAGGTGGTCAAATTTAATACGGAGTCCCCCACTACTGCGTGCCTCGTAATCAGATCGTGGTTTTGGCACGTAAAACGCCTTATTTTTTTTTTTCATGCTGCAGAAATCGCATCATGTTAAAATATTACCGGCGCTTCCAGGCTTGTCACTATTTTCCGTAAGTATTTCAGGTCCAGGAGCTTCACTAAACCCGAGAAATGATTAGTCGGAAATGTCGTGTCAGTACCCATCATGCCCCAAAATCAAGATGTACGAATGTTCTTTGGACCGCGCCCAAATCGCAATTCGGTTGCCGCGGTTTAGAATGAAAACCCGACACCTCCAGCTCCGCAGCGCATTGAGCCACTGAGTCACACTGCATCGAGCTTAAACCCCAGATCGTCTACCCACAGTCGCCCAGTACTCGTGCTCCCTAGTTCTACAATCCGACGTCTTTTTTTTTCTTTCTTTTACACACTTCCTTGCCGGTAATGAGCCACCTCGCTCGATCGTGATTACTGCCTCGGAATAATAGGATAAAAATAGGGCTATCTGATTTCTTTTAAGCAAACTAGAGGTGACCGCAGAACCTGAGGCTGTTGAGCACTGCAGGAACAACTGAAGTAATCAGACAGAGTTGTGCAAGTCGCGCGTGGATGTCGACGGTCGCATTCGCAACGTTTCTTTTAGTTCAGAAAGCCCTCCGCCTGCTGCTGTCTCGGGCGGTATTACCATAGACATTCACACTGTGATACCTAGAAGGAAATCAGGCGCCACCGTCTATGGGAGTTTCCTAAGGGGCGCTGTGCCGTCATGGGAATGACGGTGTATGTGTCTGCGAAGCTTGTGTTGGCTGGTGTTGTAAGAGGCTTCGTCTAAAACGTGGATATGGTTACACAAATAACGTGTTCTTAAAGTAAAATTTTCATAAGACGTCTCCGTTCACGCATCTTCCATCTTTACTCGCCTACAATACATGACCAAGCGAAGAAAAGAAAGAATAGAACTGTTTCAAAGATAGCGCGAATCTTGTCGTCTGTCCTCCGACTTTAGCGGTCCGCTGATACTTTTTACGTATCATATAATTGTCCATGCAATAACAAGTACTCATCGTTAAAAAAAACATGTCTTTGTGTAATAATAAAGCTAAAATAGCTTTTTACGTGCTGTTTTAGTAGAAAATGAATCATTATGACAGACGGAACGGCGCATGCCAGGCGTGTTTTCAAGGTGCCCTGGCTCTCCTAGAACGATGCCAATACGAAGTCACAACATACCGGCATTCCCATGCATACCACAGTGCTGCAGCGGCAGATTTTCCTCCAGGCATATGGTGAGAAACTCTATGGTATTACCTAACGCGGTCCGCGTTTAAATACTTGCCGTTGGTGCGGCGCTTTCTCACGACAGATTCGTGGAGCGCTGTCTCGAAACGACACTTAATTAGCTAGGTTAACGAACACTGCAGCTTGACACTAGGAAATTGAAACTGAAACCCTAAGCATCGCAGAGGTCTCGCGACCAAACTGGTTGCAAGACGACCGGTGGCAAATGGTCGCATTACTCGAAAAGCGACTGTTTCAGGGAAGTCGATCTTTGGTCGAGTTCCCAGTCGCGCAAGTTCGGGCGCAAACCTGCTAAATCAATCAGTGGCGCCGGTACAGCATGTCGTTATGTACGTTTACGCTTATTTTACGTGGCAATGGCGGCTCGAGCAGATGTGAACAGCATCAATGGCGAGACATTTCGATCCGGCTACGGGCACGCAGCGCTTTACTGTGCGGACATCGGTCACCGTGCATCGCTCGTAGGTCGCCACTCGTCGTCGGCTGCGTGACCTCTATGGATCGATGCGAATATACGTCCTAATGTTCCTGTTTCCCCGTTGAGATCAGGGCCAATCACCGAGGTTGTCTATAAACGTTCTGACGTCTTCAGGTGTTTGTGAATGCACTTCAATTGTCTCCATATGAAAGCTTACACGAGCAAACCAGAGGCGAAAGAGTCACAATTGGTTGTGGGTTTTTATGTCTGCCGCTTTAAGCGTTTTCAACTAGTGCTGAGATTTTAGTTTTACGACATCAGTAAGGTAAAATACATCTTGATGTTTTTGTGCTTATGTGATCTTCCATTAGTGCTAAACTTGTCTCAAGGCGTGAGCTACCACGTATTAAAGCCACTGAGCGGCGGTGGCGCGTGGATGCAGGGGCTTTACCACGTATGACGACTAGGATTTGCTGCTTGAAGCCCATCCGAGCCTCAACCAAGGTTCGACAACGTTTGAAACGCAAGACGTGTCGGGTAAACAAATTCTCAGTTTCCCCAACACCCGGTGCATAGAAAGCGATAGCCAGGTTCAGCCTTGTCCTGAAAGCGCCCAACGACGCTGGCTTGATAAGAGGCGTGACCCGAGACCGGCGTTGCAGGTTGTCGCACCTCGATCGCGCAGGAGATGATATCGAAGGAAAACTGCCGGCATTTGTGAGCACCCAGGAAAAGGATTACGTAGATTTAGCCGGACGCTTACTGTGCGTACCGCTCAGATCAGTGTATGTGATACGGTGTGTCACGTGCTCAGCTGTTCAGCGGGAACACTAATGCGAGTGCGTGCGCACAACCCTTGTCGTTGCCTAGCGACGAAAATCTGAACGCTGCCCTGGCAACGGCAGAGCGTGTTCAACGTAACGTGACGGTCCACTAGGCTTTCTTCGCCTTTGCAGCCCCAAACGCACTGCGCATCACTAAATGCCTTGAGGTCTTTCACGACCGGGCAATGCTCTCATGCTTCATTGATAGCAGGACAGCACGGCGGCGCCGACAGTGGCGCCAATGGTCCGTATAACGTCCGTATCATTGCTATCGCAATACAATAACGAGAACATTAATAATCAAGTAAAGCATCGCCAGCTACGCATATGCAGGCTGTCAGCGTATGCCCAGAACGCGTCACGTCGACGATGCGCAGTGCTGTAATTGGTGCACTCAAGCAGCTCGCGATGTGGGTGGCACACAGATTCTTATCGCTGTGGGAGTGTTCGTTTCGTACTTAGACCGTCTCTGGAGATTCTACAAGGTGTTGCCTCCGGAGCCGCACTGTGAATTTACCAGTTATATCCATCCGGCGTTCTGAAACAAGCGAATGTTCTCAAGACACCACGTTGCTTGCATTGGTACTCGACAGAAAATTATTTTTCATATGTAATAAGGACATTAATCAAGCCATGCAGCTCTGTGGGAGAACGAAAGCTATTAAGTTCCACCTGCCCTAAGCTGATTTCAAAGGGCGCGTTTTCCGTTTCTCCTGCTTAAAACACCTCATGTGCACAATCGGAACCGTTATTGGAAGCCATTTTAGCGCTGGAAGGCAGGAGCCAGAGCCCACCGTGGTGCCTACGCCTTCCTTTGGCCCCTAGTCTGCGCGCTCTGAACGCTTGCAAGTACGTTTACCAACAGGCACAACAAACATTGTAGCCCGAAAACGTAAATATCTGATGGGTAGAAACAAAATGTGCCTAGATTATTCGTGCCAGCAACACCAAATTTCTGCAATGAGGACTTACTCGTACGCCAGCTTGTGATACTAGTGAAGCACGCGCATAAGCAACAAAAAAGAACGACAGGTGAACACAAACCGTGTCGCGTCTTCAAGTTCCTTTCTCATATCCCTGCTTACTTTCGCTTTTGTGTTAGTATTCAAACATTGCAAAAACGCAATTCCAGCCATAAAATAGACGACGCATCTTGTATAGATTGTTTCAGTTTAGTTGGACACGTGGGCGAACTTGGACGTATACTCCACGCGGTCTCTGTGCAAACCCAATTCTCGTGCGCAATCAACGCAGACTGGGAGGACTCGTCCATCGTGCGGCCGTTCCCGTTCCGAGCCGTGCTTCTGCTGTCGCCGCGCGTGCCCTCTGACGAGCACTACGGCCGCTTCTCGGAGGCTGTGCTCAGCTACGCCGGCACGCAGCCACTCTGCATACCGATGCACACCGAGCTCAAGTTCAAGGCAAGAACTCTGTAAACTTATCTGTCTGTATGTCTTTCTTGTATCATTTTTTGGAAAAGAATATTTTTCGTTGCGACTAGTTATCCGTCAATCGGCAGCTCATCGCCGCCATGTCTTCGCCTCAGTGCAGCTTCAGGGTTCTGGGCTTGTAGTACACTGGTGAGAACTTTAATGTATGTGTTGGCAAATCAATCACAATGCAAGAGTAATAGTTTCTTCATTCTGTTCGCTCCACACGGCCATAATCTGACTCCTATATATGCAACGTCAATTCAGAATGACTTGCAACTGGTTCGTTATGAGTCACAGGAAATGGTAAACGCCGTAATGGGCTACTAACGCTTCGGCGGCAATTCCTTCGCCTTAGTCCTGCAACAGCAGTATATCCAGTCGCGGTTTCTATTGGCAAATTCTAATGGCACACCCAAAGCACTTGCGGCGCTAAGTTTCGAGCTGTCTGTGCAGCAACCATTTTCGTGTACCTCCGAGTGAGACATCGAATGGCAGGTCGAGAGCAGAACTAGAGCAGAGCAGTCGGCGCACTCCATGCAGCAGCGCCCACTGCTTTGCCAAACTCGATGGAGCCGACTCTGCCTAATGTGCTTCCTGCGCCATTCGATGTTTTCGTGGCGCCATTGATATCGCGTTTGTCGCAGTTGTGGACATCCCACTAGCGTGCAATGACGAAACCCTGGTGGCATGGGGGCGTATCCGGACGACGGTAATTTTCATGTAACAACTGCCCGTTTCATATTGCATTACGCGATTTTCTTCGTGTGCCAGTTCCTCTGCACCGTTCTCACGGCCATACAAACAACATACATATCGCAATTTTGTGCGGAGAAGTGGCACCAACTTACCGGAGCGTTTGAGTGATGGTAATACCTTTTGCGTCACCGTGCCCCAAACGAAGGCAGTGCTGCCGACAGCAGACATATGAAAAAAAGAAATCTCTCGAGGGCAGGGGACCCTTGGTGCGTCTCGCAACCTGCTTGCTTCTGCGATCGATTACGGTTCTGTTTCACTCAGAGGTCTGGGCGACGTTGCTCTATGTCGAGATTCTCACTCGCGAAATCACTCAACTGCGCGGTACCTGTCATGGGAATTCATTCTACATAGACTACGGCTATGCAATATGAAAGTGCCCAAGGAGAATTTCGAATCATTCATATATATATATATATATATATATATATATATATATATATATATATATATATATATATATATATATAACAGGACAGCCGCCGTGAAGAGAAATAAAATGCGTGAATAATGGCAGGGCCAAATGTGTAAGATACAAAGAACCTTGTGTTGAAAGATCTCGACAATTTATTTAAACACATCTGAAAGCAAGTTATTTTCAGATTCCATTTTATCGTTGTCGCACTTTTGTCATGCCTAACGGCTATGAGCTTTATGCCAATAGCGGCGTAAGAGCTTACAGCTCCGCTCTCTTTGCGCCTCCTAAATTCAACTATAATGGTGAGTTCGATGTGGCCACCTACTGGACCTTCAGTCGTAAGGATTTTTTTTTTTTTTTGCAGAAAAGTTTCTACTATCTTTGCAGTCACGAAGACCCTATTTACGCCATGCAGAGGCGTTCCGTAGTGCTGCTCTCCGAACCAGGGAGGCGCGCCGGCTATGATACGAGCGATAGGTTGATTGGATGTCTCCTTCGCTAATCTCGCCTTCACTTCTTTACCCCTGGCAGGTCCCGATATACGCAGGCCTGACGTACGACGCCGTGATGCTGTGGGCCCGGGCCGCAACCCAGGTGCTGCGCGAGAACGGCTCGCTCACCAACGGCACCGCAGTCGGGCTGAAGATACGAGGCAGCCTCTACCGAAGTAAGGGCGACCGAAGCATGCGTAGCGTTGGCTCAAAGGCCACGAGAAGACGCGACCGCGCGATGAAGTGGCAGCAGCCGACACCGGTAGCTGTGGACACGAACCCGCGATCAGTTCCCTTCACGTCACGATGATCCCTTCTTGAAGAGCACGCCAGATCAACAAAAGCCGACGGACTGTGCTCGCAGCTTCGGGGTCGTTAAGCTGGCCTGATTGATTCATTCTAAAGAGAGACCAGCGAGGATGTTTAAGACTATTGGTAAATTACACTTCCGGAGTACCGAAAACCTCACAACTATCGTGGGTGTAGCCTTAGAAAAGGGAGAAAAGACGCAGATATGGGACACGTAGTTCAAGTTTTTGCTCTAGCTCCTCGTCACGTCATGATAGCTAGATAGCCTCTGCTTGAGACCGTCCGCTGAACCGTCCACTGATAAGAAAAGATACGCGAAAGATTATTATAAAGTGACGAATCGCTCAACCACCTGAGCTTTGAGAATTTTTTTCTGAACAAAAACGGCCTCAAGCATGCGAACATACTTCTAACGTACTGACCCAGCGGTTCCGGCGTGAGATTTAAAGAAAGCATTTGTTCTTTTGTTAAGTAGCGGCCTTGCACCATCAAATAAGTTAGGTCTTACAGAAACGCGCCATGAAGCAAACCTAACCTGGTGTTCCTCTGTAGCGTCAGTTGAAGTCCAAATGAAACCTTAGTGGCGGACTCAATTTAGGTGAACAGAAGATATTTATTGAACACTTCATGCGAACATACTTCTAACGTACTGACCCAGCGGTTCCGGCGTGAGATTTAAAGAAAGCATTTGTTCTTTTGTTGATTAGCGGCCTTGCACCATCAAATAAGTTAGGTCTTACAGAAACGCGCCATGAAGCAAACCTAACCTGGTGTTCCTCTGTAGCGTCAGTTGAAGTCCAAATGAAACCTTAGTGGCGGACTCAATTTAGGTGACCAGAAGATATTTATTGAACACTCTAACCTCGCTACACGAGGTGGACAGACATTCTGAAGCGCTGAGCTTATTGAATTATCCTATCGCCAACATGCGCATAGATTCCTTGCTGTACGCGAGCGACAAAACCGCAGCGTCACAGCTCAATGATTTTTTTCCTGTTCTTTCGCGAACTGTTGCGGGCGTCAAGAGCTGACCTTCCAACGCGCGGTCACCTTCCAGCTTTCACATATCTTGCGGCCGTATGGGGTCGTATCACAGATACCGCTTAAAAGGAAAGGCGTAGAAGAAAGGATGCAGACGGAGGTTTCATTTAGCATAACTATTCATTTTGTCTGTCATTGCAAGCTTCACATATAAAAGGTAAAAGATATTGCTTAAACTATGTGGAAGCCTATTGGCAAAAATTCCGTGTACTGACATGCAAAAAGATCTAACAGCGACACCTTCGCGTCTGCACGGTGACTTCTCAGCTGGGTAGTAGATGAGCGTGCAAAGGACCCGACACGTATGCATCAAAAGCTGCATGGTTCCGGCATCGTGACCTTAGCGTCATGCTTGGGATAGAAATGATCGCGGACGTCTTGTGCATTTCAAATAACTATGCCGTTTCTGTTTCTGAATGACGCAACTCTTGGCGAATGCAAATAGAACAGAAATAAACGCAATTTGCACTTTTTTTGTTTATCTACAGAAAATGAAGAAAAATAAACAATAAGATGGACTTAGCTTCCCCGATTACGTCTAGACCTGTTCGCATGGTTCAGTTTTTTCTTTTTTTTTTTCTGGCGTAGGACACGAGTGCCCTTTGGCACACAAACATGCAATAGAAAAGCTACCGTAAATACCAGATAAATATATTAAACATAGCTCTTACAAAGCTTTAGTTCCTGACCCTTGACGAAACCACGCAGAAAATGAAATTAGGACAGTTGTGCGTGTTCCCTTCGTAATCCTACCTCTGTCTTTTCTGTTCAATTTATTAACTGCCAATAATTAACAAGTGTTCGCAATGGCAATAACCAGGGCTGAGGCTGAGTAAAGTTTTTTTTTTCTTTCTCCTTGTACTTGATCACGTCTCTGCAAGGGGATAATAGGAGCTAATGAAGCGGGAGGCAGGTTGGATGCAACAAAACTTGGAGATAAATTGCAGCGAAAATATTTACACAGTCAGATGCAGAGTTTCGAGAAGAACATTGATGAAAAACATACCAGTAAACAGCGCCTTAGTCTTCTACTATTTTTCCTTAGTTAGAGCCTAGGACAACTGTCCCTAAATGCGACCAACCGAGTCTCACTGCTCGACCACTAAGTGGTCAAGGCCCAGACTAGCGTTTTATGGTACAGACTCTTACTGATCTATCAGCTTAATTATTACAGCCTAGACGGAAAGGAATGGGTTCGAGACAGTCTTTGAATGCACTTCAGCACAGCGTAAAAAGGGGAAGTGGCAACTGCTGGACCGCGTCAACATACACCTAAGAAAATTTTGTGTTTCAAGGAAGGCCGTCTGGTCGGGATGGCACATGGTGAAAGGGTCAACAAAACCCGGGGCACTACGCCGACCAAATTAAATTTTAAAGAATACAAGACATTTCGGCTCCCACACGGGAGCCTTGTTCACAGGCAGACGAAACATTTACCTGCAAAAGAGGCTCCCGTGTGGGAGCCGAAACGTCTTGTTTTCTTTAAAATTCATTTAGGTCGGCGTAGTGCCCCGGCTTTCGTCTACCTTTTCACCGTTCACTTAACCAATGTGGTTACAACTGAACTTAAGCGACCACATACTCGGCTTTGCCTAATCTTGTTGGCATAGTTGTTAAACTTAAGCAAGCGTTTGGCACTATTTCCCGCCACGGCTCTCTCTCTCTCTCTCTCTCTTCTAATCCTATGCACTTAGGGATTCCTCTCTGTCTGGGTGCCTCTAATTTCGGTCGTCACATTTCCGTGTAATCTGTCCGCCGGCCCGCTTTTAGATAATACCATAAGTGACACGCGCACCTGCAACTGACAAGCACTCCGTCAAAGGAGCGTTTTCGGCGAACCCTGCGCTGTCAGTACGCTGGCCTTTATGAGCTTTTGACGACTGGGCTGTTCTTGAGTTGGGAAATTCTGAGCGCCATCAAAGACCGCGTAAATAGTGCTTACCATTCATCATCGTGATGGTGTTAATGCTCCCACATTTTTCATGGGAAGAGGCCAGTGGACAATTGCCCCAGAGAGCCGAGAAATTGCTTGTATGCTTAGTGCATCACGCCGCCTATGCAGCACGTTTGAGAGATGAGCGGCTTAACGGGCTGTGTCACCCATAATGGCCCAAAACTGTGCGTAGTTGAAGACGAAAGGGAAGTGGGCGTTTCGTTTAGCGTGGCTAACAAATTTGTAGTTACGATATTCGCACATAAAGACTGCAACGATTGTTTAATCTATGCAGACCACCACTGACAAAGTCGTACTGACACGCTGACAAAAAAAAAAAAGAACAAAGGTGGGGCTTCGCGTGGCGTAACCATGATCGGAATAGGAGGCACGCCGTATAGCTGGAGTCTCCTGATTAATATTGACTGCCTGGCGTTCTTTAACGCGCAAAGTTAAATCTAAGTACGCGAGCGTTTCTGCACTTTTCCGCCATCAAAAGGCGGCCGCCGCGGCCGGGATTGAAACCCCGACCTCGATCTCCATAGCGCGACGCCAAAGTCAATGTAAGCTACCGCCGCGGTTCACACGCCGAGATTTGTCACAGCAAAATATTCGCTCTAGCACAAGTACTCGGTGCTTTCCTCCTCTCCAATGCTTTCTTTCAGCGCCCTTCACTAAAGGCAGAGTCAGCCATGAAGCGGCACAGCTTGCGACTAGCTGCGACTGCCCTTCGTTAATCACAACGAAGCACGTTACTAATTCATCTCGCTCGACCGATCGCCTCGGTAAACTGCCCTACTTCTCTGGGCAAACAAAGCAATCGACAACGTCTCTTTGCGCGCAGTGATACGCCTCAAGAGATGAGGGCGCAATAAAATAGGCATTGAACTACGAAGGTTTCGCGCCGAGAAATGTGCGCGGATAATTGCCAATTAGTCTGACGTGCATCGACCCTTAAGCTACGTATAAACAGATGCCCAATAACCGCTTCTCGGAATGCGGACAGTTTTCGACGTCTAACGTGAGCAAAATAAGGTACTGTGCTCCAATTGTGTCGCAGCGTTGATGAAAATCTTGCTCTATTTCGTTGACTTCTCGGTGGAAAGGTTGCACTCCAACCGGCCTCTCTGGTCTGGCATATATTTGTGACCTTTCACTTTACTTTTCATTTTATTTTTTGTAGACTTGATGACATTTATGTGTCCGTGGCATGTGTGTGCCAGTTATATGGGGAACAGGACTTGCAGGGTAAATTTTTCCACGTTGGGCAAGCCGACTCCAATGTACACTGTCTTTCCATTGGAATATGTTTGCTATGTACAACTAGGAAAAATGGTTAGAAAAGGTCTCATCGGTTCCACTTTGCCAACGAGAGAGACATGCGCACTCGGCGTTAACCTTTCCTGAAGGCCGTTCTGTAGAGGCCAGGGCGTCGAAACGAAATATATTTTCGTTCTGGTTTTACTTTCCTCTTACTGAAAAAATGTTCCGTTGCAGTTCTGCTCTGCAACGAAAAAAAGAATGATCCGTAACGATTAACAACGGTTTCGCTTCGCATGCAAAAAAATATATGAAGTAACGCTAAAAACAGTATTTATTTTTCTCAATAAGTAGATTATTAATTCTTAGATCATGCTCAGTGCCTTGACTCAAGGCACTGAGCATTGAGATGCCGACCTGCTAGTGCGCAGAGCGGTAGGCTTAGAAGTGTGCAGCGCTCGACCGACTATATCGCTCGCACGGTGCCCGCCTGGGATACGCCTTCATGCGGACCCCTCAGATACGTGCTACCGCTGACATGCCCTGACGTCGGTTCGTACGGATTGCCGACATTGCCTTAGAACCGAAAACCGATCAAAACATTTCGGTTTCACTCAGAAACAGAATTATAAATAACTAAATAACGTTTCGATTGCGCTTTCTTTCCCGTCGAAAATCTCCTTGTTTTTTTTTTTCTCTCTTTTTTTTCTTTTTTTTTTCCCCGTTCCATCCAGACACAGCGGTAGAGGCAGACGCTTTTCCTCCCCTCTCGTAAAGCGGCACCTGAAAGCGTGAATCATCTGCTGGCGGCGCACGTACGTGAGTGCCAAAGAGTGCGAAAGCTGAATACGGCAAAGAAAGACAAAGGTTTTAAGAAGATATCTCCGGTTTGCTACTGAGTAGAGTGGAAAGGAAAAAATGAAAAAGTGAGAATTTCTACCGCGCGTTTTTAAGGTTGAGTTTCGATCGCTATGGTGATGGTGTTTGTGTGGATATGGCTGCCGCCTTTTGACCCCCGAGAACAGATATAATTTTTCATCGACAGCATTGATTCGATGCGCCTCTGTACCTCGTTTCGAGCATATGCGTTTCTCGAGGTGGCGGAACCTCTCAAGTGCTAAATGTTTGGCATAAAAATGCGTTTGCAAGCTCTCTGGCAACGTTCGTAAAGCAATTTATGTCCAAATACGGCATCCCTATTCAGGGACACTTAAGGATTGGGCACAAGTATACAATATAAGATGAAAAAATAAAGAAAGAAATGGTTCAGTAAACCTAAACTTTTGAACGTCCCAACGTTACCGCTCTATTCTTGCTACTTGTTTTCCATTTCGTTTTTGTAAAGCCACAATCGGCCTTTCGTCTTGCGGTTTCAGTAGTCCGTTCTTTACGCTACTTCTGTGGGCACGTAGTGTCTCTCAAATTATGCACTTAACTGAAACCATGTTTGAGGGCGTGTCCAAAAATAACCGGGATTTATTTATTATTTATTTATTTATTTATTTATTTATTACAAAACAAACTTATCACTTTCAAAGTACTGTCCATTACGCTTAATACATTTGTCCACTCTGCGATTCCATACTTCGAAACGTTTTTCAAGCTCGTCTGTTTTGATGGACTAATAACTCCTCTCTCTTTTTTTCACTCACCTCTTCTACGTCGTGAAATCGCAGTCCTCTTATGTTCTCCATTCAAGGAGACAAAAACAAGTCGCACGGAGCGAGGTCAGGTGCACACGGGTCTGACTCACCTGAACTCACTCCGTGCGACCTTCTTTTTTTTTGCTTTTCCTCGAATGAAGAAGGGCATGAAATGACTGAGATTTCAAGGCGTAGAAGAGGTGGAAGAAAAAGAAACGAAGGAGGAGCTATTAGTCCATCAAAACAGACCAGTTTGCAAAATGTTTCGAAAAATTTAATCGCATATTGGACAAATGTTTGAAGGGGCCCTGAACCACTATTTATCGAAGTGCAGAACGGCATCTGAAGTTAAAATAGGCCATTTCAGAAATACTTTGCCGTAAAAATAGTAATTCAATGCATTCAGCAGGGGAGGTATTCTGTAAGAGTCCACCTAGTGGATATGTCCATTTCGTCTGCTGTTGAAGTTCTGATTGGCTGCTGAGCTGTTCCGCGCGTCCGCAGCAGTGAGGTGCCACAGCCAATCAGCACTTCAGCAGCACACGAAATGTACATCTCCACTAGGTAGACTCTTACAGAATACCTGCCCAGAAGCGGAGTTATTGGCCGTCAAACACAGCCTCCGCTGTGCTCCCGTTCATTCTTCGATGCCTTGCACTGCGAAGGCTACGGCGCAGTGGGGCGTGCCCACAACGCTCCGCCTTCTAAATTTCAGAGGGGCGCGCAGTTCAACCGTCATTTTTGGATATCAACGCAGAAGCTACGACTACGACTACGACCGCGCTAAACATAAGCCGAACGCGGTTGCCCTCAGCGAGCCGCAGTGCGCTTAGCCAGTGGACTCGAGGCGGCACCCCGCGGCGGCCGAGGTATCTACGCCATGTAGCCGACCGCAGTTTGTTGGCGGCTATCGGCCAATAGCAGCCGTCTAAGGGAACGACGAAATATTGCGTCCGATGACGAGATAGTGCCTCTAGAAGAGAGTGAGGACCGGGCCTTCTGTTGGAAAGAGAGCGTTTGAGAGAAAGGTGATTTCGCGACCCGCTTGCAAGCCCCACGCACCGCGTACCACAGCAAAACTTGGCCGAGATGTTCACAGCAGCGTATGCTACTCGCGGACTATGTTATTGCACCAAGCCCAACGAATGGTTCAGGGCCCTCTAAGTGTAATGGAGAGTATACCTTGAAGGTGATAAGGTTGTTTTGTAAAAAATAAATAAATAAATAAATACGTAGCTCTTTAAAAACTGTTCTGGTTACTTTTGGGTACCCCCTCGTAACGTTGCATACATCGTTGCACTGTTGCCATTAGCTAAAACTTTTGCACTTGTGGTTTCTTCTCCAAGAAGCCTTCTTTCAACTAGCTTGCCATTTTGTTAATTTTTTGTTTATCTGCACCGACTCTCAAACGGTTGTGGTTTCCTATTTCCGTCTGATGTTTCACCATTCCCGCTATTCACGGGTGCAACGCTGTTCTTTTTCAGGTTGAAGCTGCCAGCGTTGTCTGATCGCCTTTTTCACCTGCCTAACTACTTTTAAAATTAGCGACCCCAAACGAGGGTAAAACCCACCTGTCTGAGCTATAGGCCACGCCTAACCTTATTCGCGCGTGCATTCCCATTGACCGCTTGCTTGCTACTGTGCGCGTTGTCCAGGTGCTCTGGGCTTCGACATCCGCGTGGACGAGAACGGCGACGCCGAGGGCAACTACACGGTGCTCGGCTTCTCGCTGCCCGGCGACGACCACCTGACGCCCGTGGGGAGGTTCACGCTCGCTGAAAACGCCAGCTCGCTGCCCGTATGTATGCGCATCGACTCCTCATCCTGTGTGCTCGCAGGTTGTCGTCACACGCATTGGTCCATGCATCAGGTAGAGAGAGAAAAAAGGAAATTTCGCGCACGCGTTCGCATTACTGGCGGCAAGATAAAAAATAAAGAAGGACCATTTAGCCAGGGTGTGACGGCACTGTGGGTACGATGCGGTCGGGGTTTACGATTGTCGGTTCTGCTCCGTTTCGACCGGCACGAAGGACCGGTCCCCAGTATGCCGCACTGTCCTCGCACGCGAGCGGCCATAACGGGATGAGCAAAGTTACGCAAGGTATGTGAGCCACTCGCTCGGTGAGCGTGCTCGTGGGAGAAAGAGTAACCGGATTCGACAGCGTATGTGATAATTTGCATATCGAATAGCTCTTGTAGCTACCCATTTTCGCGTTTTACCATAATAAATCTGAGTTGGAAGCACTTCTCGTCCTTGTGCGTCCTGTCGTTGAGTTGTCCTTTTGCTTCGCGCTACTTCTCTCCCAAGTTTTGCAGTCAAACGAATCTCGCGGCTCTGGAGATATTCTGACCCTCCATACGTGAGCCGCGCATGCATGTCGATAACGTGACAGCATGGCGGTGGCGGCGGCGGCACCAACAGCAGCGGCGCGAATACACCACGGCCGGGCGTCGTATAATTGAATAAATACATAACTACTCTTTTACTGAGGGGGAGGCTTTAATTTAGACTCAAGTTCCAAGATATCGCTCGTTAGCCCAGACCCACCCTTCTATACCCTAGCGGTACTTCACTTTGTTTTTTTTTCCTGTTTTTTAATCACTAACGCTGTTCCATAAACCATAGAAAACACCTATTCGTGTTTCAGTTTCGTTCGAAATGTGCAAACCGGGCATTCAAACGTTGTATTAAGACGCACCCAAGGCGAAACGCGACCTCGGCGCGAAATTTCGGTGCGCCGGAGCCAGCGGTTTCCACAACACATGATTTACGCAACACACGATAGACACCCTGCGTATACCAGATACCGTATCTGCTGCGGCCTCTCGCTCCGTTATGCGAGCGCCATAAGTGTTTCCACCACCTGTAGCCCCTCATATGATAGGGGCCAGTGGTGCCCGCACACGTTATGATATTGTTCTACTCCGCGTGCACTAATGTAGAAATAAAAGGGCATGCTCTGCCTTTCAGTTATCTAAATCTTAGATTAGGATGCCTAAACGAGCAGTCGTGCCGGGAACAAGAGGCTACATATCTATGAAGCTTGCAGGTGAAAAATAACTCGCCTGAGTGAATGAATGCGAATAAGTAAATGCATACATACATTTCATATATACACGCTTCACATAACGTCTTGGCACCGACAAACCGACTGCACACTCATTAAAAAAGACACGATAAATGTGAGATGATGGCTTACACAGCCAGCGTATCGACGCTTATAAGTGTCATTATTATCAATCATTATTATCAAGTTTTATTATTATAAGTGTCATTATTATCAATCTGACAATATTCTGCATTAATTTTGGCAACCGTGAAGCGCTAGTGACCTAAGTAAACTGGTTATTGAAGCTAAATTTTTCTTTACCCTGGAATCTTCTGTGCAGCATAAGAGCCATGGAAGCAGTGCCTTCCTCTGAGACAGACAAAGAGATAAACATTTATTTCAACCATCGAGGACGTTGCTCTAGGGGTCGTGTGGGTGATGTCCTCATTCCAGGACTCCACTGGCCATGGCTGCTCGACAAACTTGCTGGACGAGCGCTCCTAGGCCCGCCAGGGCATCGCCGTTCAGTTGTACCTCCCAGCGCTCAAATGACGTGCTAGGCGTCTCTGGGTGTTGAGGCTTTCCCCCGCACCACCACGAGATGTCGAAGAGTGTAGGGCGTGTGTTGTCGCACCCGGTGCATATGCCGCAATATGTTAGTGGCTACATTTTAACGCGATAGCGTTAAGGAGCTCGTGTCGCAGAAAAGCCGGTGTCGTCGGCGTCGGTGTCGGCGTCCGCGGCGTTGGCCGTGAGCGATAAATCACGGCAGGCACTTCATAAATAAAAAGCAACTTCCAAGATGGGCTGGGTGGGAATCGAACCAGGGTCTCCGGAGTGTGAGACGGAGACGTTACCACTGAGCCACGAGTTCGATGCTTCAAAGCGGTACAAAAGCGCCTCTAGTGAACGCGGTGTTGCCTTAGAAACTAGTTGTTTCTACGGCTCAGGCGTGCGTCGCTTGCTCAGGCGCACATTTCGTTGTCGCGCCGAACGCTGCGTTGCTCGACGCTCACCGCGTCCGATGCGGGGCGCGTAGTCGCTGCGCCGTAGCCCATTGTCTTACACCCCTTGGCGGGTCGACGGGAACGCTGTCGCGTACCACTCTTGAAGGCGAAGCTTAAGCGTCCTCCAATTTTTTGCTGTATCGGTGCAGGCTTGGAAATGTGTTTGTATAAGCCTGAGAACTACTGCCTCTTCAGTGCTGGGCAGGAGGAGGATAATCCGGCGACTGAGCCGCTGGATCTCGAAGTGTTCGCCGTGATAGGATGGCAGGGGCAAGAAGGTAAAGAGCGGGGCTTGTTGGGTCGATTGGTTTTGCCCCGCTCGGTTGCTTAGCGCTCTAGCTAAGGCGTTCGCCCTTTCGTCCCGCGTGGCCCGGCGTCCACGTGATTCGATGGGATTCTTCCAGCCTTGGCCCTAGGACCTGAGCCGCCAGCAGCTGTGTTCGTCCGTCATCTTAGAGAAAACAATGAAGCCATGTCGAGGGAACATGGAGGGCAGCAAGTGCGCATTTCGCGAGCGAGCGCAAGCGGAATCGACGATCGCGGGCTCAGTCTGGCGCGCTCAAGGGAGGAAAGCGGGGAAGGAGCGCGTCGTCTTCCGTCGCGCGCACAGAACCGGGAGGAGGGGAGGTAGGGGCTCGTTTTAGAGCGCAGCTCTTTGGCGTCCGTTCCTGGGTTTCGCGTCGTCGTCGGCGTTGTCGTCGGCCTCGTAACCAGCTCCGCCCCCCTTTCATCCCCCCAGCGCTAGCAGCGACCGACTGATACCGCTGGATGCCGCTGACGCCGCTAGAGAGTCAAGATAACGTGACTGCATAGAACACCGTCGCCGCCATGCAGAAAGAGGAGGAAAGGCTCCCCCCCCCCTGTTCTTGTGTGGCGGATAGGGTGCTCTTCAGTTGCCGACGCGCCGGTTATTTCACGTAGGCCCCGGCACGTCGACGAATACGTGACCACCTTCCCACGGCTAGACCTGGTTCTTAGCGCTGCGGAAGCGAGGGTATCATATTGTTTGTGTCGGCATCGGCGGCGTTGTCCCTGAAACCAACTCCGCAGCTGGGGTTGACTCACTATCGGCGTCAGCGGCATCAGTCAGTCGCTGCTATCTCTTCCCTCCTCCCTTTATCGTGTTGTCCGCTTGCTGCGCGCGCTTCTGCCCCCATCGTTTGCCGCGTGGTGTACACGCCGCCCCCCTCCCCCCTCTTCCTGCGAGTCTCCGGTTGTCAAAGCGCCGGCTCGAACTTAATTCCTTTCTTCGCTCCTCCTCCAATGCAACCCCTGTGCGGTGTCAATCTATCGAAAAGGTGAAACAGCTTATTTGCTGCGCTCAAATTTCGCATTAGGAAGTAACGTAATCGTCGGTAATTTTTTACTTCGGCAGCAATGCGGCGGCCGCGAGCAGTCGCGCGCACTTTATCATGAAAGCGATCTGCTTTAGGGACATAGTCTAGGTGGGCCGACGGCTCATGGCTTTGCGTCTGCTGTGTTCTCGCCGATAAACAGCACTAAATGATAGCCAGCACGAAGGTCAATTCCCTCGCTGTTGCTGCCGCGCTCCCTCACGCCAGCGTTTTGAAAGCCAGTGTCGGCGGTGATTGAATGTGATGTGTTCATGTCTGCCTGTGCGCGCTGATACCATGCTTGTTAATTTAGTTCGTAAGCGGATGCTTACAAGATTATACGGCCGATTAAGCGTTTGTCCTTACATTGTATAGCTGTCTGCTAATTTGCTAACGCAATCGATGCTTCGCCTTTCGGGTGAAACTGCGACTTTCATAACCCATGCGTGACCTACATGTGCTCGCATCTCTTTTAAAACTAACTTTCAAGCACTTTCCAGATAAAGCATTTCTGAATCAAACAAGTTTCCTTATGTATCACACACGCAATTGCTGCCTTTCTTTTTGATGAAAAAACGCTTCCAGGATTTCGCGAGCTAGTTTGTTTTTGCTCTTTCCTAAGATCCGTATCTCCTCAAAGCGTGGCTCACATCCACATGAAGTCAGTGACAAAATGATATGCTGGGCTTTGTGGGGTTAAATGAGCGCTGTCGTTATTCTTGGCGTTAAGTGCACGTTTGTTCGTCAGATCGTCGACGCAGCGCCCCGTCAGGCCAACGTAGTTTCTCCCGCACGTTGATGATATTCCCCAGACCGCCTCATGAAGTGGCACACTTCGTGAACGACCGGGGCGCTGCGGGATTTCAAACCATCTAATGTTCTGCAATAAAAAAACTCATAATTTTCTCAGCGTTTGAAATGACACGAAGTTTGGATTTTCAGAAACAATAGTGTAAACCAGGATGTAGCTCACTGGAAACCTAAGGATTAGTAGAAGAATCTAAGGAAGTCAGAATATATACAGACTTTATGTCATGCTAAACTGTATTAGATACCGTCTCATTGCCTAAGCTAAGAAATATGAAACCGCCATTTGTGTCTTTTTTTTTATCGCGCAGGTATTCCGACCTGACAAGCCGATTGCGTGGTTAGGCGGGGCTCCACCCGTTGGAGAGCCCAAGTGTGGATTCAAGAACGATAAGTGCACCTCGAAGCAAGGTGAGTTTTCAGCTACACACATCTAGATAAGCTCTCCCAGTGCTGTCGCCGTGACGACCCCCTTGGGAGGCGTCTTGCTGTGCAATTTGGATCATAGCATTGCTCCAAAATTTATTATTGGGAATCGAGCGCAGTGTGTCAAAAAATCCCAAGGTATACATTTGTATGTTTAATGCCACGTCAGTACGCTATTCAGCAGGTTTTGGTCTTTTTTTTTTGTCGCTGATGGAATAGCGTTGCAAAGATAAAAAATTCTCCTTCGGCAGTCTAGAGAGGTATGTCCTCGTCAGTACAACTGGCACTTGTGAGCTAACAGGCCGAAAAAAGAGGAGTAAGGTTCCGCAGTGAGGCCCGCGACAGCGGGCTTCACCAGGCTGCTTTGTACGGGGTTAATGGTTGTGATAAGGCGACATCTTCGGTTCTCACGTATGAGGGCATATGCGCGTAGCTCTACAACTGCGATAGAGTTGGTCATTGTGTTGAGTTTTATAGCCAAGGCTGCACGGTATGTTAGCTCCGTTGGTACTGTGTGGTTTATCGGAGCAACAAAGAAAAGGCTTGCGGTTGTGTGTCGATTAATCATAGGCGACGTTGCAAACTCGTAGGCAGCAGCAATAGATTGTAATGCCTCAATAAGCTACAGGTGACCGTGATGTAGGGACGTCATGCTAATGTCGGTAGATAATCATCGAATGATAGGACCTGGTAGTCTTAAATCGATCTCATTCCAGACGCTCTCGTGAAACATGAGATCTTGAAAATATTTTTTCTCTTCCCGCAGTTATAACAATTTCTGAAGCGTCTGTATTCTATGGGGTCCCTTCAATATCTATGAATGCTAAATTACGGAACAAGTTAGGCGCATGCAACTTCTATTTTCTTGCAGCTACTTGCTTATCTAAAATTTGATTCTGTTTTTGACTTCTGCCTGCCAGTAACATTTTAGGGTGACATCCAGCGCGTCTTCTCTACATCTCCCGTTTATGCACATGCATGTTATTGATTTTCGTACAAAAGGTACTTTGGTTCTTCTAATGAGATAGATATCTTGTGTCATCTAAAATGTTACCAACAAGACGTTGCTCGCCGTCATCTTGCGTTACATTTCTTTTTGTAGCGCACTTAGCTAACGAGTGCGGTTGAAATTGTGGAAATTTTGCAGATCCCTTTTATTCCACAAGTAAAACGTCGAAAACACAAAGAGCCTGGTTGAAAACAGCAAAGTTGTCTCGAGGAAGTTTTCTCTTAAGAGGGTTTTTTTTTTAAGCTCTGAAGAAAACTGCCTGCGATATAAGAAAATAAAAAGTAACGCCGTTATTCATTTGCATGCCTACAATGCAGCGCTGTCAAATATGTTTTTAAAAAACGGCGCAAGCGTGTCTGCTGAAAAAATAAGATTAAGTATTACTACAGCCCATATTTTTGTAACAGTTCGTTTCATTTTTTTTTTCAAATCCTTTTCACCATTAATCATTGGCTCAGACGCAACTTCTGCTCTTACATATGCTGCCGTTATCTGAGAGCACCCACTCGGGGCGACTGTAATATCAAATCCAATTTGATTAAAACGCAGGCCGAGCTTTCCGCGCCTGCTGTAGCATGCATGGCGCGACCATACGGTTTTTTTTTACATTCGATAACAAGATACTGTTGTTATTGTGTCGGTACAGTGAACAGCTGCGCAGGCACTTTGTTTTTGAAATTTGCATGTTGTTTTCGAAAATTGAAAACATGTTTGCGAGTGCCGCGATTTATGTGCGCAATAGCGTAGAGATGTCATTTAATTTTATACTGGGCGACCTTTCTCCATATCCCGAGAGAAAAAAAAAGACAGATAGAAAAAAGCATCATTAAAACAGCCTTTATTTCGTGCTTCTAAACGTGCTCTGTAGCGTTTGTGTATCGGATTTTATTCGTGAACGAATGTACAGAAGCTTGTATGACTGCTCTAAAATAATTAGCTGACAAGCACGCCACAGGAACTATTCGTATAACAATTCAAGGCGCCTGCGAACATTAGGCGTTTTGATCAACCTCGCTTGCAATTAATTTTTTTTTAGTTAGGTTCCCGTTTGTGAAAAGCGCTGGACAAGAAAAAAATGTCGCATGGTGTAAACGGGAAGCGCATTACGAAGGATGACCTAGCGGAACCAAACTACGCATGCGCTGAAAGCAAGGACTGCTTCTGGTGCTCAGCCACGCTGTTTAGGTACTTTATCACGACGTGCTAGCTAAAGCGCAAAAATTACTAAGTATTGGAAGCATAACAGCGCCCCACAAATCTATTCACTGCAATGTTTTGTTTGGCTTGTTGATCCTTAGTAGCGGCTGACGCTGGCTTCGCTTCGTGTGACCTCAATTCGAAATTAATATATACCCTAGGATTTAGCTAGGGGCTCCGTCTTGTTTTCTATGTGTATCTTGTCACCTTCCAGAACTTCTCACCCCAATGGAGGTGAGTTCGCTGCAAATGAAACTGCCGCGACGGGGTGGCCGATTGGAACTCGTTGCTGCGGTCTGCAATTTTATTCAACTGCCTAATCTGATCGCTCTGGAAAGCCAAATCATTCCCAGGGCGGCCGGCATTCAGGGCAATGCTGGATAATCTACCTTGTGAATTTGAGAATTTTACTTTGCTTCCACGAGGCGGCGCTGCAGCGCCGTATGAAAGTTGATACGTAGAGCGGGCGAGCAAGAAACTACAAAAGTGGCATGTGCGGTTTACTGCAACTTTTCCTTTCTTTAGCTTTCTATTTTCTTGGACGTTGGCTTTCTTTGAGACCCAAGCGCTAACTCCAAAGTACACTGTCTCCAAACGCAGCGCTGTCTCGTGGCCTATATATATATATTTTTCTTCTTGTACCTGTGGAGCTTGGATCATCTCTACTCATTCTGCGCTTTCTATGGAAAATGAAAAAAACAACATGTGCTATACTAAACAGAACGCATTTTTTGTTTCTTCTTTCATTGATGCGTATAATAGGAGTATTTCACTTTTACGCGTATTATGCTTCCTATACCCAATTTAGCGGCTAGATAAATAGCGGATAAGTATAGTGGGGCAAGATTGCGCTTCCAATTATTACTCGCCAAAGGTGGCGTTCTTTGTATACGTTTGTTCGCGTTACATTTGTTCATGATTTTTGTGCATTAGCCTACTGGCCCAAACTTTTCAGCGAACCCAATATTCTGAGACCCTTACGTTAAATCATCTCAGATCGGGTAGCTCTTGATTTCTCCGATACTGTCCACTAGGGCTTACATTGTCAGATTAAAAGATCGCTTGATTTGGTTCCAGACTGGCGAGTCCTGGTCATCTGCATCACCTGCGCCTGCGTGGTTCTCGTGTTGGGTGTGTTCGCCTTCAGGTGAGAGCCGTGTACAAAGGCCAAATACGTGCATTGTATTTCCCATGTCGTTGGCCTCCTCACATATTATGGCCTCGCCGACAAGTCACCCACGTAACCCAAGCAATTTTGATTACTACGAACGTTCTTGCAATCTGATGTTCGGCTGTATGATTTAAGTCTTTAGGGTGTGGGCCCAGCGTCCTAGAATTCCAAACTTCGATTCCTCCGAACGTTCATCATGCTCTCAGACGGCACTGTAAGGACAAAGTTTTCTTTACTGACAGAAATATGGAATAACACATTCGCTGATGGCCGTTGAAATGAGAGAAGGCGTAATGTCATCAATCCGAAAGTAGGACGATGATACAAAAAATAAGTTCACACGGATGCTCCGGGAAGAAAGCTTAGCACTTGAGGAAAAATTCCTCTTTCTCCGGGGATCGCATCCAATGCTACCAAATTTCCGGGCTAGTCGCTCTACCACGTGCACTATAAGCAGGAGATTTGTCATTCGTGCAGTGAGATCAAATTTATCGACAACTTGAACCATACAAACACTGAATCAGTAAATCCGTACCGCTGCAGTAGCCGGTGGAAAAAGCATTGTTATCAACGCGTAAGTAGCATCAAGGTACGAAAAGAAATTGTGCACGTTTCTTGGCAATTTGTTTTTGTCTTTTATTTATATTTTCAGTTCTAAAAGTTTTAAATATATTTATCTTTTTCTTGAAAATTTTAGTAAGGAGAAACGCGCTTTGTGTTAGAAATGTTTATAGGTTGTAGCTTCATGTAACTTTCGGGTGGCTAAGATTTTTCCATGAAACTTCCTCAACCTTGCTGATTGTCGCAGAACCAATTTGCCCATGCTGTTAAATAAACAATTATAGCGTAAAATTATTGCGCTCAATCGCTCGGAATATCGTGTTGCACAAGTGACGGGCAATATTATAAAATCCGGGTGTTCGATATTGAGATCTTTGTTACTCTGTACGCTGACTGTCGTGCTGTGTAACTTCGTAGCACGTAAACAAAGGACGAGACAGAAGGTAAACGACACACACAAGCTTTGACTTCCAAGTATAGCTTTATTTCTGGTACAATATTATTTTATACATGGAAAGTCATGCGCACGAGCCACATTACACGCACATAAAGGGACTAAAGGCAAGCCATCAAGAACCACCACACGCTACGAAGAAGAAAAAATCCTCATGTACGAGTAACGTGCCAGGCTCTGTTTGTCATCCATCGCGTAAACATGTGACGCCTAGATTGCGCAATTTGTTGTCTCACAAGGCGACAGATGGCGCACTCACGCATCGATAACGCACCCCCCCCCCTCCCTCTCTAGGTAGTTATGCAGTCACTGATCTCTGTTTCTGCAGCTTGGGCTATATCTCTCGTCCGCCGGTCAGCGTGTGAATGCAGAACGGGGCATTGCCCGAACACTGCTGTACTACACGCGCAGCTTCTGCAATGCGCCGCCACGTGTCCTCGCAATGCGCCGCGCACGTCGTAGCTGGGTTCGCGAAGGCGGTGATCTAAACAACAACCCGTTCGTGCCCGACATCGGTTATCATAAGAGAGGGAAATTGTACAGCAAACTCTTTCCCTGCATTCTACAAAACGGACCGAAATGCGCGCGCCGCTTTTTCGTGTACAAACAGTATTATATAAGAAGTAGACCTTTCGTTGGAAGTTAGCGCGTGTCTATGTCGTTCCCCTTCTCTCTCATCATTTGTTCACGCGCGTCGAAGTTACATCATCGACTAAAGAATAGCCCAATGTCGTGACCACCAACATTAGCTTAGAATTATACATGGTAATATCACTGGTGCAGATACAAAATGATACAACTCCAAGTAAAACAAAAGCTAAACTTGAGTAGGTGAGAAGGTAACCTCGGAAATGTTGCCTAAAATATGGACCTAATAAAGTTTAAGTTTTGCAAATGAATTTGCAGCCACATATAGCTTATTTTCAGGGGCACGCTAACTGCTCCTAAATAAAAGCCTATTTACGGTGAGCTATACACTTGTCCTTATCCCTGAACAAAAAGACGTAAACCCATTTCATGCGCCGCAACAACGCTTCAAGCCCTCATACCCGTTAGGACGATCGTGTAACCGATCGAACTAAATGATATGAGAGCCCTGTAAGGATCTTATTACTCGCCGGAGATAAACTAAATCACCTATCTTCACGTGGTGTTCGCATGGTTTTATTTTCTTAATGCCCCGTTTTTTGCGCAGGCACTACCATTACGAGTACAAGTTAGCACGGCTCTTGTGGAAGGTCGATATGGACGAAGTGGTGGTGCTCCGAACCAACTCGGAGCTCAGTTTCGAGAACGCAAACGTGAGTACTCACTTCTATGGTCAAGAAATTTTCCAAGCATGAGTACGTGCCCACGCTTAACTGCTCGATTAATGTCAGCATTGCCATCGTGAATTCGACGCACTATAGAAACATTACCCCACAACTGAAGCCTTGCCTCTAATCTTCTGGCTACAGAAATGATGCTTTTTTTGTTAGAACTGCATGCGCCTGTAATGGTGATAGAAACTAGTGAGGCCAGCTAAATTTTCACTTTATTTTCAATAAATTGTTGTTACCGTTAAATTGAGGCATCCCGGTTGTTCTTATTACTCGCCAATAATGAAGATCACTGTACTTTCTAGCTGGAGACATGGCAGTAGTAGAAGCAGGAGGGCGGGTCTATTTGTTCTTTGTCGTGGCAATGAACGAAGACAAGCGGGTGCTTTTGCTACATTGGTGTCTGGACGTTGCGATTGAAGTCGGATGCTGCTTAATATTATTCAGTTCTTTCCCAGACTAATCAACTTGTTCTTTAAGTCCAATCAAACTGCAACAACTTTTATCATCTGCCGAAATTTTCCCATACCATTTATGAACTATATTTTTAAACTCTTATGCGAAATACTTGGTGAAGGGCCTTTAAGGGAATGCAGTTCTCTCTGTAGATTTGTATTTTTCGTTTGCTAAAAATTTGTTTCCGTTTCATTTCATTTCCCGTGCATAAAAGTATGGGTTCACAGGCAATCTCTCTGAATTACTGCACGTTGCTAGTGCTCTCACATTTAACTTACTTGCAGAAGAGTGGGTTTCACAACTATTTCGTGTGTGTGTGTTCTTGTCCTACTTGTTCTTGAATATCAGTTTGCTGTTTCGGTAGTTTCGTTCAAGTTCGTGCAAGTTCTTCCTCTTCCCGTACATATATGTGTAAACACTTGCCGTAAAACCTTGGTACGAACAACATAATCTTGCTGGGAAATAATTCTTGCAACCCCCTTTGTTCTTTTCTGGCCGCGGATAACAGGGCGGCGTCTTAGAGACCACGCGCCTGGGGTTCGCCTTTCCGGACGAGCAGCACTTGCTCAAGCTACGCCGGAGGTTGCAGAGTGCCGCCCCCTGGGGCTGGGCAGCGAACGCAGCGCCGAACGCCGGGACCGCATCGGTGGCGGCACGGCGCGGCCGCGTCGGCTTTTACAAGGGCAACGTGGTTCACATCAAGCACGTCTACAAGAAAAGCGTCGACCTCACGCGCAGCATCCGCAAGGAACTCATACAGGTGTGGTTACAGCAAAAGCTGGAATGCTTCAGCGTTAAGCTTATACGGTAGACGTGTATTCTACGGAGTCGCAGTTGGGGATCCATTTTTGAGGTATCCGTAGCCAAATCACGTCACGGACGTTGGTGGTTCGATTTTCCTTCGTTATAAGAAAAGCGTACGGAGCCTGTCTTTTCTTTGTCCGCATCGTATTCCATTGTTCGAGGACATATTTCCTTTCACGAAAAAGCAATGCGTCTGCCTCTTTATCGTCTGCGAGACGCAAAAACAAATGCATCCGTGGCGAGAAAATCTTCCTAAATTTCTGCTCGGGCGCGTACAGTCACTGACAACCTCTCGTTAAATTCTGCAAGAAAGTTTTTTATATCAATATGGTGTCAGATTTTGTTAAAGCATGTCTGCAAGTTGATGGGCGCTTTGTGATTCTGCAACCACGCTTTCCTGGCAACATTATTGACCCGCAATATATGGCGTTTATTCGTGTTTATTTCGTCAGGTAAAGATCGCGAGGCTGTATGCCAAAGTAGGAGCCTCACGGCCTGATACTCACCCGGAGTGACAGACGGGTCCCCGTATAGTGACTATAGCAATTATTAGAACAGTGTGCTCATGCTCGCATGATAGCCTACTTATGGCCGACGGTGAAGAACGCTGGCGCCTTAAGCTTGCTTCTAAATGACGAAATTCTATCAGCTCGCTTCTTGTACCACACAAGTTCCCAAGTCATGGGTATATGTTGGACTATGGCAGCTTCAAAAAGTAAGGCAAAAGTTGCGTGAATGCTTAGTCTAACGCTCTATAAATGAGAAAAATACAATCAGCCTATGATATTTTTTTCCGCGGTGGACTGTTGGGACAAGACGGAGTGCATACCGCATAAAATCGCGCCTACACAGTCATCTTTCAAACATATTCAAACAGAAATCCGTACACCTGCCACGGTATCTCAGTGGCCCCGGCGATCCGCTGCTCTGCGCCAGGTCACGAATTTTATTCCAGGCCATTGTGGCAGTTTTCTGACAGTTGCGGAATAACTAAACGATCACGCACCGTGTTTTTCGCTGCATCTTAAAAAGCCCGCTGCAGTCGAAGTCAATCTGTGTTCATCTCGTATAACGGCGTCTGTCGCAACCCACTTGATGCTTTGGGATGGCAAATCCCATAACTTCAAAAGGGGAGGAAGTAGGCCGGGCGAAGAAGCAAAAGAAGGCGTGCGCACGTTCTGTCGACTTTCGCCTGTAAGACTGTCGAGAATTTCAGAAACCGGGAGCGTCTGCAATAACCGCATTAGCGATGGCCGGACGTAATGCCCCTGCCGTGTCTTTGGCACGGGCCCTAAACTCTAGTTTCACGTCCCCGGTGCGCTTTCTTTTTTTCGTCTTCTAAGGCCGCGGTTAGCTTCGGGTCTTGCATGAGGAACGCTGTCTTGATGAAAGCACACCGGTGGCTGTTGCACTTGCAGGTACGCGAGATGAGGCACGAGAACATCACACCTTTCATCGGCGCTTGCGTTGACCCACCGAACATCTGCATCCTGACCCTCTTCTGCGCCAGGGGAAGCCTCGAGGTTAGTGCATCAATCCGCCAGGCAGCGTTGCACGCTCCCACATCCGCAGCGTGCCCATTTCAAACTGCGGCTTACGCCTCCCAAACTATCGATTAAATTATTTGATGTCATTTCCTTGCCTGCTAGTATTTCCTTATGGTGAGCTTAAATATCCATACAATTGGTCAGCTTGAACCACTGGCAGTCTGCAACGCGAAATAGCCCATCTCACTGCTTGCCAAAAATTAAAAAAGTAACAGGACTTTTCCTCTTAGGCAATGAGTCAGACAAACCATGTTAAAAATGTGGTAATTAACACCGTAAGCGTTGTAATCATAATGCTGAAGTACAATCGTCACTTCTCTTGCTTTCTAATCGATTTCACACTATCTTCTGTGGCATTGTAGTGTTTTTTTTAGTAGTTTCTCTGCAAGCTCAGAATGTCGGCCAGTGCGTGAAAGGATCCCTGCCGTATCTGAAAGCCGTTTGTTCAGCCACATTTTCAGTATGCAAGGTTATAAATGTTCTATCGCATGGGCTCCTGGGAAATATACATTTAGGGTTACCATGGCATGACATGACATGAACTTTATTGAGGTCCTGAAGAGCTCACGTCCGGAGGGACCCGGAATGAGCCCATAGCTTCACCCATGGCGGCAATGCCAGAGGGACCAAAGCTATTTTCTATATTGTCAAGAATATTTCTGTTCTTGTTCTGCTGCAAATAGCACAGTGAGTATGAGCTATATATGTTGTCTGCATCGTTATGTTTTTTTTTCGTTCTTGTCACTTCGTATTTCTTGTATCCTTCCGTAGGCTATCGTTTGCATCTACAACTGCGAATTATAACGCTGTGCTAACTACACCTTAGGCACCCTGTTTATGTATCCGATGTCTTTTACCCAATATTGTAATGTCCTTTCAATGAAGGCATCTAGACGATCAGGTAAATGACATCTTTGTCTTTTTGGCCTGATGGCAACAAAAGATGCAAACAATTTTCCCCAAGGTGTAGATGTTATAACAATAACGACGACACTGTATCCGAAATTGATTGTCCAAAATACCCTGTAAGTTATTCACTCACGTGTCATGCAAATATTCAACGATCGGCCCAAAATTATATAAATATTTCTTGGATAGTCTGAATAAATCGCAAGATAATATGGAAGGCAAAAAAAACTGTACATCCTCATAGCTGACAAGATTTAAAGATGAGTGCGCATATTTAGAGTCTTGGGGGACTCTCGAGAATTATAAATGATCTAGAACTTGTCTGAAACGAATACAAAAGCAGGTTTGTCGCTCGCATAACCCACGAGACAATTACCATCGCGCCGATCCACAGCAGGCATCCAGCGAAGAAACGGCAGCAATACAAGAACAGTGTTGAAGACTGAGCCTCGCTCGAAACGTTAAGGCCAGATCACAATAGGCCTACCCGACACCGACGCTGACAAGAGAACGACAAGACAACGACGCCAGTGATTGAACAAATCGTCGGCAGACTGTTTCGCTAGGAGGCAGTCTGTCACATTAGACCGACAATGCCGCCGATGTGACCGAAGACAGCGAGTCGTCGCAGCGTGACAAGCTTTCGTGACGCTGACACTGACCAAAGCAGCCTGCAGGTTGTCGTTCGGCCAGTCTTCCTGACATCAGCCGCAGAGCGAGAACGTCGTACCAACAACGCGATTGTCGCAGCAGCTGCGCCTTTCTACACTTATTCATGCTAAAAATGGATGGAAACACACTTTCGAAGTTGAAGTGCATGATCGTGAGCGCGTGACATCCATCAGTGTCGAGCTAGAGCAGGTGTCCATTTTGTTCAGTGGAGATCCTACCTGCCGCCGAGGAGCTGTTGCACGTTTACGCACTACCTGCAGGCCTGAGCTAAAGGGCCCCGTCACGCTAGGCCGAACGACGTGTACTTTGGTCTCCCTAGTTGAGTGCAGTTCAGTTCTTGCCATAGTGACCCAAGATAAACCGCTCTTCACTTCTCACGGAGCTCACGCAAGAAACTGGAAGCGCCGGCACGGCACTGAAAGCGAGAGAACGCGCTACCAAAATTAGCGGGGAGCCGTTTGAGAAGCCCAGCCATTTTACACCATCCCGGTGTAATGCGACGCTGATCGTGTCCGCAAATGTGTACGTTTTGCAGGCTTTCGTCAATATTTCATGTCAACGCTGCATAGCTGCCACTGTATTTAAAGCGAACAATGAGCGGTGGCCGTATACCTGCAAATGCAAACAAATTCGCCGTGTGCACCACTCTAATAAATCCCTACAAATTCGCACACCGCGAAAAGTTGATGCGCCATCTATTCGCGCAAGCAAGCCGACAAACAACTGTATTGTTTGGCCTCTGAGATTCAAAAGCGCATAAAATGTCGGAAGCCCTGTCTAAGAAATACATTTCCTTTTGTTAAACCTAATGGCGAAAAACCAGAACGGACCTCGACAACATCGCCCAATTCTCACTAGTACTTTGCTGTCACAGCATCATGACTGGTACCGCAATCAAATACAATTATCGGTTGGGAACGATTGGACGAAGCAGTAGCTGCGCTTACGTAGATACGGCAGAAGCGTATCGCATTAATTTATCACAGGGCATGAACGCATACGCCACCGTTTACATAAATGCGCATTTTCCCTTCCAGCAAGCTACCGCCACCATGTATTGTATTTAAAAGTTAGCGCCCCCACTTCATATAAGCCTGCTTTTGCTGTCGCGTTGTGAAATGCACCAAAAGTACCTACAAGGTGTTTATCACATTCCGTCAGTTTCTCATTCGCTTGTTCATATGAACAAATTTACAGTACATTTATTTTTCGGAAACGTGCCATGTTGTGTCCGGATAACAAAATTTTCCAGTGTGTCCACAACTGTTGGCATGTCCAGTAATAGACGAGCGTGACCTACTGGGTCTACTGAATTATTCATTGAGACAACACTTTCTATACGTGCGTAAAGTACTCACGAGCAAAAAGTCGCAGTTTCGCCTGAATGGCGAAGCATCGATTGCGATAGGAAATTAGTAGAAAGTCATACGAAGTTGCGATAGCAGCTTTATCGGTCGTATAAACTTGGAAACATTCGCTTACTAACTGAATTAACAAGCGTGGTGTCGGCGCGCACAGGCAAACATGAACACATCACAATCGCTGTCAAAACACTGGCATGAGCAAGGCGGCAGCAGCAGCGAGCGAAGTGACGTTCGCGCTGTTTATCGCTTCAACGCAAACAACGGCGAGAAAACAACATGCACAAAAGTATGAACCGTCTGCAGATCGCTTTCAAGATACACCGCCCGCGACCGCGCCGCCGCGCAAAGTACGCAGTTGCTGGCGGAGTAGAAGTCAAATTATGGGGTTTTACGTGCCAAAATCACTGTCTGATTATGAGGCACGCCGTAGCGGAGGAATCCGGAAATTTCGACCACTTGGGGTTCTTTAACGTGCACCTAAATCTAAGTACACGGTTGTTTTCGCATTTCGCCCCCATCGAAATGCGGCCGCCGTGGCCGGGATTCGACCCCGCGCGAAGTAGTAGTCGCCCTGCCTCCCGCTTTTGCACGCCTAATTTCCTCCATTTCGCACGCGAGATTGAGCCGCGATCCTCAGTTCCCCTTCCGCGCGGTCTTGTTGCTGCCGGAGCCCCTCCCTCCTTCCCACCCCCCCATGGGGGGGTGGGGGGATGGGACAAGCCGTGCACGGCTTGTCGCGCGACGAAGACGATGCATCTGCTCTCCGCCTTCCTCCATCGCGTGCGCCAGATTTAACTGCGATAGTTAGCGATAGTCGGCTCCCTTCGCAGGCTTTCAATCGCGCATACAGCATACGCGGCGATGGGGTCATCGCCCTTTGACTTTATAGGGAGCGTCACGGCGACGGCGACGGTAAAAATGCGCCTCGAGCATCCATTGAATTGCTATGGCATTATGCTATCGCAATTATCGCGTTGATTTTCAGTTGCGTAGAGCCAGCTCTGTGTGCCGCCATTTTGTTTTGACGTCCTGTAATGCGGCGCTGACCACCGCCGGTTAGTTGGCCGAGTGTCATCCTCCAGCGAACGTGTTGCCATGATTGTTGATGCGATACGCCTTTCTGCACATGTGGCGGTGAAATGCGCATTTTTCACCTCGAACAGCCCCTGCTTGGCGCATTTGATGCGATACGCCTTCCTATCGGATTACCTCGCTTACATGAAAAGCGATGCACTTGAAAGTTCGCACGATAAGCTTCTGTCGCATTCATGGGAACGCAACTATTGCTGGACGAGGTCTTTATAGATTTAAAACAGGCGGCTGTCGCTTCCAGTGCCACGCCATGTTGTCGCTTGTGGTCGTGTCCTTGCAGTGTGCCAACAAAATCGGCCGAATTTCTGCGGACGAGTCCGTTCCCGCGGATATGCCACCGACACCGCGTGTCAGCGAAGATTCCGCAGGCTGTTGACGTCTGCACAGTGTACAGGACAGTGTACATTGATTGATGGAATGAGGTATGTTAGCCGTAACGTTAAGAGACAGCAAGAGAGCGGTGTGGATCGGAGCGCAAATGAGAATAGTCAATACTCTAGTTGACACTAAGAGAAAAAAGTAGAGCTGGTAATTAGAGCATGTAATGTGCAGATAGAGCATATAAGTTGTAGGGTAGATAACCGGTGGGCCATTAGAGTTACAGAATGGGTGCCAAAGGCAGGGAAGCGCAGTCGAGGATGGCAGAAAATTAAGTGGGGTGATGAAATCAGGCGATATACAGGCGCAAGTTGGAAACAGCCAGCGCATGACAAGGGTAATTACAGATCGCTGGGAGAGGCCTCCTTCCTGAGATGAACATAAAAACAGGTTGATGATGATGAGTCCAAGTGAGCCCGCGGCTGAGTAGAATTCTTATGAGTCTGAGTCCGAGTGAACACATCTGAAGAGCACTTTGGTGAGCGTAAGTCCTATTAAGGCCTTAGGCAAAAAGAATATATTCACTGAGTGAGTCTGAGCGAATTCGAATTATTTTGCCGTCCCATGCTTCCAGCTGATTTTAGTTTGACTCATGTGTCCAAATAAACGTTGAATAACGATTAAAACAGTCATTGCAAAAATTGAAAAAATCAAGAATCAGAAAAAGAACGTGTACAAAGCGCATGTCATAAGGATATGGAACACACCCTCACACTGTACATATAAATATAAAGCCAGTTGCTTGTCAGTGAGAGATGCTTTTAGACCATGCTACCATGGTTGTCATGCATTTGTTATTATTTTTTTAATTATAAGTGATATTCATAAACGCACGCACGTATGCATGCACAAGCATGCACAAATCCACTATTATAGATGCTCACGCTGATTTGCGTTCAAAAAATGCACATGTAGGCAAAATTTTATTTCAGTTTTCATTATGCTCCGCCGCGGCTATTTGGTGTGACCGAACGATGTACGGCAATGGTGCATTAAAGGGCCCTCCTCAAGTTGCAGTAATTCTGTTTGCGCGCCCACTCTGACGTTCGGTTTGTCAAAAATTAATCTTGTGCATGCAGAACTTCATTACTTGTACTACAGTTGCAAGATTAAGTGTGACCTAACAAATTAAATATTACAGTAACCTCTTATAACGTATCCTGCAGGATGTGTTGAAGAACGACGACCTCGACCTCGACAGTATGTTCATCTCTTCGCTCGTGGCTGACTTGATCAAGGTGAAAACATTTTTGCCATCCCGCACACACTGACAGAAACAAATGAAGCTATCGCATAACAGTTATGCTGCACAATACATACCGTGTTGACGAACCATTCGGCTTGCATTTTGTGCCAGTTTACCATAACCATGGATAGCACGCTAACTCTCATTCAGTTGCTGTGTTTTCATTGCAGCTTGAAGCAAGAGCGATTTCCAGGATGTTTACTAAACGAAAATGTTCTTTTCGGGAAAATAATTTCGTACTTGTATATCTTATGTGTCGGCACAATTACAGCATAGCATTGTCTAGTTGTCTTCTGAGCTTATACGTGACGCATGCTAGGAATAACGGTTTGCACCCTAGAGGGGCTTTTATGTTGAAATATGCTTCTTTTTTTCTTTTACTGCGTCAATAGAGCTGATTCTAAAGGTCTCCGGTTCAAGGCGACCATAAATTGTCAAATGTATTGGCCCTAAATTGAAGTAAAACAAAACCATCCGGTTGTTTTAGTAGTTTAAAAGATTATGGAACCTCCATACCACGTAAATGAAGAAAAATTTAATGTTTCTTATCCCTTACAGAGCATGCAAATAATAATTTATGTAACTGCATGAACGGCAAAGTCAAATAATGAATGCACAAATCTCCAGATATTGTTCTGCGGGTGTTTATCCCTAGTGCATTACACTCTAGACATCATTCAAAAGAAAACGCAATTAAGAAGTTGCATCTTGATATCGGCAACAAAGCGATCCCAGTGATAATGTCTCGTCAAGAAAACGCGTTCTCTCCTTATGATAAGCACACGTCTTCGTACCTAGAAGACTTGTGACAGGTGCAGTAGTCAGCAGAACAACATTGACTTCGTATTGATTACTCGATAGCGTCTTACTCAACAAAATATCAGGGAAACTAAAAAATTCAGTAGTCGCAACCATGGTGCGTCACATAATGTAAATGAAATCTGTTTAACAGAGACAAAATGTTTTCTAGTGTTTTTACACCTGTTCAAGGTATGATGAAAGCTGAGCACCATCGCTTTTCTTTCTTTTTGTTTTTTCCTGTTTCCAGGGCATGATCTATATTCACGACAGCGAGGTGATGTCCCACGGCAACCTGCGCTCCTCGAACTGCTTGGTGGACTCGCGATGGGTGCTTCAGATCTCAGACTTTGGGCTGCACGAATTCCGCGCGGCTCAGACTTGCGTCCCGCAGGCGGTCTCCGAGAACGCATATCGAGGTAAACCACTATTCTACGCGTGCAATGTTTAGCGTTCACTCCCTCCGCTCCTGTCATAACTAGGTTGCCGACCGTCTCGAATTTACAAACGCTGTCCCGACTTTTAAGCAAACTTCACGAGTCCCGACTAGACCCAGTCGAGATGGCCAAAGGTATCAACTTTAGCTTTTTTTTTTCGCGGAATGCAAATCAAGAAAACAGATTTCCTTTCTGAATGCATCACAGCTTGATTGCACATTTTTCTATTTTCTCTCCTGCGGCAATCGCATCAACCTAAAGACCACTGCTTTCTTTGCTGTGGTTTTAGTTCTCCTGTAGGGCCTGACAGTTCACAGTTCCTTTATCTCTACTGGCAGCCGTTTCAGCCAGGTAGCTACGGCGCCTTGTTGGAAATCGCTACACCGTAAGACGGAAAAAGTTGTGAAACTCTGTTAAAAACTTTGTTGCACGTACACACTGGCGGCTCCTGGCGATTACAGGGTCGGTCGTCGCCAGCTTGCGGCATTTTTTAACCGCAGCGGTGGTAAAATGCTGCAGCGTTCGTGCCGTGTGAGCGAGGTACTGCCCCAGAATCCCGGTGCCTCCGGAAACCCACCAGTTTTAAAGCGAAAGCTTTACTGGCCGAGAACTTGCGATTTCGCCGTGGCTGTGCTCCGAGGAGGCACATGACGTCACAACGCGCGCCTGGCCGCGGATATTTCTCTCTCGCTCTCTCCCTAGTCACTACTGCGCATGCGTCACTAGTAGCACCGAGCCACAGGTGTTCCGTCGCTGCGCAGCATCGCGCCTTTCCGCTGCCGCCGTTTCGTATGACGTCACACCGCGTTCCTCGTCGTTGCGCATGCCTCCGCTCGCTTCGCCAGCTGCGTCGCATGCCTGATAACATGTCGGAGGATTGAAAAGGAGAACTCGCGTGCGCCGCAACCACATTTAAGGCGGCAGTATGGGCGGCAAGAATTCTGATAAGCAGGAGGAGGCGTCGAATCGACATCAGAACGAGATGAAGAGGAAACAAATCGCCCAGGAAACAGATGAACAGCGCGCCGAACGACTGGCTAAATGCCGCAACATAGCTACAGCCAGAATAACCTGGACTTGCAATCAAGATTAACCAAGGCTAACTATGATGTGCCTTAGCTTTCTCTACGTATATCCTGCCATAGCCGAGCTAAGTCATTGCCAATTTTTCTAATAGGTAGGGATGTATCACGATTCGGTTCTCGCTTGTTTACGTGGGTTTTCATCCCGAAATGGAGCCCTATAGAAATCTGCGAATGTATGCGGGCGCCCCTTGTTCAATCTCAGCTTAGGTGAAGTATTCGAGCATCTGCATCTGCCCTGGGACGCAGACAAGTGCTGCCACCGGGTGCCTGTCAGTAAAATGGGTACAAGCGCGCTCAGGGCCCGGTGCTCGGCAGCTACTAGAGTTACAGACTCTTGGAAGGACAACCGCCTAATGGAAAGTAGCTGGCACGGGATCCCCATGCTACTTTAAAGTACAGCAGCGCTAGTCTAGCTATGGAGCACCCACCTAATGGAATGGAACCGGAACCAGCTTTTTGAGCCTTGTGTAGTATTAATTTCGCTTTGGTTCTTGAACAGCAAGCACAGTGGTCTGTACGAACCTCTCCCTAGCAACGTACCCCGAAAAAGTCGGACGCCTGGTCAGAGGCTGCTCGTACGCTTCTTAAAAAATAGTTGGTGTCTGGCGGTGAGTATCGAACCAAGCAACTCCTTCAGGCGAGCGGTGTGTCCAGTCCACTAAACGACATCTTCGATTCCTCGTGATCCCGCAGATCTTAAAATATGCGGACTCAAATTTGCGGCAAAAATGCGGTATTGTTGTACTTACATTTTTAACACACCGCCGTTTTGTGCATTGAAGCGCAAGAGTAACGGAACGCCCACACATTTCGTCGCACACTTTGGCGAGGATAATCTCGAAGCTGTGGCCATTCTGAAAGTTGCTTCCTATGGCACACTCACCTGCTGCAATTCGTAAATCTCAATATTGACAATAAAGTGAGCAATTAAAAAGATAATTACTAGTTTTTTCTAATTATATTATTGCGCATTTTCATTTCTCGTGGAAGCAATCTCTGCCTCCTTGAGATCTCTGCCTTCTTGAGTAATCCAGGTCAATGGCTAGAACTATACTACCTGGCATAAATGTGATAGGCTTAGGTGGAGAAGCAATGACACCTGTGACCCATTCTCCATTGTTGGACACACTATCAAGTAAGGAAAGACACGTGGACTGAAATCCATCCTGGAGCCTTCATTGCGCATAAGTGAAAAAAAAAATTGTCGCATATTGCCCGTGTAATAAGATTCATTTGCGAGAAAACATGCAGCACATATTTACGTTCTATGTTTTAGTTGCACAGAGCTCTGTTCTGGGATTTCTATGCTACAGCCTTCCAGTGCTGTCCAGTACGTGCACGTCGAATGTTCGTTAATTGGAGAGCTTACAGAGCCGATCACTGCGCACGTGTTTAGGACTTCCTCGCTGCGCTCTAGCATACGCGTAAATTGTGCTCACCGATGATCATGTATTCTAAGCACACAGGTTGCCGTGGATTGGCTCAAGGCGCGTATTCTTCAACCTTCCCGCGTCCCCATTCACCACTTGGCGTAATCGTCCACGCAGAGGCCTCGTGCCACATTTTGTGAGATTATAATCATCCGTCAAAGTCGTTATCCGTCAGGTGATACACCAGTGGCAAGGCCTTCATTTACCACGTGATTCCTCCAACAGCCTTAGATGCGTCTAAGTACTTCAGGTGTAAAGCAGAACACCAATCACAAATGTAGCACTGAAACAGATGACAATGATAATATTGAATGAGACGTACGGGCCCTGAATACACATCTATACGATGGTTCAGTCTCATGTGCCAGCTGTACAAGGGGCCCCTTTACCGATCCGTCTGCGCAAACTGTAACAAAATTTAAACTGCCACATATGACAACATCGACGGCGGTAGAGCTTGCTGCCCTGCGTGGTACTGTACAATTTATCCCTTATTATTTATTACAATTTATTACAATAACCCGCAGTCGCTTAAGATCATTATAGTGGCAGGGGAGAGGGTGTTGTGTCTGTTTTCATTTTCAGCAACAACCCGGTTTACGGTGACATGCGAAGCCAGGCATGGCTACAAAAATGTACAATAAAATATTCCATAATAAAACGTAGCACATTGAAACACGATGATACAGAGCCACTACATCAAAACAAGAATAAAAAGAGAAGGATATCGAATAGAAAAATTATTTACAGTGCATTTCAATTCTTGCATTCGTGAAATTCGATTGTAGAATGAATACTGAATTTTATCAAGTCCTCACAACCACTTCAGAAATTAAATTCAGAAATTGTCTGCGGAAAAAACAATTATTTCAGTCAATTGGTTATAGATTGTATTTCTCGTACCTTCAAGCCATGGTCTCGTCGTTAAGAGGCGTAGTGCGGCGTCTAATATATATTTTGATTTGTTGACCACAAACAATTTTGTGGTCGTTTATTCAAGGCATACAGTAAGCCTCCTTAACCAGGCTAAGATCCTTTACGAATAGGAGACCAAGAACAGCAGATGTCCTACAGATTACTCTCGTTCACTGCAACAAGTGCCGTGTCAAATCCAAGCTGCTTGTGCTCGTTGTAAATATTACGAAAGAACTTTAGACGAAGGCATCGCCTACGGTGGCATTGCAAAGGTAGCTGTAGATTTGCCTTCATCAGTGTGACGCTGCTGAGACAACATGAATCACTGACGATAAAACTGGCGGCGCAATTATGTATGCTTTCCTGAGAGTCGATTATGTTTTCCTAATTAGGATCCCAAAGCACGCAGGCTTATTCGAAAATAGGTATTACGTATGTTGTGTATAGGATCTCTTTTATGCTTGTAGGTCTACGGTAAGGAGCACAGGCCAAGAATATGATAATTTTATTTCCCTTATTCATCATTCTGGTGGTGTGCCCGTTCCCTGAAAGATTAGTTGTGCATGCACACCAAAGTGCTTTGTCTCGTTGACGCACGGAAGTCTAATGTTGTTAATAGAATATGAACTAGGTTATTTAACTTTATCTTTGTGAAACGAATGTAATTACATTTGTTGATATTCAAAGTTGTACTCCAGGTATCATACCACATAAAAATTCTACTCAAATCTGACTGAAAAATCTCTATTCTCCAGCAGTGTTGATTTCGCAGGAAACGACGCAGTCGTTGGCGTAACGCCTGATTTGCGAGTCAATTTCTTCTGGAGTCTCAATAAATATTAGGAGCATCAATTGTACTGACACCGATCCCTGCGGGACACCCTATGTAACATGAGCTAATGAAGAACACAAACCGTTTACTAAAATGGGTTGTTTGCGGCCTGTAAGATAATTGTTAAACCAGCTGACCACAACACCAAGGTATGTAAGTTTGTGATTTAAAATTAAGAGACTGATTTGCCGTAAGCCTTGTAGAAGCCTAAGAGTACTTAGTCTCCAGGAATGCTTTTGTCGTCTGAAGATTTTATATCGAACTGGAACTCCACTAATTGCGTGTCACATGAAAAAAACTGCTCAAAATGCATGCTATAGTCCTGAAAAATGTGACATTGTTGAGCAAGATGCTTTGCAATATTAATACAAAAAGAGTGCTCCATTACTTTAGAAGCACCACATAAAGCTGAAGTTGGTCGGTATTGTTCTACATTGCATCAGTATCAATTAAAAAAATTGTTTGCAGTATCAATAAATAATTGTTTCTTGGCCTTTGTTTGTGCACTGGTACCACATGTGCAACTTTTGGAACAAGCTCTTTTGTCTACTGAGAGCGTGAAGAGTAAGCAGAAATGCGACTTAACATGCGGGCTCACTCTTTTAGCACTGGGCTAGGGATCTTATTGTGGCTAGTTTCTTTACCAGGGCTTATATCGCTCAGAAGGCAGAAAATGCCCTCCTGAGATACGGACACCGCCTCCATAAGTTGCGTCACTTGCTGACTGTCGGGTAGCTCCATTTAAATGAAGGCCTCTTGTGAATCCGTCAGGAAAACAAACTTGAAATGGTCGTACCGAGGGATGGGTTTGTATTTGTTTTCTTTGATAATTCTCTCAGATGTCATGAGATGGGGTATTGCTAATTCTTGCTTCGAATTACTATCAACTAATTTCGAGACTCTATCGACCCTACTTCTGATGGATGATTATAAGTTCTCGTAGAAGACATTTTTCCCTTCCTTAATCTTGCTTTTGTAGACAAAATTTTTGAAATTTCGTCTATGATCGGGGCGCTTTTGCTTGCACGAGAACGAGCCAATAAGCATCGTGCTTCTTTTTTATAAGGCTACGTATTTCACGAGTCACGTTTGGAACAGAGCATCTTTGATGGAATGTGATCTTCAATCAGGAGTAGTATCTTTGTTTTTAGCAAGGACCATGAGTTGTTGACATTACATTCAGTGCACTTTTGTTCAAAATTCGAGTAAAAAATGCTTGCTTTGTTTGAAATTGCTTCGTCATTTACTTTATTATAAAATTATACTTTCCTTTTGTTTTATTTTACTTTTTGTAAGTGACACTGAAACTATATGAAACAATCTTGTGGTACTTTATGCCTAGTACACAGTAAGCCTCCTTAACGATGCCAAAGTCCTTTACGAAAAGGAGATCAAGAAAAAAGATTTCCCACATATTACTCTCGTTGGGTCCAACAAGCTCTATGTCAAGTACAAGCTACTTACAAAGCCACCAAGCGCACTCTGCAAAGAAGAGTGCGCTTTAATTAGGCTACAGTCCTCTCTGATTCTAATCCATGCCTGGATGATTGAAATCGCATCCTATTGCAGTAATGTCGTGAGACATAGCTGTAAGCGCGCTATATTTCTATCGCTGATTTGCAATCCAGTAACTTCATCACAAAGTTTGCGCATTTTCAATTCGGACTCATTCCATGGTTCACGTTCCGGGCCAGCCGTGCCATTGACACACACAATGAGGTTGCCCCTTCTACAATTTTCTAGATCTTCATGGCGCGCGTTAAGATATGACAACTGCTTACGCATAGTTTCAGTACGTGAGTACGTCAGCTGTATCTCGGTTTTCATTGAGTTCAAAGGTGTTAACTCTTTTTTCCAACGCCAATTGCGTATTGTTGAAGGAGTCAAGTTTTTGCTCCAGCTACGTCTGCCTGGTTTGTATAGTCGCAACCTGTCTGAACAGAGGCTGATGGTTTTGTTCTTAGGTCGAAGTAATATCTACGTTCTCCATTAGTTTTTCAATCTGGTCGTCTGTCAGTGGCCCCAGATTTAGCTCAATATTGCTTCCAAGAAGCATTAGAAGGCGTGAAGCAGGAGTTACTGTGCAAAACAACGAAGGCCAAACAAATTCAGCAAACAAAACAATAAAGCTCAAGGGGGAACGGTGCCGGCAACGCAAGCCGTCTCTTTGCCTTAGGAAAAGTGTGGCATGAAACACCAATCGGCATAAAAACGAGACGTAAGCACCTGCGGCTGGCGTCTTCGCCAGGTCCCATTGTGCGACAGTAGGCCAGGTGCTTTTACACTTGAGAATGAGCTGCTGGCGCACTCTTTCGACGAAGGTGGGCGTTGTCAGACTCGGGATGTGAGATAAGTCTAGCGCAGATCGTGCACATGCAGGTTGACTGGTGCACTTAAATGACTTCCTGCAAAAGCAACTTGAGAAATCGGTCACCTCTTGCGACTTTAAGGCAGTACTTCCGAGTCTGCATCGTGCCCTACATCACAGAACTAATGGGCAGCTGGTATGCGAGATAACAAAGGACCACTATCAAACTGTCAATAAACAGCATGAAATTATACTTCATTGCTTGCCTGAACATACCACCATTTCTAGTAGTGACGTCGTCGACGAGACCACCCGCTCCACCCATGTAGGAATCCGTCCAATTCCGATCCCCTTATCCAGAACCGGCGCTGCGAGAAACCTTCATTTCCTGGCTAAAGCTATGACGCCTAAGCGTAGGTCTTCTCCAAACCTCCCGTAATGACATTCTCATACACTTGATCCATCCTGAAAAGTTTAAATTCCATAAAGGTCCCGCGCCCGATGGCGATGTTTTCGTACCGCCTCAGACTCTGAGTGGCATTTACGAAGGCCTACTTGTTCCGCATCGGAATGCAGAATACCCCCTAATGCGACTGTTATGCAACAACAAAAACTATTACCAAATTTCGGGTCACCGGCACGACGTCGATCGTGGACCTCTCTGGACAGCACTAAACCGGCTGGATTCTAGACTATTTTTGGATATTAAGATCTTTGAATCATGGCCGTACCGTGCTAAATCACACCACAAAAAAGCCACAATAGCGTTATTGCAGTATGTCAAGTTGAAAGGTCATGGCAATCATTTATAAACTAAGTGCGCACCTTTAAATGTGCACGGAACTGGTGCCCTTTCTCATCCCCTCTCTTTCTCTGTTTTCGTTTTTATATGCTGTTCCCCCAGTGCAGGGTAACAAACCGGACATGCATCTTATTAACCTCCTTGCCTTTCCTCTCTTCCATTATTCTCTCTATCTATCTCTCCCTCTCCGTCTCTCTGCCACAGGCGAATTTATAAATTCTGTATGGCCTGAAAAAATACACTTTACGTCATGATATACATTCCTATAATTAAAAGTGTATAATAATTGCATTTTACCGGTGCTAACATATGGGGAATAAACTTGGAGGCTAAGAAAGGTGCTCGATAACAAGCTAAGGACCACGCAAGTAGCGATGGTACGAAACATGTTATACGTGACGTTAAGACAGAGCTCGAAAGCAGTGTGCATCAGAGAGCAAACGGTGAAAGCCGATATTCTAGCTACATTAAGAGAAACAATGTGGAGCCGGGCAGGCCATGTAGTGCGTAGGGCAGATGTAGGTGGACCATCAGAGTTGCTGAATGCATTCCAAGGGTACGGAAGCGCAGTCGAGGATGGCAGAAGAAATAGGTTTGTTCGTGAAATTCAAAAATTCACAGGCGCAATTTTGAAATCAGCTAGTGTAAGACCGGGGTAATTGGAGATCGCTAGGAGAGGCTTTCTTTCTGCAGCGGATAAAAAAGTAGGCTGATTATAATGATGTAAAGCTTCAATAAGCAAAACAGAGGTGCGCATACTCGGAATACTTTGTCGGTGACCATGCAGTGCTTGCTGAGGCCGGCGCTCCGCAAATATATCTGGCGACTTATGTCTACCAATATATCAGACTTCATACTGACCAAACTAATGACACAACAAATGCACAAAACAGATTAACTTACCTCCTTGCGAATAGATTCCCGCTGTGACTAAACGTTGATTGATTGACTGACTTATCCTCATGGGCATCTCAATGTTCTTCTCTGTGGCCGTAACCACTGCAGGACGGTACAACTCCTTGCCCACTTGGAAATGCAACTTTAAAAAAAAGTAGAATATCCTTAGAAATTGATGCCTGCGGTGGAAGACAAATTCATATTACCAAATGCCTCAAAAACGTCGTCAGGGAGGTTATACGCGTACACTACGTGAATTCTTTTTTTTAACGTTGACATCCGGCATGTGTAAAATCTGCCCTGTGCGATCACCGCTAATGTTTCTGCACGTTACGTCAGGATTTCTTGCGTGCCAGAGAGGCTTGTCGAGAGGACAGCATGAGCGAGTGACCGTGGTTTTGCGCAGGCCTCCTGTGGCGAGCTCCTGAGCTCCTGCGCTCGCCCAGCCCACCGGCGCGCGGAACGCAGAAGGGCGACGTCTATTCGTTCGGCATCGTGCTCTACGAGATCATCGGTCGCCAGGGACCATGGGGAAACAAGGCCCCATCGACAAACGGTAACAGTACCATTAACTTCAGATCTATTGAAGCATCGGCCGAGGCCTTCTTCGGTGCGCATTTTATTAGCACTATTTTTTACACTGCTCTTTAAACAGCGCGCAATATAAAAATTGACGAAAAGCAAAGTGACACAGATGTGATGTTCTCTCGCCAGCTGACACCTCTGTGTCCCCTATGTTTATTTTAAACGGCGTCTTTTGATACATTTCTTTCGGCTTAATGGGTGCTGTAATGCTAATGGCAGGGTTAGGAAGTAGGCTAGTTGTTACATAAAATGGCTGGGTGTTGACCTTCCAATACGTGTTACATCGCTTGAGTCACCCATGCATGGTTCTAGCAAACTTCGCTTAAAGCTGAATTTCGTTATATCATGCGAGGAACGTTGTGAAGTATTATATTTCGGTGAATGACTGCTTTCACTTCAAGGTTCAACAGCAGTACGCTCGGTTTTTCGTGGCAAGCTGTGAAGACTGCCTTGAAGCGTTAGCAGCCGACGCAACATCATCGCTCTCACTTTTACTTGCAGTTTTAGCCACAGCAAGTTACATTCATTGCACGCTGCATTCACTTTGTCACTTATTTCGCTGGAAGAGACAGCATATCAATACATAAGCTGTTAAATTTTGAGAATGGGCGTGTTATTCAGTTTGTGCGCGACTGGCCAACGTAGCGAAGACTACGGCTATGACAGAGCTGTAGAAACTGCCGCACACGGCAGCTTTTGCTATGCGTCAAACAATTCCGTTTTCGCTACGAATAAGGGCAGAAGTTCCTCTCTTGCAGTTCTTGCGTCAGGGAGGTGTCAGTCGGCACTCTTCCTGCAATTACTGAGGTTATCGCAATTCCTCCGGTTCTTACTCTTGTCTGGCATGCACTCACTCTCTCCTGATTTCGGTGACACAGAAGTGATCGAGAAGGTGCGGCGACGAGGCAGCGTCCCGTTCCGCCCCCCCGTGGACTCCCTGTCCTGCGCAGACTACGTGCTGCGATGCATGCAAGACTGCTGGGACGAGAACCCCGACAGCAGGCCTGACTTTCGATTCATCAACGTCAAACTGCGTCAGATGCAAGCCGGCCTGTGAGTGCCTAGTGCACGTGCCGTTTTGATGTTGCAAATATAGTGAGCTTTTTAGCGACCCGCCGTGGTGGCGTAGTGGCTTCGGCGTCGCGCTAATAAGCCCGAGGGCGCGGGATCGAATCCCCGCCACAGCGACCGCATTTCGGCGGGGGCGAAATGCAAAGCCGTCCGCGCAATGTGTGCGCGTTAAAGAGCGCCAGAGGGTCAAAACTAATCCGCAGTCTTCCGCTACGGCATACTTCATAAAAATATCATGATTGTTGCACGTAGAACCCCCAAAATTAAAGGAAGGAAAAATTTCACCTCTCCATCCACAAAGCTACTGTTTCCATCATTTGCGCAATATGCTCTGCTAATAATTGTTTTTTGTTTTCTTCATGACACGATGTTCGAATGATGCCTAATGCGTGCAGACGAACATATCTAAAGCGCTGTCGCCCCCACCGTGCATTTATGAATGTGCAGGAAGCCTAACATCTTTGACAACATGATAGCCATGATGGAGAAGTACGCGAGCAACCTGGAGAGTCTCGTCCAAGAGCGCACCATGCAGCTTCTCGAAGAAAAGAAGAAGACCGAACGACTCCTCCACCGCATGCTACCAAGGTATGTTTATTGCGCCACTGAAGACGTCGTAAAACTGTGGGAACTGGCGAAGACGGGGTCGTATACGGAAGTTCGACGCATGAGGCTTCGTCTTTCGTATTACATTCGTCTTGGTCTTACGCAACGGGAATTGAGCAAATGATCGTGGAGAATATTCTAGGGGAGATTATTAAGTCGTGCAATTTCTAGAGATAACAAGTTACGGTATATTAGAGGAGCAAAATGAACACCAAAAGAAGCAGAACGCATTTAGGGATCGCAGATGATTAAGTGATTGGGTTGTAGGGAACATAAAGCATAATGTGAATTCAGTCGACCCAAGACATGGCAAATTGAAAGCCGCAGCGCGTGGGCTTCACCGTACCGTTATTTAAAAAGCCGCCTACAATGATGCCGAATTATGTCGTAGTAAAATTATTTTCTTTGTTTGTACAAGGGAAATATGCTGTATGCGGTTCCCGTTGTCCATGTCAAGAGTTCAAAAAGAACGGTTATAGTGCTCCTTTCGAACACAAAAGCCCCTGATTCGATCATGGTTGGGACCACGTAATTGTTGTACGCCTCTCAATCTTGCTGGAATACAGCAGGTACAGAGTTTCACTGGAGCGTTCGTATGCTGCATATTCGAAATGAAAATATGGGTATAACGTGCGAAATATAATTTCAGTACCTTTTTACCAGTGAAATATGAACATAATCTGCAAACAACATCTGAAGAAACAGGCATGTTTTTTTGTTTTGTTTTTCTGGGAGTGTCGTGCTTGGTTTAAAGAAAAAAGTTTGTTTCGTATGTCACCTTCAATCGACAAAACCACGTTGTCGACAGCGATACTTGCGGTTACTACAGTGATCCTTCTAAAATGGGATGAAATTGGTTTGAAGGATCAAATAAATTCTAGTTCCACACCTGCTCGTACACTTACTAACCGATACTTGTTTCGCGAAATTTGCGTTTGCCACCAATTTACTCCGCCCAATATAACATTTCAGAAGAAAAAGAAACGAAGAACCCATATACTTTGCTAGCTCCATAAATAGCAGTGACCAGAACAAAACTATGATGTTGGCTAATTCAGCTCATAGCTGTGCCTGTGACTCAAGATATAGGTGTAAAAAGCGCCAGAAAGACCGTCAGAACTGTCACATGTGCAAACCCAGAGACATCACAATTTCACGTTGATAATATTGATATTATAATACTAATATTGTCACGTAGTAGTGACGGCGAAGAAGGCAGCAAAACTGTGATTATAGAAACTAGCGTTTATTGGGTGAATTTGTGCCCTCAAAAGCAGGCTACACTCAACGAACAACGATATCGGCAAACACAATCGGCTATCGGCGAAAATCTTATCTGCGGGTCAAGCGCGTCGGCTTTTATACATCAGTCATCGAATGTTCCCGACTAATGGCTGGGACCCGCGTGCCTTTCACAGAGTTCTACACCATTCGCGTCACGCATACATGCAATCAGATTACGCATGGTTCGGCCACAACAGACAGCGGATAGAAGCATCGATAACAGTCCAGAAACTTCCGATACATGCAGGCACGTCCCGCGCTGTGCGATAACATTTGTTAGGCGGCGAAACGTGGTCGCCCGATAAAGATAGGCAAGTGCGCGTGTCACTATATTATTATTATTATTATTATTATTATTATTATTATTATTATTATTATTATTATTATTATTATTATTAGTCAGCCCGTCGCACTACTGCACAAGATATATCGCGAAAGTGAAACTCGCTGTTATGCTAGTGAAATAGAAGGAACGCCGACACATATGGCGCCATTTCTTTAGCGATCTATGCTTCCATAGGCTCTCCTAACATCATATCGTGACTGCCTGGAATGCGAATTCATTCAATGAAATGCTCTCTCGGTCCTTTCTTTCTTCTACTTAGGTTTTTCGCGACAAACAGTGACGGCAGTAACACCAATCGTAGTGGGTTAGAAAAAGGGAAGTGAAATAATAATTTGCTGGAGTTTTCGAGACTCGGTCTTCTTCTAACAAAAGATCGAGTGATTCTAGATTTCGGATTAGGCGACCTGCATTCTCGGTATGTGTCCGTATAACCTGGCACTTCGTGCCTTGGAAATCATGAAATGAGAGAACTTTATGCACTTATTTTGATGTCGACCTGATGTCACACTTTCTGTTCGCTGCTTTGCCCTAATATTGTGTCCCCAATATATAGGGCTTATGTTCTGTGAAACACTTTTCGTATGGACCAAGTGTTCTTCTTTCTCCCATTTCTCTGATCATTTCATTGCTTTACTGCAGCAAGTGAACTGTGTCGCCAGAACTCCCATGCCTAAGTAATCTTCCCGGGAATTAAGCTATGGCCCGTTACGCGGGATGAGCCTTCTCGTGTCTTATACTCAGCGTTAGCCCAGTGATCCATATTTTATCCAAGTAGCGCGCATTCTTCAGAGCTCTGATGAACCATGCGTGAATCGAAGATGCTACACAGCTTTTGATCTCCGCGCAGAAGCGGGGATTCGTCCCAAGGGCTCCTGGCGTTACTCAGTGCCGACAGCGCTACGCATTACCAAAACCTGACTGATCGGCGCGTGCGGCTCTCCGCCTTCTCTTTCTCAGGTCGGTGGCCGAGCAGTTGAAGCGAGGTGAGCGAGTGGAAGCCGAGAGCTTTGACAGCGTCACCATCTACTTCAGCGACATTGTGGGATTCACAGCACTCTCGGCAGTGTCGTCGCCTCTACAGGCAAGTGCCAACCGAAGGCCACTACTGGAAAATGGCACTCAACGTGCCACGTTGACTTCTCACGGCATCGAAGTGGCTCTGTGTGATTATTTTGCCAGCGTAACAGTCTAGCTGCTGCTACAAGAGCGTTCGAGTGGGGGGCGGCGGATTGTTTTGCGCTGCCCCGCGTAATCTCCCCTTAGGTCTAGGCACTTCCCATTCGGTGCTGCCAAAGTTACTCGGCAAGATAAAACTACATATCGTATCAATCAACAAAAGACGTCTCGGGAATGTGGTCTCATATAATGTAATCACACATACACGTAGACAAGGTCAGGAATAAATTACAACCTGAAACATCGATACCGTTGCATAGAATTGCCTGGCCGGGTGCGCATCCAATCGTGCCTTGCACTGTAATTCAAGTACTGACTTGAGGAGTAATGATTTCAATAACGATCAGAGTGATTCATTGTTGTTTTGACTGATCAAGACGTTCGCTCATTTATATTTTAGCCCTATTAGAAGACTCTGAGTACATAACTACGTGCTCGCAGTTGCCTTGCAGGCCTGTACATTATAATGCTGCTCAGCCATTTGCTGTTCACGATAACAGTACACGTCGAGTTCAGAGCCGCATGAACGGCATCAGTTCAACCATATGCGACGTGTTCTAAATCGAAACCGAGTGTAACGAACCACTTAAGCTAAAGAATCGTTTTACGGCATTGTGCGAGCGCATTTGTTGTTCTCTGCTCGTGTGAAACGTCTGCCGACTCGGGCGTGCATGTTATTTCGCTTTGTCGTTTCGAACTCCCCGCCCCATTACTGATGCGCTCTGTCCACGCTTCCCCGTCGATGTTCCCAGGTGGTGGAGCTGCTCAACGACGTGTACACGTGCTTCGATTCGATAATCGGCGCCTACGACGTGTACAAAGTGGAGACCATCGGCGACGCGTACATGGTGGTCAGCGGGCTACCGCTCCGCAACGGGCTGCGCCATGCCGGACAGATCGCCTCCATGGCTCTCCACCTGCTCGCCGCAATCCGGTGCTTCGAGATTCGGCATCGTCGTGGCGAACGACTCCAGCTGCGCGTCGGCATTCATTCGGGTCAGACTGGGGCGTGAATCGCGTATCTCTAGCTTCGCCACCATCATGAAAGCGCATGCAGATTTGTCCCAGGACCTTCCCGCGTTTGCGTAGAGGGGAACTACATTTTTTTCTTCTGGAAGAACGTCCCAAGCGCCTTTCCGAGGCTACTTTCATTTTTCCGGGTTCGGGTGGCGCCAATGGATTGTTGGAAAAATCACAAATTTCTAACGTTCCAGTGAGCGTTGTGTGTCTTGAAGATGGCGGCAGATAAGGTGCAATTTAGAGGCCATATTATGACCCTATGAAGCATTGCATCAGCTTGTAGACAATTATTTCCGAATTCTGGTCGTTACGACCTTGATATTTTCGTTTCAGAAAGCTGCTGTGCATCCTCATTGCCCGTAATCTGAGTAGTTTGTCTCCAGAAGAGATCATAAAATTCGTAATGAAACTTGGGCGAATTGGTGCGTCTGCATATGAATAGCTCTATCATGAAAGACAGAAGAACGACGGAAAAGAAGACTCCACTAGCGCTGATTGGCAACAAAAGCTTTAATGGGCAACTGGCTTAATATAGCGGTTGTTCCACGTAACTTGAGCCAAAATTTAAAAATGTGCAAATGCGAAGTATCTGGACAGGACCAAGGTAATGTGGTTGGCCGTCGCTTGAAGATATTCAGAAAAATTTTTATAGCGATATAAATTATACGCACACTCCAGGCGCATTTCTGCCGTATGAAGTCCACGGGCGATAAAATCGTTGCCGCGCAGCGTGTGCTGTATGTGCGAGGGAAAGCATGCGAGGGTGAGCCGGCGATCGCGGCTCAAAGCTTCGGGGGAGGGCAGGGAGAGGGGCGCCTTCTACTCCGGGCGTCCCGGCTAGCCCGCGTGCCCGGTCGGACCACGGTGTCTAGAAGGCCACCTGCGACGCGTACAGAGTCCGCGCTGCGCTGTGTTCTTAAGGCGTAGTTCGCGTTGATGCGAGCGGCTGTACGGAGGTCTACTCGCTCGCTGCTGCTGCCGCATTTCCTCACTGCAGCGTTTTGACAGCGAGTTTGAGCGGTCATCGAGCGACACGTGTTCATGTTTGCTTGTGCGCACGTGACAGCATGCTCCCTAATTTAGTTATCCTCGCGGACAACTTTCTGTGGCTATGAAGGGAAAGCTACGGAGCCAAAGCGCGCACAAGTGAGAGCGCTTCTAAAAAGTGCCCCACATTTTATTCTGCGTTAGTTAGGATGGGGAATACAAAACAAACACCTTATTAGCAACAGTTAAATAAGACAGAACACACCACTGAGTGTAAAGCTTTGCTTATTTTGCGGCTTTTCCCTTTCGCGTTTGGGAAGAAACCGTCGTGCGTGGAAGCTGCGTCAATTTAGCGTCTATTCCGAGCAACCAAAAGCGCTCTCAAACGCCGCCGGAGTATACTTGGCGCGGTAACGCATGCGCAGCAGCAGCAACGCGCCTGTAGCCTTCTCTTCATAGCCACAGAAAGTTTTCCGTGAGTATAGAATGCCTGTCTTTACAAGTTTATACGGCCGATAAATCTACTATCCTTACTTGGTGCAGCCGTCCACTAATTTGCGATCACAATCGATGCTTCGCCTGTCGGGCGAAACAGCGACTTTATTTTACATTCTGCCTAATTATATAATTAGTCTTAATTAAGTATTCAATTTAAGAAATATAATAAAAGTGTGAATGAGAAAATTGTAGAGTGACATGAAAAGCCACCCGCCGTGGTTGCTAAGTCGCTATGGTGTTGGGCTGCTAAGCACGAGTTCGCGGGATCGAATCTCGGCCACAGCGGCCGCATGACGATGGGGTCGAAAACACATGTCTAATTAGATTTAGGTGGACGTTAAAGAACCGCAGGGGGTCCAGATTTCCGGAGTCCCCTACTACAGCGTGCCTCATAATCCGATCGTGATTTTGGCTCATCAAACCCCATGATTAATTAAAATGAAAAACCAATGCCTAGATCCTTAGTTCGAATCAGAGGCCAGGACGAATTTTTCGTCAACTGCAAAGCGTGCCTTCTGAGAAACCCGTGTGCGTTTGCTTTCTATTTTCGTACTACGTTTAGGTGGATGACAATTTTTCCCTTTCATAAACCGCTAGCTGTTGAACGTCTTTGACGGCTTCATTACTGCTTCGCTGAAAATAAATGTTACACTGTAAAGGGATTGGGTGCCACATGTTACGAACCTTTGTTTTTGTGCAATTTACTAGCACAGCTTGAGCGATATTTTCCTTGAATTATATTCGCAGTCCGTTCTTCGTGACTATTTGACGCATACGCTGGGCCATTGAGAGGTAATTTTAACTAGCGAGCCGCTGTCAACACACAACTTAACGCAGAAATAATTTTCATCAGGATCCAATGCGCCAAATTTACTGATGTTTCACGCACTTCGAAACAAGATAAAGAATAGTGACTGTGGGAAACGCATTTTTATGCGTTTTATACGCGTCATTTCAGTCTGAAAACTTGTTGGAAATTTAAAACTTGAAAATAAATCAGTGCCCTTCCACTCTGTGAAGAATGACCAGCGAAGCTGTGAATGTGGGCCCCTTAATGGCGAACTGCACCTCCGCCGCGGATCGGCTCGTCATCGCACTATCTTCGAGATCGGCTCACGTATGAAAAACTGACGATCGCCTCTAGAAGCTGTGAGACATGTAGTCAGTGCGAAATGTGTTTGCGCAATAACTTTTTGTGGCAAGATTACTTTTTGTACGGACAAGATTACTCTTACGTGTATTGCGTCTCCAGTGCGCATCCGCATATTGGACAAAGTGTATATAGTATCTCATTGTACCATATCATAATCACCCGCCATCTACCTTTCCCTGTATTTCCCACTTCCCCATTCCCCAGTGAGGAGTAGCAGGCTAGAGACACGCTCTCCAAGCCGACCTCTCCTCCTTTCTCTTCATTAAAATCTACTCCTCCTCCTCCTGTTGGTCTCTGTCCACGGAGACAAGATCCGCCAAACGCTAGCCCCATAAACAGCTTCGCTGTAAAAAAAAGAAAAGAGAACACGAGTATCATGCATTGAACTCTGTAATTCATATTTAAAGAAATTATAAGTAAACAGAAGCATATTAAGGCATCTAAAACGGACAAAACTAAATGGACACAAAGCAAAAATATTGTACCTGTATGAATAACTTATCCTTCAATGATACCCAATATGCCAAGCTCACGGTGAAAAGAGGCATGGTAAGTCACAAGAAAGAGCAGGAAAAAGCACACTGGCGATGCTGCCTTGAAGTTTCAGCATCACCTTGTCGTGCCGTTATGGATTTTTCACGGTGTCTCCTATAGGGTCTAGTTAATTGTTTATCAGTGCAAATCAACTACATTGTATCGTAAAGGACCCAAATATGAAATATTATGTGGTTTTATGTGTCAAAACCACGATCCTATTATGAGGCACGCCATGGTTGGGGGACTCCGGAAAATTTCGACCACAAGGGGTTCTTTAACGTGTCCCTAAATCTAAGTACACGAACGTTCCCGCCCCCATTGAAATGGGGCTGCCATGGCCGAGATTCGATCACCTGACCTCGTGGAGAGCAGCCACTAAGCAACCACGGCGGCTGATCCAAATATGGAAAATATAAAGTTTCGAAAACATTATGTACTGAGCCACCACCGCCTAAAATACGAAAAACTACGTTGACGTTTGTGACGTTACAGTTACGATCCTGCGCTGCAGTTTCGGCGGGACATTCAATAAAAAAATTTGGGAGGACGCTTAAGCTTCGCCTTTAAGAGTGATACGCGATAGTGTTCAAAGATCCCTGACTGCTTCTTACGTTTACCGGCGACTGCAGCTTGTGTAACCGTAACGTTTTCCTGGAAAAGCTGGCGGCCAATGCTATGCACGAAGGCGAGCTTTGTTGTTCTTTTTTCGATGGTGTTGGCAAGGAACTGTGCGGGCCGCGCCGCTCCTACGTTTAGACAGACCCAAAATGGCAGCTCGAATATCGCGTTAAAAGGGTTTTCGGTTTGAGCTTCCGCATAACAGAATCAAGTTTTCTCGTACATTCTAATTAAAATCTGACGCTATCACGACCGTAGGCTGCGTGAATGTCGTACATGGCGAATTTTCTGACGGAATTTCCTTTCAGAAATTAAATTAGTTCAGCAACGCCTGTGCGCCACGTGGAGGGCCTACGTGGTTGAGGATGCGTGGTTCGGGATTATTTTCTCGGCCGTCGACGCCGGACGTCAGCGTCGACACCGGATTTTCTGTGACGCGAAGCCATTCAGGCTATCGCGTTAAAAAGCGCGCTATTAACGCCACATTACGAAAAATAACTTTTTTACAAATATTTGTGCTTTTTACAGCTGGCAGAGCTTAACTTACTCTCGTAAATGCAGGAAATTTTAATCAAAATGGCCCAACGGTTGCACCATGAGAACGTTTCTGTGCTTGATAAGTATTTGAATATGAAAAACGTAGTTGCCTCCCCCCTCACCCAGCTGAAGCTTCCTCTTAAGCGGAAGCTACTTCACAGCAAGTTTGGCAGCGTCATTAACGGCTAGTACTTCTGCGATCTGCCGGTATTGTCGAGTTGTGCGTCTTCTGTCCCGAATCAGCTATACCTGGCATCGCAACACAGTACACAGCAAGCAAGCAAAGCAGAAGGCAGAAGCACCCACACAATATTTTTATAGGCATTCGCCTATAAAAGAACATTAAAAACGTTTTTCGACGCCCAATTTACAAGGCGATACATTCCAGTACAGCGGCTCAGTGTCATGGTAAATTCATCACTTCTAAAAACTGAATATTGGTGCTTGTGGACGCCTCTCAGCTGATATGCGTATGTGTGCAATAATGCGTTTCTGTAGTTTCACTTTTAGAGGGGGGGTCTAAAAATAAGCTATTACGAAAAATGAAGCTCATCACTCAAATCTGCAGTGCATGACCTAGGAGGAAGAAGTGACTATCACGCGAGAAAAACTGTCATCGTCGTGTTATTCGATGGTCCACGGCTCAACCGTGGTGTCATAGGAAAGGAGGGAAGCAAAGGAAAGGCGGGAGAGAAACGATAACGGGTTGGCGAGTAGACGGGCAGTGCGTGGTCACCCAGATGGCGAGTTGCAAGCGGCAGCGATTAACTAATATCAGTGTCACCTTTCAGTGTTGGTGTATGGTTCGTGCGGGGCGAAGGGGTCGGTATCCTCCACGAATTCAAAGGGCGCCGAGAATGCATCAGGTCGACAAAAAGCAGACCCACAATGCTACCAGTGGGCTTGCATTTTCTTTGTATCTTCTTTTCTCTCGACGCAAGGCAGCTATTAGCAGCGGTGCTGTGTCAACTAGCCCGTTAACAAGCGTTACTGGAAACTGCCATATAACAAAAAATGATGCCCTATTTAGGACGTTTTTTTGAATATATTGTGACACGCTGACGAGGAAGATGTTGTCAGTTTGGTCGGAAGAAGACGACGCTCTGGACTTCGCGCGCTGTCTACCTTCTTGTCAGCCGCTACGATTATTGCAAATATCCTGTAAATATACGTCTGACTGTCTTTAACCCCGTAACATTTTTAGTGGAGGTTGCGAGATCATTATTAAGACGGATTTACGCAGCGGGTGCTCCTTGGCTGCATCCACAATGCCAGCACAAGGCGAGGATGCTTCGGGCCCGTCGGCACCCACGCCCACCGTCATTCAAGCACATCCCCCTGACCCAGGAACCTCTTCTGGCACCGACGACACTGATGTTGAAGACTGGCTTCAACTATATGAGCGAGTGAGCTCCAGCAACCACTGAGATCAGACCATCATGCTCGCTAATTTGATATTTTACCTCGCGGGCACGGCACGCGTGTGGTTTCAGACCCACGAGGAGGAACTTACCAGCTGGGACATTTGTAAACAGAAGCTGAAAGATTTGTTTGGCAAGCCAGTTGGACGTCAGCGCGCCGCCCAAAAAGAACTCGCTTCGCGTGTCCAGACTTGCACAGAATCCTACCTCACGTACATCCAGGACGTGCTCGCTCTGTGCCTCAAAGTGGATCTGAAGATGTCCGAACCTGATAAAGTTGCACACGTCATTAAGGGCATAGCAGATGATGCCTTCCACCTCCTTGTTTTCAAGCATTCTTCCACTGTGCAAGCTATTATTACTGACTGCCGGCAGTTTGAAGAAGCCAACAGTCGCCACATTTCCCAGCCATTTCCCCGCGTTCGCAAAACGGCTGCTACGTCCACCTGCAAAGACGTCCGCTGTCCGCCCACGCCCGCCCGCTCTGATGACGTCCTACATATCATCCGACGTGAATTAGAAGCCGCATCTCCTGTCACAACCCCAACCCATGGCACCGACAATTGCCAGGCGACCGTCTCACTGATACAGTCCGTTGTGCGCCAGGAATTGGCTAACATTGGTTTGACCAACATCTCCTCAATTAATCGACATGACTACACTCCGTCCAGCACTGTCATACGCACCCGCAGCCTGAATGCCCCAACGCGGTATCGCAATCCAGCCGAATCCGCAATCCGGCCGACAAGCTATATGCTTCACTTGTGGCCGTATCGGCCATATTTCACGTCACTACCGGTCTTCGTGGATTTCGACCCCCTGGCCCTACCTCCCATCCCACGGCCCTCATGCTGCTCCTCGATTCCCCCCGCAAACGCAGCCAGTACATTCTGGCGACACTTCTCTGCCTACCCGCTCTAGCCGCTCTCCTTCGCCATGTCGCTGCTTCTCCCGATCGCCCCCATCTCGCCGATCACCATCCCCTAGCTCCTTCCGGCGCACCCTTCCGGAAAACTAACGCGTGCAGCACCTGGAGGTGATGCTGCCAAACCGACCCGACGCAAAAATACTCTTCTGACCTTGCCCACACATCGGAACCTCATTAAAGTGAACGTGGATGGTGTACATGCTACGGTTCTGATTGACACTGGCGTGCACATATCCGTGATGAATTCTCAGCTTCGGGAATGGTCTCAAGAAAGTCCTTACTCCTGCCCCATCGCCTGTGGTCCAAGTCGCCGATGGTGGAACACCAGCCGTTATTGGCATGTGTCCGGCTCGCGTGAGTGTTGCCGGACATCATACTTCTGTTTTATTTTGTGTTTTAGAGCATTGCCCTTACGACCTCATTCTGGACCTTGACTTTCTGTCTACACATTCTGCTTTAGTAGACTGTTCTGCTGGTGTTGTGCAACTCGCTCTACCTGCTGCTATTGACCCTCCTGATAGTGCTCCGGTACGGCTATGTTCCACAGAGCATATTTGCCTCCCACATGGTGCCGTTACCTACATAGGTGTCTCCCCCGTTCCACCTAAAGCAGACGGTGACTACATCGTATCCCCTAATCCGGATGTCTTGCTCTCGCATAACGTCGCTTTTCCTCACACCGTCATTGCCATTTCTGACAACGCGTCCTGCCTTCCACTTGTGAACTTTGGACATTGTACACAAGTACTCCCGCGCGGAATATCCCTGGCGCAAATAACATCGGCCAGAGACTACAACATTTCGACTTTAACTTGTAACAGCTCCTCGTGTTCAACTCTTGCTTCGCCCCCTGTCCCTTCAGACTTGAATGCCCTAACAACAATGATTGCTCCCGACCTTCCGCCCCAGCGTGCTAATGAACTACGTTGCCTCCTTGCCTCATACTGGGACATATTCGACCTTGGACAGTGCCCTCTAGGACAAACATCTGTCGTAAAACATCGGATAAACACCGGTGATGTGAGCGCGATCCATCAGCGACCCTACCGCATCTCACCTACTGAGCGACAAATCATCCAACATGAAGTTGACAAGATGCTTTCTCGAGACATCATCGAACCTTCTTGCAGCCCATGGGCATCCCCTGTTGTACTAGTTAAAAAGAAGGATAACAGTTGGCGATTTTGCGTGAATTATCGACACCTCAACAAGGTAACGAAGAAGGAAGTCTATCCGCTACCACGCATTGACGATGCCCTGTATTGCCGGCATGGAGCACAATATTTTTCGTTCATCGACCTTCGCTCCGGCTACTGGCAAATTGTCGTCGACGACATGGATCGCGAGAACACAGTATTTATAACTCCCGATGGCCTGTTTCAGTTCAAATTGATGCCTTTCGGTTTATGTTATGCCCCGGCCACATTTGAACGCATGATAGGCGCCCACCTACATGGTTTCAAGTGGTCCATCTGCCACTGTTACCTGGACGACGTGATCGTTTTTTTCTCCGACTTTTGCGACCCACTTCGAACGCCTATGGACGATCCTATCTGTTTTCCGTCAGGCGGGGCTACAATTAAATTCGTCCAAGTGCCACTTCGGTCGTCCGGAAATCTCTGTGCGCGGGCATCTCATTGATTCTTCTGGTGCACGCCCTGATGCCGATAAAATACGGGCAGTGAAAGACTTTCCCGTGCCAAGATGTGCCAAGGATATTCGCAGCTTCTTGAGCCTTTGCTCCTACTTCTGTCGGTTTGTCCGAATTTTTGTGAACGTTGCGCGCCCTCTCAACCAGCTCCTCAAGAAAGACGCCACATTCGTTTGGGGCCCTGAGCAAGCTGGTGCTTTCACCGAGCTGATTGGGCTTCTTACGTCCCCGCCCATTCTCGCTCACTTTGATGCGTCAGCTCCAACAGAAGTCCGTACCGATGCCAGTGGCCACGGTATTGGCGCTATCTTGGCACAGAAACAACATGGGCGAGAACGTGTTATTGCCTACGACAGCCGCCTTCTTTCCTCTGCTGAGCGCAATTATTCCGTCACCGAACGCGAGTGTCTGGCTCTCGTTGGGCAGTGGGTAAATTCCGCCCCTATTTGTACGGCCGCCAATTCACAGTCATCACTGATCACCACGGTCTGTGTTGGCTTTCGTCCCTCAAAAATCCTTCAGGGCGCCTTGGCCGCTGGACTCTGCGCCTTCAAGAATACAACTATTCAGTTGTATACAAGACCGGCCAGTTACATCAAGATGCGGACTGCTTGTCGCGCCATCCTGTCGACCCTCCTGACGTTTCTGCGGCCGGCATACCTGTCACCGTTCTCTCTCTGGCTGCTTTTCGCGTTATTGGAGCCGAACAACGTCGGGACGCCTCCTTACAAGACCTTAATCAACGGCTCAGTTCAACGACGGCCGATCCTTCCCTTCGCATGTTTGAACTCCAAGACGGTATATTGTACCGCTCTAACATGCGCCCGGACGGCCCTGCCCGACTCTTCGTTGTGTCTGAGCATCTGGTCAGACTGTTCTCGCTCAGCTTCATGATGTCCCGACTGCCGGTCACCTTGGCGTGTCACGGACCTATGACCGCGTTCGTCGGCACTTCTATTTACCTGGTCTTTACCGTGATGTCTGCCATTATGTCGCTGCGTGTGACCTTTGTCAACGACGCAAAAAGCCGACCACACTCCCTGCTGGTCGCCTTCAACCACTTGACATACCATCAGAACCACTCTTCCGTGTAGGTGTTGATCTTGTAGGCCCTTTTTCTACGTCTGATTCGGGAAACAAGTGGATTGCTCTAGCAACAGACTACGCAACCCGGTATGCAATCACGCGGGCTCTTCCGACAAGCTGTGCAACCGATGTCGCCGACTTCCTCTTAGAGAACGTCATCCTTCACCACGGCGCCCCTCGACAGCTCCTCATCGACCGCGGCCGCTACTTTCTTTCTAAAGTTGTCAGCGACATTCTGCGCTCGTGCGCAACTAAACACAAACTTGCTACTGCTTACCATCCACAAACGAACGGTCTAACCGAGCGCCTTAACCGCACCCTTACTGACATGCTGTCCATGTATGTCTCCACTGACCATCGCAACTGGGACGTTGCGCTGCCGTTCGTTACTTTCTCCTATAATTCGTCTCGCGATGATACCGCCGGCTTCTCTCCATTCTTCCTCTTGTTTGGCCGCGACCCTACGCTACCTTTCGACACCATTCTGCCTGCTAGTCTGAATTCCACATCCGACCACGCCCGTGAAGCCATACTCAAAGCACCAGAAGCACTCCATATTGCCCTACGTCGACTTGTGGAGTCGCAGGACAATCAGCGGCGCTTATACGACGCCCGCCATCGTGACGTACATGTACATTACATACCGGGCGTTCTGGTTCTCGTTTGGTCGCCATCGCGACGCGTTGGCCTCTCGGAGAAGTTACTTTCACGCTACTCTGGCCCTTACCGTGTCTTGCGTAATGTAACTGACGTCACGTACGAAATCGCCCCTCTTGAGCCAACCGTGGCTCAGCATCGCTCCGACGTGGTCCATGTCGCACGTCTTAAGTTGTATCACTCGCCCGCCTCCTAACCAGCACCGAGCCGGTGCTTCCTTCGCCGGGGGTCATGTGACACGCTGACGAAGAAGATGTCAGCTTGGTCGGAAGAAGACGACGCTCTGGCCTTCGCGCGCTGTCTACCATCTTGTCAGCCGCTACGATTATTGTAAACATCCTGTAAATATACGTCTGTCTTTAACTCCGTAACAATATAGATACTCTCTGTCAGATTATTTGGCTCTTATATTTGCAAATGGAGACATGTAAGGTACATCTGCGAAGACCGATGCCCTTTAAGTTCTCGTTGAGCCCAGAGATAGGTTACAGTTGAATGACGCTGCTTCAACTACTTTCTGCCACTTTCGTGCTCGTCAGTCTCTGTGCTGCCAACCTCCGTCTTTCACATTTTGCGCAGGTCCCTGCGTAGCCGGTGTGGTGGGATTGAGGATGCCGAGGTACTGCCTCTTCGGCGACACCGTGAACACGGCCTCGCGGATGGAGTCTACCGGAGAAGGTGGTTCCTGCTTTCCGCCGGCTGTCTTGTTTCCTGAACCAGTTCGCTGCCGTGCGGCCGATTTGACGTGTTGATGGATAGTTCGGTACCTTCATGGGTATAAGGGGTTAATATAACTACTTTAGCAAGACGAAATTATGTAAATATTAAAAGTAATTATGGGGTTTTACGTGCCATAATGAAGACGTGACATTGAAGTACGTCGCACTGGGAGACGGCGGATTAATTTTGGCCACCTTCGGTTCATCAACGTGCACTCAACGCACGCTACACGAGCGTTCTTGAGTTCCACCGCTATCAGTAATTCTGGTCATCAGCGCAATGCCATATCCACTAAGCCACCGGGGCGGATCCTATAACGAGAAGAGCGTGGGCGCAGTACGAAAGGCAATGTTCCTGTCAAAGCTGCTTTCGTTGTTCCGCACTCTCAAGAACGCCCACCCGTGCATCACCCCTGATAGTTCCAAAGACGGTATGGCTTCTTCCGTAGAAACGGTGCAGCCTGTTTTCATGAACTCAGGTTCATGATAAGTTCTAGGTAACGGGACGCAAATGTAAAGAAATGAAGCGAATATATGTCGCTGTTTTCATTGCTTGACATGGCGCACTTTTAAGGGGACTCTTATATAGTAAGCGGAAAACAACAGCAAAGAAGCGAATTCGAGAGTCATCTATCTAGCGATGCTGATGTCTCGTTCCTCATTTCTTCTCTACTTTATAACTGCTCTCTTCTCACGCAGTACGACCTAGGTATTTATGCATACGTTTGCAAATGCGAATGTTGCTTGTGAACTTTGTGCATATGCTGAAATGCCCCTCTGAGAGCCTGAAAGCCGGTAAGGTGGTTCTTCTTCGTCTATGCAACCGGTCATCTTAGTTGTGTCGGTTTCGCCACCTCTAGTTTCTGCACTTTTTAGACATGTGCCCACTGCTGCAGTAGCCCTTCCTAGGCTGCAACATTTTCAAATCAATTGAACCTAACAAAGGGGAATCCTGATATATTCACGCAATTTCACCGTAAGAGAAAGATCGCAGCTGTGCCACTATCTTGATTAATACGCCAGTGATAGGACCATCCCATAGGGTTTTGTTAATCCGGCAATACTCTAGCGAGAAATACCGTTACGCGGACACGTTTGGCACTGCGGCAATAAATCTCTTCGCGGCATAGCAAGGATATCATTTAGAAACGTGGCTGGTGAATTCTTTCTGCCATGAACGCCCCACACAAATGTACGCGCACAAGTGTACTAGCGGGCAGCGTTGGTGTTCTCTCCACCAGCGTCTGTTGCAAGGCATCGTTTCCGAAATTCGCAGCCCTCAAGATTCACGTCAGCGAAGCGTGCAAGGACCTCCTGGAGAAACTTGGCGGCTACTACCTCGTCGAGCGGGGTCTTATACCAATCAAGGTATGCTATGGAGTAATTTCCGAAGACGCGGTCATCGAAAAACTCGCACTTCCTACCTCGTGCGCATACTTAGCCCACTCAGTGCTCCCCTTTCCTAGGAAAGGCATTCGTGCGCAGGCTTCTGGACTTACTCGTTCATTTCTTTTACTTCGTCTGTTCCGTTATTATCTAGACTTAAAGTCCTTTGTAAGCGCATACAAAAGTATCATAGCATCAAAACCCGCCCCATGTGGCTGTCGATTAATATTACGATGTAAAATTTTCTGGAAGTAAGTAAAAAACTGCATACAGGGGCATCTAACAGTCTGTCTTGAATTTATAAATGCATTTCGCAGTTTCCACTGTTTAGTGACTCACATTTTCAAGTTGTTTTTGCACTTTTGTGAGTTCTACTCTGCTCGAAGCTCTCTGACTTCTGCTGAATTTCGGAGGCTTTTGTAGAGCACGAGAGCATTCAGTGTTTTCCAGAGCGACTGGTGGATGTTTGGTGTCTTTCTCTTGTCTGTCTTGCCTTTCGCTGTTAGTGATTCCTCTGTCGCGTATTTGCCGCTCCTATTTCCATACCTTTTGAGGAGGGAAGGTGTCATGCACTTCCGGAAGCAGTTGCCAGACTTGTACATGACTCTTTAACGTACTTTGGTGGCGTTTTAGCCAAGATATAATAAGCTTGGCAAAATATACTACATTTTTCTCAAAATCGTGGAATGTGTCAGCGAAATTTAGCCATCATAGAATGATACGATTATTTTTGCTCGCTTACTACTTAGAAATATAACATATTTCAGCCATTGGTTGAATGTATGCACATTACGATATAGGTTACGTGGACATTTCCGTTGCGGGCTCCGAAATAACTTCAGGTGCGTTGGAGGAATGCAGTTGTAAACTTCGTATTGTACATAGTTCTCAGAAGTGTAGTCCGCTATTCAATAACAAGGAAGCAATGCTCTGTCTCGCATGACAATGAGACAACCAAAACGAACGGTGGCAATTCTCGCAGATATGTTGATATAAAAACAGCCCATAAAAACCATAAAGATAAGTAAACGTGCGCGAAAATGTTTCCTACTTGTCCTCTCTTAATCTCGTGTGCTCGCGTGCGCTTGGTTTGTTCACATAGATTTGTTGTTGTTTATTCTGGGTGGGGGAGAGGACTGCCGAGGGTGAGAGAGGGAAGGGGGTGCTTGGAGCGCTGGTGCACCCGACGCGGCATCACGGTAGGCGCATCACAACACGCAATCAATGATGCTGATATTTGAGATACTCAGATGTTAGTGCAAACATGATGTTCTTGGAGACAATACGTGTCACTGTGAAAAGGCGTCTCTGTAGCACACAGCTGCATGTGATACATTATAGTTTAGTTCATACTTAGCAGGCAACGCAGCGCAGGCTACGCAAGTTGCCGAGTATTATAAGTTTCTGCGTGCGTTTAGCAGTGCTGTTTTTTTTTTTTTGTCCTGCGGTGCTCTCTTACGGAATAACCGCTGCTTATCTCACGACTACAACATGTGCACGTGAGTTCACGTCCCAGTGCATCTTTCGGTATTCGATGAAATAAATTTGTGTCGCGCGTACGAGCGGTGAGCTGTCGCTGGTCATCTTAGAAACGTGTCAGACCAATAGTTTGGAGGAAAGAGGTTAAGGTCTGCGGTGCATTGATATTTTTTTGACATAAATGTGTTTGACTCAGTATTGCTTCAAATTACAATACGCATACTTGTATATTTCTTTCGTGTATAACGGTCTGTTTTTTATACCAATCCTAGGAGTGAAAGAAGCCTCGTAGCATTTTCTGCTTCGTACGAAAGTGAGTGTAAGTGAAATTGCGGATGTTTCTGTACATGACTTAGGCCGTCACTCTGTGTGTCTTCTCATTATCATTCGATGTTTTTATACGTTTCGTGCAAACCCTCTCATGGTCACAATCGGAGTGACGCAGGAGCTGGACTTGCATAAGATTCTTCCCGTGATTGACGTTGCAGGAGTTTGAAAATGCGCATTGCGCGCATGCCCATCTCACAATATCTAAAATACTGAATGTAAGGCTGTAGACAACTTGAATTTCACAGCCTTCTCTGAACAGATCACTGAATGCTGTTCCAGCAGCTGTAATGGCTGAGATAACCGATCAATGCACTCCAACCTAAAGCTGCACTAAAAAGCAATTTCAAGTTTGGCTGCATTAGTGAAAGCTTTCTGTGATACAAAACCCTTACTTTGAAAGGAAGTGCGGATTGGTGAGACAGAAAATAAAAAAAAACAGAAAGATGTATAATGACTGCAATCTCAATATAGCCATCGGGTATACTAACGGTTAATCAAGCAATGAGGTTTACATTACCCGCTAAAAGAACAAAAGTGTAAACTCCCTATCTGGTGAGACCTTTTCTGCTGTTTTAACCTGGACCAATCAAGAAATGTTATATTGAATATGCATTCACAGTCAAGAAACATTCAAAATGCAAGCATTTTTTTTCAGGTAAGATTCACTCCACCCAAGGCAGGAGAAAGCGATCTCAAAGAATACACCTAGCTGATGCCAAGCGCACTCAAAACTGCTTTTCGTGCTCCGATTTTATGTCGTCCAATTCACATGCATTTTAGCGCGCTTAGCATTATGTGGGAGCTTTACCGCTTTCTGGTTTGTCCGTTTGTACCTAACCGAGCCTTCATCACGGTGGCTCAGGTTTCTACCAGCTTGGGTCACTAGGTATGTGCTGGCTGCCGCCTTTCGACCAGGCGTGTATGTAACAAATTATGTGTAATTACCTACTTTCAATCGATTAGTTCTTTTCGTAATTCTGTAATTTAACGATTACCTTATTTAGTCGGTTACTCTTCCTGTAATTCAGCTACTTTCCCAGCAACCAATTACACGTAACCAGTTGCATTTTCGAAAAAACGAGCTACAACAAGCGACGCAGCTTTGAGCACTGAAATTTCGCGGGAACCACGGTCCAAAGCGATGAAAAAGTGTGCATTGGTTTGCACTATCACCGTCCTGCAGGAGGCGGTCCAATGTGTCGAATTGCGAAGAATACGAGCCTATATAAGCAGGCCACGTACATGAAAGTTGTGATTTTATATATCGTGTTTCGTCGTTTCAGTTGTCTGGTAGTTTATCCCGCAATCAGCATTATCCAGAAAATTTGCCAGTTTATTCCTAAAGTGAAGCATCGAAAGTGATACGAATGTTTGGCATTGAGGTGAAGGCGTCCAGAGCGCTGGCGTCGTGAAGAGCGCCGGCGGCGCCGTTGCAGGCGCCGCACCCCGATAGTGCACCTGACGAGACCGAACGAAGACTGTCGGCGTTTCTGGCAGCTGTTAAAGAATATATCAGTATTTAGATATAGCATGGCGCTTGCTAGCCGTTCCGCTCAGATCGCTAGATGCACCAAAGTGTGGTAATGCAAACTCAATGGGAGCGCTAATCTCTGCATGTACAACACTCATTCCAGAAGCAGTGGCCAGAACGCTGTGCCCTAGCCAAGGCACAGCCGATTGAGCGAATCGTGACGGTGCGCCCACTTACTTGGTTTTGTCGGTCTAGCAGCCAAACGCACTGCGCGCGTCTCTGGAGACATTCTAACTCTCCACGCGAGGGCGGCGCGAGCGCGTCAAAACCGTTAGATTACGACGGCGACATCGGCGACGTCGTGAATGCGCTTCACGCATTCATATAATTGCGATATACCAATAAAACCAACTAGCACAGCTCCAACGTGTGGCGCAGGATGCAGTCGCTCGACAACGCATTTAGTTACCCCAAGCTATACTCGCTGTTTTACGCTACCGTTGCAAATTGTCGTAAACGAATTCTCCATTGCGAGCATACCGTGGGAAACTATTCGGCCGCACGTGCAACTAAATATGTGTTCCAGCTGGGTATGCGAATCTGCCACACGACACTGCCAACGAGGCAGATTTGTACACGCTAATAAACAAAAAAATGTTACCGATTAATACGACAATCACTTCTTTCAAAAATATAATTGATAATGTTTAATATAATAATATTTGGGGTTTTACGTGCCAAAACCACTTTTTGATTATGAGGCACGCCGTAGTGGAGGACTCCGGAAATTTTGACCACCTGGGGTTCTTTAACGTGCACCTAAATCTAAGCACACGGGTGTTTTCGCATTTCGCCTCCATCGAAATGCTGCCGCCGTGGCCGGGATTCGATCCCGCGACCTCGTGCTCAGCAGTCCAACACCATAGCCACTGAGCAACCACGGCGGGTTTGATAATGTTTACCATTATCTACTGCCCCATGAACACATTTGAGCAAACACTAAACAGTAATCTACAATGTTGCGTTACGTTCCTCTCCATTTTATTAATACTGCACAAATGCAGTGAACAGTACGAACTGGTCTCGATCTTTCAATGCGTCTTTTGCAGCCGCTCACATATTGTTTATCTTCACTAAGAATTGCTTTCCAACTATGTCTTCTTCTCTCGTTTTCTTGTGAACACGACTATTGCCACACTGAAAACTCGCTCAGTGTGCTCGCTGAAGAGAATGTGTGTCCCGATCCGCCCTGGACTCGTGAACAAGGGAGGGCTCGAGGCACCCTCCGTTAAATGAACGCTCCGCAGCGGGGTGGTGCTGAACGATGACTGACAGCCGAGCAGCTGCGCTCGTCGGTGTTTATTGCGGTGCGGTGACCAATGTTGCCTACCGATCCTGGCAGGCCCCCAAGCCGGCGGGCCAACGAAGATTATACCCGAGGAAGGCGTCACATGCTTGTCACACCCCCTTACCTCCAGTTTTTTTTTTGTCGACAACAAATGTCCTGGTTCACAGTAAGGGGCTCTGCCTCCACCCTAGCTGGGTCGACGGTGCCTGCTACCCAGGCGAATAACGCTCGGGTGGCCTCCGCCGTCGAGTACTCCGCCTGGGCACCGGTGTTGATAGGCCGGGTGTCGCAACGCTGGGTGCTGCCTGAGACAACCTCGCTCCATCTAGAGGGTCCGCAGCGGTCGGCCTTGTGAGTGGTGCCTGGCTCGACACCGGCCCAACGGGCGCCGCACCACTTGCAACGCTTGCCGCTTCCGAGGTGGGTGGTGCTCCGCTTGAAGCGACTGGTGCTGCCGCTAGTCCTCCTGTGGGCTGGAACTCGGAAGTGGCAGTCGAGTGTGCTGGCCAGATCACGAGGCGAGGCCTGGCATGGTCGGCGTGTCTGTGACACGCCGCCCCGCCTGACATGCGGACGAGCAGCGATGAGGCGCTGGCACAAGACACCATTTGTCTGGCGGACCAGGGTGGGCTAGGACGAAATTTCCTGGCGAACACTGGAGCTCCAGACTCTGGCAAAGGCCCGGAACGGCACCCTCGGTCAGCAGCCAAGTTCTGCTTCAGCTGCTTCAGGAGCACTGTGGATCGGAGGTCCGGAGGCAAGACGTCCAAGTGTGTCTTGACCATCCGACCCAGCAGGAGCTCACAGGGGGCACGGCCAGTGACATCGTGGGGCGTAGTCTGGTGCTGAAACAGTATCCGGGCAATCTGCGTCCGGAAATACCCAGCCTTGCTCTTCTTGAGCTCGTCCTCGATGGCTTGCACCACCCGCTCAGCTGCACCATTTGAAGCAGGGTGGTACCATCATACGGCGGATTCCGTTGTCCGTCAGCCAGGCCACGTACTCTGTGCTGGCGAAAGCAAGACCATTGTCGGACACGATCACGTCCGGCAACCCCTGGGCGGCGAAGACCTGTCGCAGCGCTGCAATGGTCGCGCCTGCTGATGAAGTGGTGACACGTAAACCTCCACCCACTTCGAAAAGGCGTCCACCACCACCAGGAAGTGATGGCCTTTGAAGAGGCCCCCAAAATCCACATGTAGGCGGGACCAGGGTCTCTGTGGGAACGGCCAGGGGGTGATTTCCACATCACGTGAGGCCCGCTGATGCTCCTGGCAGATTTGGCAGCTCTGCGCCATGTGAGCTATGTTCTGGTCCAGGCCAGGCCACCAAACATGGGACCGGGCCACCATAAGGGTCTTTTCCACGCCAGGATTACCCGCGTACAGCAACTGCAGAACTCTGGACCGGAGACTTCGTGGTATCACCACCCTGGAAACCCACAGTAGACAGCCCTGCTGCAAGCTCAGCTCGGCGGCCTTGTGGCTATAGGCCTGCTGGACCAATTCCTCTCCACGGGACACCGCCTTGACCACCTGAGACAGGACTCGATCCCGGCTGGTCGCTTGCGATACCGCAGATCTGGAGAGCACCTCCGGATACGCGTGCTCCAGCATGAACACTTCAGAAGGTTCCGGAACAACATAAGGCACCTCTGGCAGGGGCAGGCGGCTCAGGGCATCAGCAGGTCCCAGGTCCTTTCTCGGACGGTAAACCAGCTGGTAACTGTAAGCTGCCAGCCTCAAGGCCAAGCGTACCACTCGAGGTGATGTTTGCACGGGAAGTGCCTTGTCTGGCTCCAGCAGCCCCAACAGCGGCTTGTGGTCCCTGACTGCCTCGAACTTCCAGCCCCACAGATACTGGTGGAAGTGTTCGACACCGAACATGAGGGCCAAACCTTCCTTGTCCAGCTAGCTGTAACGTTGCTCTGCAGCATAAAGCCGACGAGAAGCAAACGACACAGGGCGTTCCTGTCCATCCTTATCCCGGTGTGCCAGGACGGTTCCGACGCCGTATGGCGACGCATCTACGGTCAGTACGACAGGCTTAGCAGGATCAAAATGTCCCAGCACTGGAGCCTTTGTGATTAGCTCCTTGCTTCGCTGGAAGGCCCGGTCCTGCTCCTTCTTCCTGATCCATTGCTGACCATCTCGAAGTACAACATGGAGCGGCTGTAGGTGCTCCGACAGGTTCGGCAGGAAACTCCTGCAGAAGTTGATGAGGCCGAGGTAGCTCTGAAGCTCCTTCTTGTTCTGGGGCTTAGGCGCCTTGAGCACAGCATCAACTTTGCGGGGAGCCGGGGCTAGGCCAGCCTGGGAAATGACGTGCCTCAAGTACTCAACATGGGGTGCCAGGAAAATGGACTTTTCCAGCTTGAGCTTGAGACCGGCGTCCTGCAGTCGTGCCAGGACGTTGTGCAGGTTCTGTAGGCGGTCCCCGTCGTCACTGCCGTTAACCAGGATGTCATCCAAGTACACCACCACGTGCCTCATGCCCCTGAAGAGGTTGTCCATCTCCCTCTGAAATATGGCGGGGGCTGAGGCCACGCCAAACCGTAAGCGCGTGTACTGGAAGAGCACTAAGGTTGTCGATATTTTGACATACTTCCGGTAGGCATCCTGGACCACCAGCTGCTGGTAAGCATCTCTGAGGTCGCGCTTGGTGAACTTCTGTCCACCGGACCACGCTGATCAGAGATCTTCAATCCGGGGCAACGGGTACTTCTCGACGCTCGCGAGGGGGTTTATGGTAACCTTTAAATATCCGCAGATCCTGACACAGCCGTCTCGCTTGAGGACTGGTACGATGGGAGCGGATCATTCAGACGTCTTGACGGGAACCAGGATGCCCTCTCGCTACAACCGTTGCAGCTCCTGGGTGACCCCGTCCTTCAGGGCGAACGTCAGTGGGCGAGGCTTGAAAAAACGTGGCCCGGCTCCCTCTGGTACATAGATGCCTGCCGTCATGCCGGCGAATGTGCCCACCCCTGGCTGGAACAGGGACTTGAACTTGGTCAGGAGGCTGGGGACGTCTTTCACCGCATGCAGGCTGGCTTCCTGGTACTCTGGCAGACGAACGCCCAGTGCATGAATCCAGTTTCGGCCCAGCAGTGTCGGCGACGATCCCTTGGTTAAGTACAGGGGAAGGGTTGCCTCCCTGTCGCCAAAGCGAACGCTGACTTGTGCCTGACCCTAAACCTGGGAGAGCGGCCCGGAGTAGCTGCACAGCATCACACCCGAAGCCTCGACGGATACGCCGGGAAAGGTACGCTTGAAGCGTTTCCCGGGCATCACAGACACGCTGGCCCCTGTGTCCAGCTCCATGAAAATGGTGTGCCCTCAGATTTCAACGGTCAGCATGTACGGCGGCGCCGACGACGGTACAAAGCCTGTGTGCCACATGTCGAAAATCGGCGGGTCCTCGGCCACGACGTGGAGCCTGGCCGCGGAAGAACTTGAGCCTGCTACAGCACGCCCCCGCCGCGTACCCTTGGGACGGCTACCCTGGCCGCGGGCTTGTGTGGTACCTGGGCTTGAACCAGGCTGCTGCTTCTGTTTGCTGTTCGTCCTCCCCTTCTACATACCCGTGCCAGGTGCCCAGTTTTCCCGCACGTGAAGCATTGTGCTTGAGAGAACTGGCACTGTGAGGGGGAGTGGGCACCACCACAGCGACCACAGATACTGCCCTTTGTCGCCAACTTGTTGACCACCGCTTTCGCCGACGGTGAGCCAGTCACACGCGCAATCTCGCCGGAGTCCTTGGCGGCAGCTTCCATTGCCAGCGCTGCCTTCACGGCGTCGTCCTGCGAGGGGTCGGGACGCTCCGTGAGTCGCGTCTGCATGGCGGGGTTGTTGATGCCGCAGAGGAAATGGTCCCAGAGCAGCGACTCCAACTGGTCCCCGAAAACGCAGGCACTCGCTAACCCTCGTAGCTCAGCAACGAACTGCCCGAAAATCTTTCCTTCCCGGCGGCTCCGGTTGTTGAAGCGGAAATGCTCCATTAGTGTGGACGGTGCTGGGTTGAAATACGAGCGCAGTATGGCGAGCAGCTCACCCAGCGTCTTGACATGCGGCGTGGCTGGCTGGAGAAGGTCGAGCAAGAGACTGAAGATGGTGGTCCCGCAGCTGGCCAGGAAAATGTCCCGCTGTTTAACCTCGGGTGTGTCGTTAGCCCGAAGAACACGTGGACGCGTTCCTCGTAAACTGGCCAGGCGGACCCATCTCACTCGAACGGCTCGAGCCTTCCGTGCAGCGGCATGGCGCCCGCAACGGGAGGGGGGGGAGGGGGGTTTCACCGCTCGCGTCGGCGTGGGACGATCCGTGGGTACTCGTCGCCAGCCCCGTCGCCAGTGTCACGATCCGCCCCTGGCTCATGAACAAGGGAGGACTCGAGGCACCCTCCGTTAGACGGACGCTCCGCAGCGTGGCGGTGCTGAATGATGACTGACCGCCGAGCAGCTGTGCCCGTCGGTGTCTATTGCAGTGCGGTGACCAATATTGCCTACCGATCCTGGCAGGCCACCAAGCCTGGCGGGTCAACGAAGATTATACCCGAGGAAGGCGTCACATGCTTGTCACACTGTGTTGTAACGTACAAACACATTGCTCACAAGATTGTGGTTTTATGATGCCAGGATGCTGAGATCTGGGTCGTATGTGAACATAAGCGCTTCGTTGCTACTGTGGCTAGGGGAATGCGTTCCCGATAAGGGCAATGAAAAAAAAATCTCCTACCATTACGATACACCCTAATGCGAAACTTGAGCGCAGCTCTAACGTGTTTTCATATCGCTATACATTGGCTGGTGCGGACAAACTGTCTCGCGCGGCACGTTGCGAACGGAGTGTGGTATGGAACGACTGTCTCACTAATCTGAATATCGCTAGAGGCTGCGCGTGGGTGTTGCGTGGGCGCGATTCACAGCAGCCACCGTCGACAGACCTCCCAGACGACGCGCGCTACTCTGGCGCCGCCTCGTAGCCATCGTCCCTGCACTACGCATTTCTTCTCGCCCCCTCGCCATACCCTCCACTTTTGCTTTTCGCCTCGTGATTCCGCCGCACGCTCCTCCTTCGCTTTCCTTTTTGTGTCTTTGATTTCCCGCTGCGCTCCGCGTTCACTCTTTCATCCTTCGCTGTGGTCGTTCGCTCGATTACACCGACGCCGATGCTCGCTGCAGGAACGGGCACCTAAGAGCTGCGTTTTAAAACTCAAACATCGCCCATAAATGATTCCCTGTCATCAATGTCCGAAGTGATCGCCGCTATGTACGACCGCCGCTTAAATTTTCAGGCCAATATCTGGTGCACTTCCTCCAGGTATCCTTTACTCGTTAACCATTTACCTTAATGGACTAATTGTAACAGACGCCAGGGTTCCTTGAAGATAGGGTGACAAATCTGTAATATTAGTCGATATAGAGCTGCATAATATTCACCCTAACATACTGTTCACGTGTTACAAAAGCAAAAATACGTGTATAGGGGTAACGTAAAATCAAAGCAGAGAGACACATATGCATTTAACTGCCCTGAACTCCTGCCTGATCATATAAGTCACAGAATGCGCTAAGCAAAGAATTCAGTATCACCTCCTACCGCCAATGAAGGCTGCTCAAAAGCACTTCCAGGGTATATATATATATATATATATATATATATATATATATATATATATATATATATATATATATATATATATATATATATATATATATATATATATATGTAGTAGAGAGAGAGAGAGAGAGCGATAAATCAGTGTAATATAAGTTAAAAGCTAACCAACACAGGTGCGCAAATTCGCAAGTGTGCCGTGTTCAGCTGATGGAGGCGTAACTGCAGGACATCGATTGCGCAAAGGAGGTGACCCTCATCCATGCTTTTATCGCCTTGGGGAATAGTTCCCAAGGAATTTAGCTTTTGAAAGCAGCGTCGCCTATTGTAGCTTGTTTTGTCAAAAGTGTAACTGGTTACGTGTAATTGGTTACTGACAAAAGTAATTGAATTACAGGGAACGTTACTGTGTAAAAACACTCGTTAAAGTACAACATTAGGAAAATAAGTAATTGAGTACAAGTTATTAATTGTGTGTAATTCGTTACGCACAAGTCTGCTGCAAGGGCACGATAACACTTGCAGGGTGCGACATGTGCGTCATTGTTAACCAAGCGCCCGACCTCCAATTTTAATGCGAACAGCATTCTTTGCCTACTTCAGTCGTTTAAAATCTATCTATCTATCTTGCTATCTATCTCTCAATCTATCTAGCTTCTTACAGGGACCCAGTAGCCCAAATCGTCTACCTGCTTGGGCCACTAGGTGTGGGGTACTGGTTGTGATGCCATCTTGGTCGTTTCACTGCTATTGTAGCTTCGTGATATTGCAGCGAAACTAGGTAGTTCCCCTTGGATAGCGCCCGTGTGTAGACGCAAAATCCTCAAGATAGTGCAATACCGGGCTGACCTGCGGCGGAGGTGCAGTCCGCCTTTTAGAGGCCCACATACACAGCTTCGCTGGTCATCCTTCCTCACAGAGTGAAAGAACACCGAGTTTCTTGATGCCGCCATGCCTCGTCGTCACGCCTTCTACCCCGACCTAGTGGTCCAAGGTGTCTAATCTTTGTGATGCCATTGTGGTCGTTGCCTCACGGTCGTTCCAGTTTTGTAATCTGAAACTCGTCCTGCCGTCGTCGTCATGTCATCTTCGTCTTACGCTCATCATGCATTCGTTATCATACCACTATAGTGATGCCGTCGTGGTTGTTCAATCACCTTTATTTCAGTTGCGTTATCTGACTGCCTTCATGTTGCCGTCGTCACACTTTCTACTTCGAACCTGGCAGTCCGGAGGGCCCGCGAGAGGGCCGCCAGGTTTGACATGATGGTACCCGAGTAAGCCCTAGCCAGGTGGCGTTGAGTTTACTCGCGTCTCTTGTGGACCGAATAAAGTTGTTTCACTCACTCACTCGACCTACTGGTCCAAGTTGTCTGGTAGCTTGGACCACTATGTATGTGTTCAGGGTAGTGCTGCCATCGTAGCAGTGCATCATTCTAGCAATTGCATCATTAGCAGTCGTCATTCTAGCTTTGTCATATGACCCTCATCAGGCTGTCGTCGTCACGCGGTCATTTTGTCATTGTCATCGCTTTAGTAACGTCATCCTAATGTCGTCATGCCACCGTCGTTATACTGCCTTCGTCGTTCTATCAAGGTCAATATTTCTCAGTCCTTCCATTGTAACCGTACTGTCGTAATTCAATCGTGATTATGCCGCCTTTGTCATGCCACCATCGTCAGACAGTCGCTATCACGCTTTCATTCTCAGATTTCATATCAGATTTCATTGTCGTCATGACGTAGTCGTTGTCGTCTCATCATCGTCACTCCAGCTTGGTCGTCCGTCTCTCGTCATGCCATCGTCGTCATACAGATTTCGGGATACAGTCATCGAAACGCCATTGACATCACACACTCGTCATCCAATTGTCCTCATGCCGTGGTCATGCTATCCTCCTCACTGCAGTATCGTCACTGCATCGTCGTCCAACATGTTGTGTCGGCAGAGGGAGGCGTAGGCTTCAAGAAACGGCTTTATTTAGCGTACTGCATACTGGCAACCAAGGTAACATTTCTATGTAAATGAGGGGCAGGGTACTTTTACTAGTACAAATGTGAATAATGCCCACCATTCGCCATGAAGACGCGTAAACCCGCAAAAGAGAATTGAAATAGCGTGTATCTCACAGTATCAATTGTATAACGTGTACACCTGTGAGATACACCTTTTCTTTACTTGGCAAACGAAGAACCACATCAAACGGACTCGCGCATGAAAGATGTTCAGGAAGAACCTTGCAAAAACAAGTTAGTAAGTGAAAGTGCCAAATAAAGATTTCTAGTAGCGTTTTCCGAATTAGCTCTGGAAGAATTATAGAGAAATACATATTTGGGGAACAGTCACAGTTCTTTGGCATCCCTCGTTTACTGCTCTACCAAGTGCCAAAACCGATTCGTGTTGTTATTTGGGAAGTTGCGTAACGATTCGTGGTCCCAAGTCGCGTACAACCGCGTAGAGCACAGGACGCTGTGGGGTTCTAGACGTACTGAGGCCGCCGCGGAAGGTCAGAAAAACACGCCCATTAGCACAGCAGGGAAGTGGACACGTCAACCGGTTCGATTCGTTACTCCAGAAACGTCATTCAACACACGGAATTATCCTCTACTTCCGGTGGCGTTTTCTCTACTTCTTTCTTAAATAAAAAGATATAGATCCATAAATATTTTCACGAACAATTTTGGCTTTTCCTCTCTGTTTGGCTGTTGCCGTGGCTTTCTCCCTTAGTAGATCGCTTAATTTCTCATCTCCTTGCGACTCTTGTTTCCAGTTGCCAGTTTTGCACGAAACGTGCTGTACAATTAGGGAAAAACCAGACGAGGTAACGGGTGACAGTCATATTGCTTATGAGTTTAGCGGTTATTGCAGGGTCTGATGATGGACGCTGTCTCGCAATATCTAATTTTCCACCTTATCGAACCCATATCGCGGATATATGGTTCCGAAGATCTACCAGCGTCGCGGCGAGCCGTCACTTGAGGAAATAATGAAGCAAAAAGAAAAGTTAAACGCAACTGACAGTTTCTGCGGCAACAACTCGCTCCACAAGCGTACAGACCAGCTGACTACGAACCAAGTCCATTTCCTGGCCTCTGGATCAGTCTAAATAAGGAAGGTTGAACTAACGAAGCTACAACGATGCGCGTGATCGTGGAATAGATGGTCAGGTAAAAATTTTGTTAGGCATTATGAAGAAAATAAACTATTATAGTTACAACAATAAACTACGCATTGCCGGCTGCAACAGATGGTGACAACTGAATTCATCGTGAGTTAGTAGCGCGAGCACCGAATCGATGAGAAAAGTGGTCTCCACGCCCCAGGAGATGCCGATAAGTACCGCCATCCAAAAGGAGTGGAAAAATTGACAACCATTCCCCTCTGTGAAGATGGAATGGCAGCGAAAGCTGACGACAGTCAAAGCTCTCAAACGAAAAGCAAGATGTTTCACCTCCGCTGCGGGTCGGCCTGAAGATAACGCAATATCGGGCCGACCCGCGGCGGAAGTGAAGCAGGCGTTAAGCACCCTGCATACGTGGGCCTATCCGAAGATAGTGAAACACCTGGCCGACCGCCGGCGGTGGTGAAGCAGTAGGCCATTCCAAAGATATTCCAATACCAGGACCACCCGCGACGGAGGTGAAGCAGGCGTTAAGCGCTCGCCATACGTGGGTCGATTCCGAAGGTAGTGCAATGCTGGGCCGACCTCCGGTGGAGGTGAAGCAGGCATTAAGATCTCCCCATACGTAGGCCGATTCTGAAGATATTGCAATGCCGGGCCGACTACCGGCGAAGGTGAAGCAGGCATTAGGAACTCCCCATACGTAGACCGATTCCAAAGATATTGCAATACCAGGCCTACCCGCGGCGAAGGTGAAGAAGGCGTTACGCACTCCTCATACGTGGGCCGATCCCGAAGACTCCGAAGGGCGCATTATAAGTTCCCGAGTCCAAAGGAGTATGTGCAATTGATCTTGGACCCTTTCTTCACTATCACCAGGATCGGCCCACATGATGATTTTTTCAGTTAACGGACGCCGAAAAAAACTACAGAAGTTAGTAATACACTGCTTTCGCTGTAAAAGGCGGCAAAATGTTGACCGCCAAGTAAATTGATTTGTCGGCGCTTCAGGAATGCGTGTGAGGAGTGGTGGCGTGGGTTGATAAGGGGGGTGCCGCTTAAATTCAGGGGGGGGGGGGGGGGCGGGCCCTCCCTTGGGTACGTGCCTGCTGCCGGGCAGACATGGGCCACTGGGTATGAGCCCGAATAAGCGACTTGCTGCTGGCGGTTGTCTGACCTAGTAGAAAACTTGGGTCACTGGAGATGGGTGCCTGAACTTATACTCCGCTATTACATAACATAAATACACTAATTAAGATGTCTCCCAATTATCAATTTGCCACGAAGAAATTACATGTGCGCCACCATTTGAATTCTAGTCGCACTAACGTAGATAATCATCCCTAAATGACGTGTTCATTCCGACTTTTCTTTTCACGTAGAATGTACGCTGTGGCATTTCTGGTCAGGTCAAGATGGACGAAGTGCAGCTCTTAAGGTGCTTGGCAAATATATTATTGAAGAGATTTTTTACCTAAACCGTGACGAAGAAACACGTTTTGATTTCCTGGGATAGTATTCGGAAGATTGCGCAAACATAGAATGCCAGCAGAAGAGTGTTAAGCCGAGACGGGAAATAGAGCTTTGAGACATTGGGGTGCCCTGTTTTGTACTAGAGTATCTATCTTGATCTGCTCATGGTGTACGTTCTCCAGCCAACACAGTAGTTTATTACAAACGTGAACGTGCCTGTGTCGTGATTGAAACGATTAGTAATGATCGTAGAGCAGCCTCAGACTCTAACCAGCGTTTCAAAGAAGGGAGTTATCTTCATCGCGTCCCCTGTCTGAAATGTTGGAGTCAGCACGACGCTAATGATGCTCGGCCAGGTTCATCACTTTAAATTTGCATCATCCTCTGAGTCTCTTCTTCTTGTGTTCTCATTCTTCTCATGGCACGCTGCCAGCGTCTTGAAGTATATATTTCACCTTTGTCGCTCTCTCTCGTCTGCAACTTAAAGGGCGTACAGTGGACGTATGCTCGACGCAGGGCAAAGGAGAGATGCGAACGTTCTGGCTTGTGGGCAAGGAAGGCGGAGAGCTACCGGAGCCCCCAGCTCCCGTTGCGCCGGGAACAGGCAGCTCGGCGGCGTCGCTGGCCGATGCCGCCAGCACTGGCAGCACCAAACCGCAGGCGGTCCGAGACGAGCTGCTGGCAACCCTGTGTGGACGCGGCGTCGTGAGCGACGAGGCGAGCTGCTTGCTGGCAGACGGCCTTCACGACAACAACGCCAGCAGCAGCCCGCGCCGCTACGTCGCTACCGCAGCGCACAATGGCAGCTGCCTGAGCCTCTTCCACGAGTGCAAGCGTAGTCTTCTCAAAGAGCTGCGCAGGGACTACTGCACCAGGCCGACTGGCTACCGATCGGCCCCGGTCATCGTCTGCCGAGACAGACCGGCCGTCGAACCCTGCTGAGTTGGCACGGCCGGTGCAAAACGCGCGTTGGTCAGTGTGTGCGTGTGTGTGTACACGTGTTCGTGGGTCCAGCGAGTACGACTGCCATACCCGCAATCGCTGCTGCTGCATTCCGAGACAGAGACGCCGAACAGCGGTGCAGGCCATCACTGAGAAACCCACCGCGTGCCGGACATGCGCTGTCGCATACGGTGGTTGACAAGTATGCCTAGTGGGACCTAACGCCACGAAACGTTGCATTTTGCTTCGCTGTCGGCCTAAATGACGTCCGAAACGCCTCACGGCGAAGCCTTAGCGAACGCGTAAGGCTTGTATTCTAGTGGCACCGAATGCACGCGGTGGTATCCAGTGTGCGCGTCGTAACTAATGGGAGGCGCATGACTTTTCTCGCTGTAAATGACTTTCTTCGTCTCCTATTGTTTTCGTCCCCTTACAAAAATGCTGCAACCCTAGCGGCGAACTTATTATATGCGAGGAGCTCTATGGGCCACGTCCGAGTGAGAAAAGTGACAACGTTCGTTGGCGTGCGAATAAATAAGTCTGGTCAAGCAGTTGAGAAACACCACATTCGTCGAGCAGTGCACCGTCTAGTAAGACAGCGGCGAGGCATTGAATTTGTGGAATAAATCAAGTCCCCAATTCTTTCGTGACTTACACCACGCGATTAGAAGACGAAGGAGAAAAAGAGGAAGCGCACATTCGCCCTTCACTGGAGTTCAGAAGGCAGGAGATGTGTTAGCAAACAGGAAATCTCCCTGAAAATCTTTTTTTTATTCCTGCTTCTGAAAAAAAAAGGTTTACAATGCGCATCTGTGTTGTGACTTCTCCGAAGCATTGAAGGTCAACTGCAACAAAATTTCGCTTTGGCTAAGTTTGATTTAAATGAGTAGTATGCACCACTGAACCATTCTTGGCAAAGCCGGAGAGCTGCTAAGTGTATAGCTTTTCTTTTGTTAGCAACCTTGAAACAGCGCCTAAGCAGACGATGCGAGCACCTGGCGGTGTCGCTATGACGTAAATTCCAGCACGCGGCGTACGCGATTTCTCAGCGCGCCACAGCCAGCAGGTATGCCCGAGTGCTCTCCTCCTGAGCATGCAGGTGAAAAATGAAATTACATTTCGGAGTTTTACGTGCCAAAACCACAATCTAATTGAGGCCCGTCGTAGTGAAAATTCCGGAAATCCTAATTCCGCTGGTCCAAATTCTGGAAACTCCGGAAATTTGGCCCACCTGGAGTTCTTTAACGTCCACCTAAATCTAAGTAGACTGGTATTTTCGCATTTCGCTCCCATCGAAATGCGGCCACCGTGGCTGAGATTCAATCCCGCGACCTCGTGCTTAGCAGCTCAACACCATAGCCGCTAAGCAACCACGGCAGGTGAGTATGCAGTTAGTTACCCGAGCCGCCGCGGGTGCTGGGCTTGCTCGCGTCGCCCCCCCCCCCCCATCCATGCCTGGAAAACTTCACAAGACCAACCAGAGCAGGCTGGCCTCAACTGCGAGAGGGTTGGTGGCGGCACCCCGCGGCTACCGTGGTGCCTAAGCTACGCAGCAGCGCAGCCTCCGAGATTGCACAGGTGCGCAGTTGCAATCTCGGAGGTGATGCCGAGGAGCGGCTCATTAGGTCACATGTCACTTCCGGATAGCGGTAATGGTGATGTTTTTTTCTGTTTCTCTGTCGAAAATGGCTATTTTTGGAAGCTTTTCGGGACGCATTTCAAACCCGAAATCTTGAATTGAGGCTCTTCTATGTATACATTATCTTAAACTAGGCTTTTTAGGCAGTCCAACATTTCCTTGAAGATGGCTTTCAAAGGAGGTGATTAAATATAAGAATGGGCTGGGGTGCCTTTGGCAGGCATTCTCAGATCATGAGCAGCAGGTTGCCATTATCCCTCAAGAGAAAAATGTATAACAGCTGTGTCTTACCAGTACTCACCTACGGGGAAGAAACATGGAGGCTTACGAAAAGGGTTCTACTTAAATTGAGGACGACGCAAGGAGCTATGGAAAGAAGAATGATGGGTGTAACGTTAAGGGATAATAAAAAAGCAGATTGGGGGGGTGGGGGAACAAACACGAGTTAATGACATCTTAGTTGAAATCAAGAAAAAGAAATGGGTATGGGCAGGACATGTAATGAGGAGGGAAGATAACCGATGGTCATTAAGGGTTATGGACTGGATTCCAAGAGAAGGGAAGCGTAGCAGGGGGCGGCAGAAAGTTAGGTGGGCGGATGAGATTGAGAAGTTTGCAGGGACAACATGGCCACAATTAGCACATGACCGGGGTAGTTGGAGAAGTATGGGAGAGAACTTTGCCCTGCAGTGGGCATAGCCATGATGATGATGATGATGATGAAAACGCAAAAATGCTGTTGTGAGGTAACCAGTGGACCAATATGAATGAACTTGATTTCAGATAGAAAGGTAAAACTCATAGTCACTGAAGAAAGCGTCATGTTGATTTAGGGCCGGGAATTTCGAATGAGAATTGCCGAAAATTGGTATCTTTGAGAAGAAATACAAGCACGATGTTTACAACCCCGCAACTATGCGCGAAAAAACATATCGTAGCGCTGTAAACTGCATCTGTTACAACTAAACGCTGCATAATTTAGTATATAACTTCACGGTTTACGAGAATTAATCACAATGTTTATAACGATTTTGTAAAAGCACTGCTCAGACAATACTGGTATACATTATAGAGGTGCATAAACATCAAGTTTTTCGCGCTTTAGATTAGTATTATTTGGTGCAGTTTACAAAATTGGAATATGGTTTTTCTTTGCGAAGTTACAGAGTTGTAAACGTATAAGTTTCGTTTCATGAAAGGTTGCATTTGTCAAATATTTTTATAAAATATTCCCGCAAACATTTTTAGATAAAACGCCTCCTTATTTGATATCAACCGGCGTTAGTTCTTCATAAATGTATTCAAATGTCACGTTGAAATGCAGACGCCAGCGTCTCCATGTACACAGAGAAAGTGACTGTTTCGTGATGTTTCTGTTCGTACAAGGCGCTTTTCTTTCCTGAACAAGGAGATGAAAGCGTGAGATCAGGTTGAAGGTTAACTTATGCTATTGCTACATTCTGCATCTTGCATGTCAAGGGGCGAAATTCAAAATGCACCTCGCGGGTACTTTTCGTTCTCGGGGATGACACAGCGATTTTGATGAAATCGGTGTAAAATTCAAGAAACGCTCATGCCAAGAATATGATTTAGGCGCGTCGATACGATTGCGCATGAATTACAATTTATATCCGAGATAAATATTTGACCATTAGACTAGCTCAGTGAAAGCACCGTGTGTTCTAATGTATTACGAGTCCCAGAAGCTCACACAACCGCTAGAATGAAAAATTCACGTATACAACGATGTGATCCTTATAATATTTGGCTGCGCTTTACATGTCTGTACGCTTTAGAAATATTTGCGAAGACCCTTGGAACGATTGATATTCTATTCAGAAATAAATTTAACTCTGCATTAGCAATCCACTTCTAGCTGGCCCTGTTTTAAAAGTTTGCGTATGCTAAGCGTTGGCATAGACCTGCAACAGTTATTTTCAATGTCGCGGATGTCAACTACAGCCAGCTTGTCTTTGACGGTCTAGCTCTGCTTCGGGTTGCGCCACATGTTTCCGCTTATCGTCCATCGTTGCTTGAGGTCAGCAAAGCCCTATTGGCAACGGTAAGTAGATGGGTCTATTTGCTGGCGGGCCGCATGAGAGCACAGGGGTTCCATACCCAACGTCCCAGGTAAGAATCCTCTTAAAGGCCACTGCATTTCCAGGCTTGACGTAACGCCGGAAAGTGGCTAAAAAAATATCCCCGCGAGCCATGAATTTAGGTTAGGGTAGTCCGGGTGCAACCAAATTAGGAAGAACCACTGAGTTTCACGAAAACACACCTGTGCCAAAACAGAAATCGGCGTGTACATCGTGTAGAACTCGTAACCTTTAGAAAAGAAGGGCCACTCAACGAGCGACTGAACGAGAAATGTTAGGCGTAAAATTAAGAAACAGGAAGACAGCCGTGCGCATTAGAGAGCAAGTGGGAGTAGCGAACATTCTCGTTGACATTAAAAGAAAAAATATGAAGCTGGGCAGTGTTGTGACGTCGAGGGTCTGTGCGGCCAGGAACGTTCCATGGAAGGTGTCGTCCCAGGTACCGGGAGAAGGAAAGATACCGAGCGACGTTTATGAGAACAGAAAAAGGTTTGCAAACAAAAGTGCATGCTCAAGTTTTACAAACCCGGCCCCAACTCTAGGAGCACACTACATGCTATAGCCTTTGCATGTCTGAGCGTCTCCTCACAGCAGCTCATACGCGTTTTTTATGCCGTTGATTTCCCTCACCACGCGACGAGAGAATTCATGGGCCAATCACGAATGCCGAACCGTTCACGACCTCCTGCCTCCAACCTCCCACCGTTGCCGTCTTTTCTTGTCTCCAACGTTGCACAATACCAGGCTACCACGTGGCAAACTGTGCACCTGCCGTTGTCGTCCTTTCCCCGTGAGTCCTTGACAAGGACACTGTCATCAGTTAGTGGCCTCTTCGTGACGGTCACTCTGTCAAGATTGGGAGACCGGCCTTCATGGTAGTCGAAAGGCAACGTTGTTGTCTTGACGTGAATGATGAGGCGTGTTAAGCACCCGCGACAGCTGCATGTCTGCCGGTGAAGAATCCTTCAGTAATATCTTGATGAGGGCTAGTTCGTTCATACTTAGAACTGAGGTGAAACAGCGCGAAAAAGACGAGGACGCAAGGAAACAAATACCACAGACAAGCGCTGACTGCCAACTGGAAGTTTATTTGAAATTCACCGGACATTTATACCTTCTTCAGCATAGGCATGCGCACATCAGTCGCAAAAACATCTGCAATCAACATTTTAATCTTTCTTCCAAAAACAAATGTCAATGCACCCCCATTTTTGAAAAGACAAAATTCATAGGGAAAGGAAAGAGTAAGAAGGAAAGGGAAATAGTAGAGGCCTTTAATATAAGAAAGGAAGGCGATAAATGTGTAAGCACTCCCTCTCTTGCCTTGTCGGGAAAAGAAATCACATTTTTGGAAGAAAGATTAAAAGCCTGATTGCAGATGTTTTTGCGACTGATGTGCGCATGCCTACGCTGAAGAAGGTATAAATGTCCGGTGAATTTTAAATAAACTTCCAGTTGGCAGTCAGCGCTTGTCTGTGGTATTTGTTTCCTTGCGTCCTCGCCTTTTTCGCGCTGTTTCCCTCAGTTCTAAGCATCCTTTGTTCCGAGAGATCGCCAGGCACAACGGCAGGTCAGATAAAGGCTCGTCGGTTATAGTTACAGATTGTGGGCTAAGAGAAGGAAAGCCGCAGTCAAGGACTGCGAAGAGTGGGTTTGAAGAAATTTGCGCCCATAACACGGGGTCAGCCGGCGCCAGCCAGGAGTAATTGGAGATCGCAGAGTTCGCCCTGTCGTGTGCATAAATGGGATGATATTGATTGTGATTACGGTCTGAAAACGTCACGCTTCTGTTGAATACAGATAATTTAGCATATTCGGACAATTTTCTTTTGGTTGGCCGGCTGTGCTTTTTTTTTTCTTTAGATGTAGCTATGTGCTAGAAAACGAATCTGAACGGTTTATGGCTTTCGATATTAAATCGGGCGGTCCAAGGCGGGAAATGAAGGCGTCTTAAAATGCTGCGTTATATTAGAATAACACCTCCCAAGCGGCGCCAGAGAGTGATGTCAAGCAATAAAGCTTTCCTTTGATGACAGTTTATTTTGATAGCGTATGACTTAACAAATGTCAGCCATGAGGCTGTGGTTGCGTTATCACGCTTACGCAAAATCGTTTCGTGGGTGGTGTTTTTCTTTTCCTAATTAAATTGCAAGTTTTCGCCCGTCCCTTGTGTACTTCTCACTGTCGCGTGTTATTGCGCCGCTGTTTTATTACTGGTAATATATTTCTAGGGCCGACTAGCACATAGTACGGTGTACGCTCTGGCGCTCGGAAAAGAAAAAAAAAAGTGACTTTGCAGCGGCAGCGCACGAGAGCGATTAGGGTATATATAGCATGGAGTGGAGGCGAGTGTTTATTTTTACTCGTCTCTCCGCTTACGAACCATTGGCTTTGTTTTCATCAGCAAGTGAAGCTGGGTTGCGCAAACATACCGTTGTACGGGCGTGCGTGGGTTGATCGTTGACAGGGCTGCGAGCCATTCCGGGAAACCACACGCGAGCTGGACCGAAGGACGGAGAGAGAAGAAAATTGGGAAACCATGATTTTCTCGATCAATTTATTTCTGCGGTTTATTTTCTTGCCCCAGCAGTAATGGTATTGCATCAGAAATAGAGCCGTCACAGATTGCCGAACAGCCCATTCTCTGCGGAGGCAGTCGTTGCAACGGGCTCATAACAACGCGCGCCTTAATTGGTCGTTTGGAATGTCGTTCAAAGACTGAAAATCTGTCTGAGTACTGATGAAGGGGATGACTTCGTTTTTTCAACCGCAAATTATGTTCCTTTGTCGTTTAAACCGTGTTTAGCGCTAATTAATTAGCTCGATTTTTTAACTCCTTGACTGAAACATCCCCGTCAAACATGCCGCTTTCGGGCTCGCACGATCTACTTAGTGTGGCGTGGCGTCTTCTACATGAGGAGGGGTACTGTAAGACGTATTCAACTGGTTTACCTCAGCATGGCTGGAGTTACTGCTGGCGTAGACGCGGACGCAGGTCCCAGCACGATGTGTGCGGGCGCATTTAAGCCTATACAATCAGCGTCGGAGATCAGTTGCGTTTCACGAATGTGCCCTTACTGCAACATTACCCATGTAATTCTAAGCCGTGGTTCAGCAGGAATTGGTAGGTATGAAACATACGCGGCGATCGTAACAGCGTGAGTGCCATTCTGCTAGGGACAAGCGTTCAAATTGTTACCAGTCTATACAATGCGTGGCTACCTCAATTCTTGGATGCGGTTTCCGCCTACGTACAAAATAGTTTTGTTAAGTGTTAGCAGCGTACCCTACAGCATGGATCACATCTGTCGAGTGGTCGAGCGTCCGAAGATGTGGTATACATGGTGATGGGTTTGTTCTATAGCACGCGAGCCAAGCATGCGGCATGGCCCTGTGGGGTCTACTGCATAGTATTTTTCTTCCACGAGTGATGGTGATCATATTGGCCGGTTGACCACTATAGACAAGCGTGATTGAAAACGTACAAGTCACAAGAAGACGAAAATCATTTTCCGTAAAACTAGATTTCTGAAAATTGTGTCCACGCAAATATTCGTGGCGTTATTGCGACGCGATTCCCTTTGAATATTACTGCTTTACGGGGCAAAGAGGCAATGCCGAAGCACAAAGCTTATATGCATCGCGTTGGATTGCCACCCGCAGTGATCGCTGTGTTTGCCCACGTTATCATCCTGAGAAGGACAACGCCGACATAGCATAGTAGCCTCGAAGTACCTTAGAGCGATTTCGGTGGCTGGCGAAAATATTCTATGACCATTGGCGCCTAGAGGTTTCAGGGTTGCATTGGGCTGGCCACGCAAGAGAACTCTTGTGTCTGAGTTCTCTCGCCAAGCGATCAGATAGCGAGAACATTTTCAAATTCACTCTGGCAATTCACAGACACCGTGGCTCTTGTTCGACTGGAAAGCCGACACAGCCAAAATAGCTCTCAACACGTATACACCCGCTGAGAAGGATGATTCACGTTGCATGCTTGAGCAGCCAAGAGAAATTTCCACATACTGTAGTCTCCGCTGAACACAAATGCTACACAGTGACGCCCTTATATGAACTGACATGAGGTAAATTCCTCGAAGAATGAGCTAGAACATCTGCACACAATGTCGCAATACGTCGCGGCAGCGCATTCAAGCTGCGCCGCGCCAGCTCCCGCAAGCTAGAGTGGAGGAAAGGCTCTCTGCGCACCCTTTCCTCCTCGCCTGATGATAAAATATATAGGCTGGCGTAAAATGTCGACTCCGTAAGTATGCAGTGCTACAGCAAAACCTTGCTCAATATTCGGCCCACAGGATTGATTTTTTAGTCTTGTGCATGCACCTACATGATCTAGACTTTTTTTCAGCACTTCTAGAACGGCGCTGTACAACGGATTCCGTTAGCGTGAGAATGCTGTGAAGATTATTTTAGCTGTGTACGTGCGGAAGATAGCAAGAAACAACCAGTTTAGAAAGTAGCGTAATCTTCATGCGAAATGTCCCGCTACGTTAGTCGAAATGTCGAGGGCTCGACAGGGTAGATCGTGACGCCGGCGTTTCAGCCAGCGTCGGCTGGCGTTGGATCGCTCGGCATCAACGAGCCAAATGCGCAAAACACGACATGCCGCATCTCGGAGTTCATGCTAGTCGCCATGGCTCCGCGTCGACACCAAGTGAGGCAACAATACCTTGATCTGGATGAGTCGGTTCATCTTGACAGTGTTCACAAAGCGCGCTAAAGACGAAGACGACGGGAACACATACGGCAGGACGGGCGCTGTCCTGTCGTCTTCACCTTTAGCGCGCTTTGTGAACACTGTCAAGTGAGGCGGCGCCATAAAAATGTCAATGTCACCAGCTGGCCCGTGCCGGTCTCCGCATTTCGTTCGGTTCCTCGCACCACGTCCACACCAAGCTCAGCTGGTTCTTTAACTTATCGCTCGATATATCGACAAGCATTCCCTATGTCCAGCGGGAGTCTACAGCGCCATTCACATTCTGTGAAGACTGCGAACGGGTTAGAAACAATACCCGTTTCACGTCAGGTGATGACATAATTTCCGTTGCATCGGGAAACCTGCGGCAAACCTCTAGAAACACCGTTTTGCGGCGATAGACGTGTCAAGAACTAAGCAGTTACTGTGTTCTACTTTTGAGTATGACGCCGTGACTTTGTTCTACTGTCACTTTACCCACATTAAAATGGGGATGGAACGAAAAAACGTCGTGCATACACAACTTTCGACAAAGTAAAGGGCGCATCACAGCCGCATTGGTTCTGTGCTATCAATTACAGCGTCACTGAAGTTCCCTGTCGTCTACTGGGAAGGTAAACTTAATCTAATACGCTATCAGTCGTTTCGTCATGTTTATTTCGAAGAAAAATATCTTCACATTCTAACCAATCTCTGTGCGCAAAAAGAATCTTCTTGGGTTCAGTCACTTTCCTTCGCATGAAACACGATAGCTGCCAGTGATGTTAAAAGCTGTAACGAAGTTTCCAAATGCTGTAGAACATGCATTTACACACAGACCTACCTTAAGGCGCTCAAGAAGTTTCTATTGCAAGGAATTGACAGCTTTCGAAAGAGAATGTATATCTGCTGAAACTCTGAAGTGGAGTCTGAGAAATTATCATCAGCAAAACCGGAAATCTGCTTGAGGCGTGTTTGTCAAAAAGCAAAAAAACTTCAAAATGGCAGTGTAGGCTGAACTTTCCGGATTCAGATACTTCGGTGAGCTCTTTCATTAGACTAAGCCGTATCTGAGATGGTGTGTACAAGTGGCTCTTCAGGTTTTGTCAGTCTCATCCAGTTGCTCAAGCCAGTTGAACTTCACTCACGAGCTGCTGCATAATGGTCAATCCAATTTTTAGATTTAAAGTTAGATTTTTCATCCGATGACCATGCTTGCTGGGTCTTCGAGCCAAGGTCTAAAAAAGTATTGCTGCCTTTCGATTCATCTCATTCAAAGCTTATAAAGCGGGGCATAGCTTCATGTTTCAGATCAGCGCTTTTAAAATCATGTCACGACAAGCAGCTTTCTAGTTTTCGTCTTCAAGGGGGTAATCTGGAAAAGGCGGGTTTTCCGAGCTCTCTTTTGCTTTCAGACGCAAAGCGCCTTGAATTTTAAATGCGGATGCTTGAAACTATCGCGGAGATGTTTCGCTCGTAATGGCGAACTTTTTCCCCTGACAGGATAAGTTCGCGGCTATTGAGCAAGCGTTTCAAAGGGAACAGGTGTTGGCGTGCTACACGTTCCATATGTATACCTTATTTCAGCAAGATTCGTTCCTCCTCGAAGGTCTTGACTTTGCGGAAACACACAATAAAAAATAAAATGACGCATTCGGTAACAATGTCACAGTGCTGTTCTAAATTGCTAGGTGGCACAGACGTGTATGAATAGCAAAGTTCCTCCTGCAGTGCCGGCAATGTTAAGAGTATAACCTAATAGCACGGAAAAGTGGGCTACCTTGTTTGCACCAAGCATGGCCTTAAGTAGCACTAACTTTACGAGACACGAACGAAGAAGGATGACGCACACCAAGCGCTACAACTTTCAGCTGAAGTTTATTGGGAGAAAACAAGAAGCTTTGGTACACACACACACACACATGCACGCATATATATATATATATATATATATATATATATATATATATATATATATATATATATATATATATATATATATATATATATATATATACGTTATCAGGGGGCGTGCAAAAAATCCATCTCTTCTTTCAGCAATGATAACGCTGTCTGG